>NW_028270144.1:52649037-52984723 GCF_037043375.1 Chiloscyllium plagiosum
GTGTGTGTGTGTGTGTGAGTAGGAGTATCTGTGTGTGTGTGTATAGGAGTATCTATCCGTGTATGTGTGTGCGTGTAGGAGTATCTCTGTGTGTGTGTATGTGTGTGTGTGTGTACAGGAGTATATGAGTGTGTGTGTATAGGAGTATCTGTGTGTGTGTGTGTATGTGTGTATAGGAGTATCTGTGTTTGTGTGTGTGTATAGGATTATCTGTTTGTGTGTGTATAGGAGTATCTCTGTGTGTGTGTATAGGAGTATCTGTGTGTGTGTGTGTGTGTATAGGAGTATCTGTGTTTGTGTGTGTGTATATAGGAGTATCTGTGTGTGTATGTGTGTGTGTGTATAGGAGTATCTGTGTGTGTGTGTGTATAGGAGTATCTGTGTGAGTGTGTATCGGAGTATCTGTGTGTGTGTGTGTGTATAGGAGTATCTGTGTGTGTGTATTGGAGTATCTGTGTGTGTGTGTGTATAGGAGTATCTGTGTGTGTGTGTATAGGAGTATCTGTGTGTGTGTATAGGAGTATCTGTGTGTGTGTGTATAGGAGTATCTGTGTGTGTGTATAGGAGTATCTGTGTGTGTATAGGAGTATCTGTGTGTGTGTATAGGAGTATCTGTGTGTGTGTATACGAGTGTCTGTGTGTGTGTGTACAGGAGCATCTGTGTGTGTGTGTGTGTACAGGAGTATCTGTGTGTGTGTACAGGAGTATCTGTGTGTGTGTGTGTGTATAGGAGTATCTCTGTGTGTGTTTGTGTGTAGGAGTATCTGTGTGTGTATAGGAGTATGTGTGTGTGTGTATATGAGTGTGTGTGTGTGTATATAGGAGTATCTGCGTGTGTGTGTGTGTATAGGAGTATCTGTGTGTGTGTGTATAGGAGTATCTGTGTGTGTGTGTGTACAGGAGTATCTGTGTGTGTGTGTGTGTGTATAGGAGTATCTGTGTGTGTGTGTGTATAGGAGTATCTGTGTGTGTGTGTGTATCGGAGTATGTGTGTGTGTATAGGAGTATGTGTGTGTGTGTGTATAGGAGTATCTGTGTGTGTGTGCGTGTATAGGAGTATCTGTGTGTGTCTGTGTGTGTAGGAGTATCTGTGTGTGTATAGGAGTATGTGTATATGAGTGTGTGTATGTGTGTATCGGAGTATCTGCGTGTGTGTATGTGTGTATAGGAGTATCTGCGTGTGTGAATGTGTGTATAGGAGTATCTGCGTGTGTGTGTGTGTATAGGAGTATCTGTGTGTGTGTGTGTGTATAGGAGTTTCTGTGTGTGTGTGTGTGTATATATACGAGTATCTGTGTGTGTGTGTGTGTATACGAGTATCTGTGTATGTGTGTGTGTATAGGAGTATCTGTGTATGTGTGTGTGTATAGGAGTATCTGTGTGTGTGTGTATAGGAGTATCTGTGTGTGTGTGTATAGGAGTATCTGTGTGTGTATGTGTAAGAGTATCTGTGTGTGTGTAGGAGTACCTGTGTGTGTGTGTGTGTGTGTATAGGAGTATCTGTGTGTGTGTGTGTATAAAGGAGTATCTGGGTGTGTGTGTGTGTATAGGAGTATGTGTGTGTGTATGTATAAGAGTATCTGTGTGTGTGTATAGGAGTATCTGTGTATGTGTGCGTGTGTGTGTATAGGAGTATCTCTGTGTGTGTGTATAGGAGTATCTGTGTGTGTGTGTGTATAGGGGTATCAGTGTGTGTGTGTGTCTGTGTATAGGAGTATCTGCGTGGGTGTGTGTGTGTGTATAGGAGTATCTGTGTGTGTGTGTGTATAGGAGTATCTGTCCGTGTGTGTGTGTGTGCATAGGAGTATCTGAGTGTGTGTGTATAGGAGTATCTGTGTGTGTGTGTGTGTGTGTGTGTAGGAGCACCTGTGTGTGTGTGTTTGTGTGTGTGTATAGGAGTTTGTGTGTGTGTGTGTGTGTATAGGAGTGTCTGTGTGTATGTGTGTGTGTGTTTGTATAGGAGGATCTGTGTGTGTGTGTGTATAGGAGTATCTGTGTGGGTGTGTGTGTATATAGCAGTATCTGTGTGTGTGTGTATAGGAGTGTGTGTGTGTGCATAGGAGTATCTGTGTGTGTGTGTGTATAGGAGTATCTGTGTGTGTGTGTGTCGGAGTATCTGTTTGTGTGTGTAGGAGTATGTGTGTGTGTGTATATAGGAGTATCTGTGTGTGTGTGTGTGTGTGTGAGTAGGAGTATCTGTGTGTGTGTGTGTGTGTGTATAGGAGTATCTGTCCGTGTATGTGTGTGCGTGTAGGAGTATCTGTGTGTGTGTGTATGTGTGTGTGTGTGTACAGGAGCATCTGTGTGTGTGTGTATAGGAGTATCTGTGTGTGTGTGTGTATGTGTGTATAGGAGTATCTGTGTTTGTGTGTGTGTGTATAGGAGTATCTGTGCGTGTGTGTGTGCATAGGAGTATGTGTGTGTGTGTGTACAGGAGTATCTGTTTGTGTGTGTGTGTGTATATGAGTGTGTGTGTGTATAGGAGTATCTGCGTGTGTGTGTTTGTGTATAGGAGTATCTGCGTGTGTGTGTGTGTATAGGAGTATCTGCGTGTGTGTGTGTATTGGAGTATCTGCGTGTGTGTGTGTGTGTATAGGAGTATCTGGGTGTGTGTGTGTATAGGAGTATGTGTGTCTGTATATATAAGAGTATGTGTGTGTGTGTATAGGAGTATCTGTGTATGTGTGTGTGTGTGTATAGGAGTATCTGTGTGTGTGTGTGCGTGTGTAGGAGTATCTGTGTGTGTGTGCGTGTATAGGGGTATCTGTGTGTGTGTGTGTATATAGGAGTATCTGTGTGTGTGTGTATAAAGGAGTATCTGGGTGTGTGTGTGTGTATAGGAGTATGTCTGTGTGTATGTATAAGAGTATGTGTGTGTGTGTATAGGAGTATCTGTGTATGTGTGTGTGTGTGTATAGGAGTATCTGTGTGTGTGTGTATAGGAGTATCTGTGTGTGTGTGTGTCTGTGTATAGGAGTATCTGTGTGGGTGTGTGTGTGTGTATAGGAGTATCTGTCCGTGTGTGTGTGTGCGCATAGGAGTATCTGTGTGTGTGTGTGTGTGTGTATAGGAGCACCTGTGTGTGTGTGTGTGTGTGTGTGTGTGTACAGGAGTTTGTGTGTGTGTGTGTATAGGAGTGTCTGTGTGTATGTGTGTGTGTGTTTGTATAGGAGTATCTGTGTGTGTGTGTATAGGAGTATCTGTGTGGGTCGGTGTGTGTGTATAGGAGTATCTGTGTGTGTGTGTATAGGAGTGTGTGTGTGTGTATAGGAGTATCTGTGTGTGTGTGTGTGTATAGGAGTATCTGTGTGTGTGTGTCGGAGTATCTGTGTGTGTGTGTAGGAGTATGTGTGTGTGTGTGTATATAGGAGTATCTGTGTGTGTGTGTGTGTGTGTGTGAGTAGGAGTATCTGTGTGTGTGTATAGGAGTATCTGTCCGTGTATGTGTGTGTGTGTAGGAGTATCTGTGTGTGTGTATGTGTGTGTGTGTGTGTACAGGAGTATCTGTGTGTGTGTGTATAGGAGTATCTGTGTGTGTGTGTGTATAGGAGTATCTGTGTGTGTGTGTGCATAGGAGTATATGTGTGTGTGTGTACAGGCGTATCTGTTTGTGTGTGTGTGTATATGAGTGTGTGTGTGTATAGGAGTATCTGCGTGTGTGTGTTTGTGTATAGGAGTATCTGCGTGTGTGTGTGTATAGGAGTATCTGCGTGTGTGTGTGTATAGGAGTATCTGCGTGTGTGTGTGTGTGTATAGGAGTATCTGCATGTGTGTGTATAGGAGTATCTGTGTGTGTGTATAGGAGTATCTGTGTGTGTGTGTATAGGAGTATCTGTTTTTGTGTGTGTGTATATAGGAGTATCTGTGTGTGTGTGTATAGGAGTATCTGTGTGTGTGTGTCTGTGTGTGTGTATAGGAGTATCTGTGTGAGTCTGTATCGGAGTATCTGTGTGTGTGTGTATAGGAGTATCTGTGTGTGTGTGTGTGTATAGGAGTATCTGTGTGTGTGTATAGGAGTATCTGTGTGTGTGTGTGTATAGGAGTAACTGTGTGTGTGTGTGAGTGTATATAGGAGTATTTGTGTGTGTGTGTGAGTGTATATAGGAGTATCTGTGTGTGTGTGTGCGTGTATAGGAGTATCTGTGTGTGTGTATAGGAGTATCTGTGTGTGTATAGGAGTATCTGTGTGTGTGTGTATAGGAGTATCTGTGTGTGTGTATACGAGTATCTGTGTGTGTGTGTACAGGAGTATCTGTGTGTGTGTGTACAGGAGTATCTGTGTGTGTGTAAAGGAGTACCTGTGTGTGTGTATTTATAGGAGTATCTCTCTGTGTGTGTGTGTGTGTGTGTGTAGGAGTATCTGTGTGTGTATAGGAGTATGTGTGTGTGTGTATATGAGTGTGTGTGTGTGTGTAGGAGTATCTGCGTGTGTGTGTGTGTATAGGAGTATCTGTGTGTGTGTGTATAGGAGTATCTGTGTGTGTGTGTGTACAGGAGTATCTGTGTGTGTGTGTATAGGAGTATCTGTGTGTGTGTGTGTATAGGAGTATCTGTGTGTGTGTGTGTATAGGAGTATCTGTGTGTGTGTGTGAGTGTATATAGGAGTATTTGTGTGTGTGTGTGAGTGTATATAGGAGTATCTGTGTGTGTGTGTGCGTGTATAGGAGTATCTGTGTGTGTGTATAGGAGTATCTGTGTGTGTATAGGAGTATCTGTGTGTGTGTGTATAGGAGTATCTGTGTGTGTGTATACGAGTATCTGTGTGTGTGTGTACAGGAGTATCTGTGTGTGTGTGTACAGGAGTATCTGTGTGTGTGTAAAGGAGTACCTGTGTGTGTATTTATAGGAGTATCTCTGTGTGTGTGTGTGTGTGTGTGTGTGTGTAGGAGTATCTGTGTGTGTATAGGAGTATGTGTGTGTGTATATGAGTGTGTGTGTGTGTGTAGGAGTATCTGCGTGTGTGTGTGTGTGTATAGGAGTATCTGTGTGTGTGTGTATAGGAGTATCTGTGTGTGTGTGTGTACAGGAGTATCTGTGTGTGTGTGTATAGGAGTATCTGTGTGTGTGTGTGTGTATAGGAGTATCTGTGTGTGTGTGTGTATCGGAGTATGTGTGTGTGTATAGGAGTATGTGTGTGTGTGTGTGTATAGGAGAATCTGTGTGTGTGTGCGTGTATAGGAGTATCTGTGTGTGTCTGTGTGTGTAGGAGTATCTGTGTGTGTATAGGAGTATGTGTGTGTGTGTGTATGAGTGTGTGTATGTGTGTATCGGAGTATCTGCGTGTGTGTGTGTGTGTATAGGAGTATCTGCGTGTGTGTATGTGTGTATAGGAGTATCTGTGTGTGTGTATAGGAGTTTCTGTGTGTGTGTGTGTATCTATACGAGTATCTGTGTGTGTGTGTGTATACGAGTATCTGTGTATGTGTGTGTGTATAGGAGTATCTGTGTATGTGTGTGTGTATAGGAGTATCTGTGTGTGTGTGTGTGTAGGAGTATCTGTGTGTGTATGTATAAGAGTATCTGTGTGTGGAGAGGAGTATCTGAGTATGTGTGTGTGTGTGTGTGTGTATAGGAGTCTCTGTGTGTGTGTATATAAAGGAGTATCTTTGTGTGTGTGTATAGGAGTATGTGTGTGTGTATGTATGAGAGTATCTGTGTGTTTGTATAGGAGTATCTGTGTATGTGTGCGTGTGTATGTATAGGAGTATCTCTGTGTGTGTGTGTATAGGAGTATCTGTGTGTGTGTGTGTATCGGAGTATCTGTGTGTGTGTGTGTGTGTGTGTATAGGAGTATCCGTCCGTGTGTGTGTGTGTGCATAGGAGTATCTGTGTGTGCGTGTGTGTGTGTATAGGAGTATCTGTGTGTGTGTGTGTGTGTGTATAGGAGCACCTGTGTGTGTGTGTTTGTGTGTGTGTATAGGAGTTTGTGTGTGTGTGTGTATAGCAGTGTCTGTGTGTATGTGTGTGTGTGTTTGTATAGGAGTATCTGTGTGTGTGTATATAGGAGTATCTGTGTGGGTGTGTGTGTGTGTGTATAGGAGTATCTGTGTGTGTGTGTATAGGAGTGTGTGTGTGTGTATAGGAGTATCTGTGTGTGTGTTTGTATAGGAGTATCTGTGTGTGTGTGTGTCGGAGTATCTGTGTGTGTGTGTGTGTGAGTAGGAGTATCTGTGTGTGTGTGTGTGTGTATAGGAGTATCTGTCCGAGCATGTGTGTGCATGTAGGAGTATCTGTGTGTGTGTGTACAGGAGTATCTGTGTGTGTGTGTATAGGAGTATCTGTGTGTGTGTGTATGTGTGTATAGGAGTATCTGTGTTTGTGTGTGTGTGTATAGGAGTATGTGTGTGTGTGTACAGGAGTATCTGTTTGTGTGTGTGTGTGGAGATGAGTGTGTGTGTATATAGGAGTATCTGCGTGTGTGTGTTTGTGTATAGGAGTATCTGCGTGTGTGTGCGAGTGTATAGGAGTATCTGCGTGTGTGTGTGTATAGGAGTATCTGCGTGTGTGTGTGTGTGTATAGCAGTATCTGCATGTGTGTGTATAGGAGTATCTTTGTGTGTGTGTATAGGAGTATCTGTGTGTGTGTGTATAGGAGTATCTGTGTTTGTGTGTGTGTATAGGAGTATCTGTGTGTGTGTGTGTATAAAGGAGTATCTGGGTGTGTGTGTGTGTAGGAGTATGTGTGTGTGTATGTATAAGAGTATGTGTGTGTGTGTATAGGAGTATCTGTGTATGTGTGTGTGTATAGGAGTATCTGTGTGTGTGTGTGTGTGCGTGTATAGGAGTATCTGTGTGTGTGTGCGTGTATCGGAGTATCTGTGTGTGTGTGTATAGGAGTGTCGGTGTGTGTGTGTGTGTATAAAGGAGTATCTGGGTGTGTGTGTGTGTATAGGAGTATGTGTGTGTGTATGTATAAGAGTATGTGTGTCTGTATAGGAGTATCTGTGTATGTGTGTGTGTGTATAGGAGTATCTGTGTGTGTGTGTGTGTGTGTATAGGAGTATCTGTGTGTGTGTGTCTGTGTATAGGAGTATCTGTGTGGGTGTGTGTGTGTGTATAGGAGTATCTGTCCGTGTGTGTGTGTGTGCATAGGAGTATCTGCGTGTGTGTGTGTGTATAGGAGTATCTGTGTGTGTGTGTGTGTGTGTATCGGAGCACCTGTGTGTGTGTGTGTGTGTGTGTGTGTATAGGAGTTTGTGTGTGTGTGTGTGTATAGGAGTGTCTGTGTGTATGTGTGTGTGTGTTTGTATAGGAGTATCTGTGTGTGTGTGTATAGGAGTATCTGTGTGGGTCGTTGTGTGTGTATAGGAGTATCTGTGTGTGTGTGTATAGGAGTGTGTGTGTGTATAGGAGTATCTGTGTGTGTGTGTGTGTGTATAGGAGTATCTGTGTGTGTGTGTGTCGGAGTATCTGTGTGTGTGTGTATAGGAGTATCTGTGTGTGTGTGTATAGGAGTGTGTGTGTGTGTATAGGAGTATCTGTGTGTGTGTGTGTGTGAGTAGGAGTATCTGTGTGTGTGTGTGTATAGGAGTATCTGTCCGTGTATGTGTGTGTGTGTACGAGTATCTGTGTGTGTGTGTGTGTGTGTATAGGAGTATCTGTGTGTGTGTGTATAAAGGAGTATCTGGGTGTGTGTGTGTGTATAGGAGTATGTGTGTGTGTATGGATAAGAGTATCTGTGTGTGTGTATAGGAGTATCTGTGTATGTGTGTGTGTGTGTATAGGAGTATCTGTGTGTGTGTGTATAAAGGAGTATCTGGGTGTGTGTGTGTGTATAGGAGTATGTGTGTGTATGTATAAGAGTATCTGTGTGTGTGTAGAGGAGTATCTGTGTATGTGTGCGTGTGTGTGTATCGGAGTATCTGTGTGGGTGTGTATAGGAGTATCTGTGTGTGTGTGTATAGGAGTATCTGTGTGTGTGTGTGTATAGGGGTATCTGTGTGTGTGTGTGTCTGTGTATAGGGGTATGTATGTGGGTGTGTGTGTGTGTATAGGAGTATCTGTGTGTGTGTATAGGAGTATCTGTCCGTGTGTGTGTGTGTGCATAGGAGTATCTGTGCGTGTGTGTGTGTGTGTGTGTGTGTATAGGAGTATCTGTGTGTGTGTGTGTGTGTGTGTGTGTGTGGATAGGAGCACCTGTGTGTCTGTGTTTGTGTGTGTGTGCAGGAGTTTGTGTGTGTGTATAGGAGTGTCTGTGTGTATGTGTGTGTGTGTTTGTATAGGAGTATCTGTGTGTGTGTGTATAGGAGTATCTGTGTGGGTGGGTGTGTGTGTATAGGAGTATCTGTGTTTGTGTGTATAGGAGTGTGTGTGTGTGTATAGGAGTATCTGTGTGTGTGTATAGGAGTATCTGTGTGTGTGTGTGTGGGAGTATCTGTGTGTGTGTGTGTAGGAGTATGTGTGTGTGTGTATATAGGAGTATCTGTGTGTGTATGTGTGTGTGTGTGTATGTATAGGAGTATCTGTCCGTGTATGTGTGTGCGTGTAGGAGTATCTGTGTGTGTATGTGTGTGTACAGGAGTATCTGTGTGTGTGTGTGTATAGGAGTATCTGTGTGTGTGTGTGTATGTGTGTATAGGAGTATCTTTGTTTGTGTGTGTGTGTATAGGAGTATCTGTGTGTGTGTGTGTGCATAGGAGTATGTGTGTGTGTGTACAGGAGTATCTGTTTGTGTGTGTGTGTATATGAGTGTGTGTGTGTATAGGAGTATATGCGTGTGTGTGTTTGTGCATAGGAGTATCTGTGTGTGTGTGTGTATAGGAGTATCTGTGTGTGTGTGTGTGTATAGGTGTATCTGTGTGTGTGTGTGTCGGAGTATCTGTGTGTGTGTGTGTGTAGGAGTATGTGTGTGTATATAGGAGTATCTGTGTGTGTCTGTGTGTGTATAGGAGTATCTGTGTGTGTGTGTATAGGAGTGTGTGTGTGTGTATAGGAGTATCTGTGTGTGTGTGTGTGTGTGTATAGGAGTATCTGTGTGTGTGTGTGTGTCGGAGTATCTGTGTGTGTGTGTAGGAGTGTGTGTGTGTGTGTGTATATAGGAGTATCTGGGTGTGTGTGTGTATAGGAGTATCTGTGTGTGTGTGTGTGTATAGGGGTATCTGTGTGTGTGTGTGTCTGTGTATAGGAGTATCTGTGTGGGTGTGTGTGTG
This sequence comes from Chiloscyllium plagiosum, assembly GCF_037043375.1. Lineage (NCBI taxonomy): Eukaryota > Metazoa > Chordata > Chondrichthyes > Orectolobiformes > Hemiscylliidae > Chiloscyllium > Chiloscyllium plagiosum. The sequence continues at coordinate 52,658,187 of NW_028270144.1, forward strand.
TGTATAGGAGTATCTGTGTGTGTGATTAGGAGTATCTGTCCGTGTGTGTGTGTGTGCATAGGAGTATATGTGTGTGCGTGTGTGTGTATAGGAGTATCTGTGTGTGTGTGTATAAAGGAGTATCTGGGTGTGTGTGTGTGTGTATAGGAGTATGTGTGTGTGTATGTATAAGAGTATCTGTGTGTGTGTATAGGAGTATCTGTGTGTGTATAGGAGTATCTGTGTGTGTGTGTGTATAGGAGTATCTGTGTGTGTGTGTGTATAGGGGTATCTGTGTGTGTGTGTGTGTCTGTGTATAGGAGTATCTGTGTGGGTGTGTGTGTGTATAGGAGTATCTGTGTGTGTGTGTGTGTATAGGAGTATCTGTGTGTGTGTGCATAGGAGTATCTGTGTGTGTGTGTGTGTGTGTGTGTATAGGAGTATCTGTGTGTGTCTGTGTGTGTGTGTGTATAGGAGCACCTGTGTGTGTGTGTTTGTGTGTGTGTATAGGAGTTTGTGTGTGTGTATAGGAGTGTCTGTGTGTGTGTATAGGTGTGTGTGTGTGTGTATAGGAGTATCTGTGTGTGTGTATAGGAGTGTGTGTGTATGTATAGGAGTATCTGTGTGTGTGTGTGTGTGTATAGGAGTATCTGTGTGTGTGTGTGTCGGAGTATCTGTGTGTGTGTGTGTATGTGTGTATAGGAGTATCTGTGTTTGTGTGTGTGTGTATAGGAGTATCTGTGTGTGTGTGTGTGCATAGGAGTATGTGTGTGTGTGTGTACAGGAGTATCTGTTTGTGTGTGTGTATATGAGTGTGTGTGTGTATAGGAGTATCTGCGTGTGTGTGTTTGTGTAGAGGAGTACCTGCGTGTGTGTGTGTGTGTATAGGAGTATCTGCGTGTGTGTGAGTATAGGAGAATCTGCGTGTGTGTGTTTGTGTATAGGAGTATCTGCATGTGTGTGTATAGGAGTATCTGTGTGTGTGTATAGGAGTATCTGTGTGTGTGTGTGTGTATAGGAGTATCTGTGTGTGTGTGTGTGTGTGTATAGGAGCACCTGTGTGTGTGTGTGTGTGTGTGTTTGTGTATAGGAGTATCTGTGTGTGTGTGTGTGTATAGGAGTATCTGTGTGTGTGTGTATCGGAGTATCTGTGTGTGTGTGTGTATAGGAGTATCTGTGTGTGTGTGTGTATAGGAGTATCTGTGTGTGTGTGTGTGTGTATAGGAGTATCTGTGTGTGTGTGAGTGTATGTAGGAGTATTTGTCTCTGTGTGTGTGAGTGTATATAGGAGTATCTGTGTGTGTGTGTGTATAGGAGTATCTGTGTGTGTGTATAGGAGTATCTGTGTGTGTGTGTGTATAGGAGTATCTGTGTGTGTGTATAGGAGTACCTGTGTGTGTGTGTATAGTAGTATCTGTGTGTGTGTGTATACGAGTATCTGTGTGTGTGTGTGTGTACAGGAGTATCTGTGTGTGTGTGTACAGGAGTATCTGTGTGTGTGTACAGGAGTATCTGTGTGTGTGTGTATAGGAGTATCTGTGTGTGTGTGTGTGTAGGAGTATGTGTGTGTATAGGAGTATGTGTGTGTGCGTAAAGGAGTATCTGTGTGTGTGTGTGTGTGTGTGTATAGGAGTATCTGTGTGTGTGTGTGTGTTTATCGGAGTATCTGTGTGTGTGTGTGTGTATAGGAGTATGTGTGTGTGTGTGTATAGGTGTATCTGTGTGTGTGTGTGTGTATAGGAGTATCCGTGTGTGTGTGTGTGTGTATAGGAGTATCTGTGTGTGTGTGTATAGGAGTATTTGTGTGTGTGTGTGTACAGGAGTATCTGTGTGTGTGTGTGTATAGGAGTATGTGTGTGTGTGTGTATAGGAGTATCTGTGTGTGTGTGTGTGTATAGGAGTATCTGTGTGTGTCTGTGTGTGTAGGAGTATCTGTGTGTGTATAGGAGTATGTGTGTGTGTATATGAGTGTGTGTATGTGTGTATAGGAGTATCTGCGTGTGTGTATGTGTGTATAGGAGTATCTGCGTGTGTGTATGTGTGTGTAGGAGTATCTGCGTGTGTGTGTGTGTGTATAGGAGTATCTGTGTGTGTGTGTATAGGAGTTTCTGTGTGTGTGTGTATATCTACGTGTATCTGTGTGTGTATACGAGTATCTGTGTATGTGTGTGTCTATAGGAGTATCTGTGTATGTGTGTGTATATAGGAGTATCTGTGTATGTGTGTGTGTATAGGAGTATCTGTGTGTGTGTATAGGAGTATCTGTGTGTGTGTGTATAGGAGTATCTGTGTGTGTATGTTTAAGAGTATCCGTGTGTGTGTATAGGAGTATCTGTGTATGTGTGTGTGTGTGTGTATAGGAGTATCTGTGTGTGTGTGTGTGTATAAAGGAGTATCTGGTTGGGTGTGTGTGTATAGGAGTATGTGTGTGTGTATGTATAAGAGTATCTGTGTGTGTGTGTATAGGAGTATCTGTGTACGTGTGTGTGTGTGTATAGGAGTATCTGTGTGTGTGTGTATAGGAGTATCTGTGTGTGTGTGTGTGTGTATAGGGGTATCTGTGTGTGTGTGTGTAGGAGTGTGTGTGTATAGGAGTATCTCTGTGTGTGTGGATAGGATTATCTGTGTGTGTGTGTCTGTATGTGTGTATCGGAGTATCTGTGTGTGTGTGTATAGGAGTATCTGTTTGTGTGTGTGTATAGGAGTATCTGTGTGTGTGTGTATAGGAGTATCTGTGTGTGTGTGTAGGAGTATGTGTGTGTTTGTGTGCATATAGGAGTATCTGTGTGTTTATCGGAGTATCTGTGTGTGTGTGCAGGAGTATCTGTGTGTGTGTATGTGTGTGTGTGTATAGGAGTATCTGTGTGTACATGTATACGAGTATCTGTGTGTGTGTGTGTGTAAAGGAGTATCTGGGTGTGTGTGTGTCTAGGAGTATCTGTGTGTGTGTGTGTATTGGAGTATCTGTGTGTGTGTGTATAGGAGTATCTGTGTGTGTGTGTGTATACGAGTATCTGTGTGTGTGTATAGGAGTATCTGTGTGTGTGTGTATAGGAGTATCTGTGTGTGTGTGTGTATAGAAGTATCTGTGTGTGTGTGTGTATAGGAGTATCTGTGTGTGTGTGTGTGTATAGGAGTGTCTGTGTGTGTGTGTAAAGGAGTATCTGTGTGTGTGTGTATAGGAGTATCTGTGTGTGTGTGTGTGTATATAGGAGTATCTGTGTGTGTGTGCGTGTATAAGAGTATCTCTGTGTGTGTGTGTGTGTGTATAGGAGTATCTGTGTGTGTGTGTATAAAGGAGTATCTGGGTGTGTGTGTGTGTATCGGAGTATGTGTGTGTGTATGTAAGAGTATCTCTGTGTGTGTATAGGAGTATCTGTGTATCTGTGTGTGTGTGTGTGTGTATAGGAGTATCTGTGTGTGTGTGTATAGGAGTATCTGTGTGTGTGTGTGTATAGGAGTATCTGTGTGTGTGTATAGGAGTATCTGTGTGTGTGTGTGTGTATAGGAGTATCTGTGTGTGTGTATAGGAGTATCTGTGTGTGTATAGGAGTATCTGTGTGTGTGTGTTTCGGAGTATCTGTGTGTGTGTATACGAGTATCTGTGTGTGTGTGTGTGTACAGGAGTATCTGTGTGTGTGTGTACAGGAGTATCTGTGTGTGTGTACAGGAGTATCTGTGTGTGTGTGTGTATAGGAGTATCTCTGTATGTGTGTAGGAGTATCTGTGTGTGTATAGGAGTATCTGTGTGTGTGTGTTTCGGAGTATCTGTGTGTGTGTATACGAGTATCTGTGTGTGTGTGTGTGTACAGGAGTATCTGTGTGTGTGTGTGTACAGGAGTATCTGTGTGTGTGTACAGGAGTATCTGTGTGTGTGTGTGTATAGGAGTATCTGTGTGTGTGTGTGTGTATAGGAGTATCTGTGTGTGTGTATATAGGAGTATCTGTGTGTGTGTGTATATAGGAGTATGTGTGTGTGTGTATAGGAGTATGTGTGTGTGTGTGTGTATAGGAGTATCTGTGTGTGTGTGCGTGTATAGGAGTATCTGTGTGTGTGTGTGTAGGAGTATCTGTGTGTGGAAAGGAGTATGTGTGTGTGTGTATATGAGTGTGTGTATGTGTGCATAGGAGTATCTGCGTGTGTGTATGTGTGTATAGGAGTATCTGCGTGTGTGTATGTATGTATAGGAGTATCTGCGTGTGTGTGTGTGTATAGGAGTATCTGTGTGTGTGTATAGGAGTATCTGTGTGTGTGTGTATAGGAGTTTCTGTGTGTGTGTGTGTGTATATATACGAGTATCTGTGTGTGTGTGTATCCGAGTATCTGTGTATGTGTGTGTGTATAGGAGTATCTGTTTGTGTGTGTGTATAGGAGTATCTGTGTGTGTGTGTATAGGAGTATCTGTGTGTGTGTATAGGAGTATCTGTGTGTGTATAGGAGTATCTGTGTGTGTATTGGAGTATCTGTGTGTGTGTGTGTCTGTAGGAGTATCTGTGTGTGTGGGTGCGTGTGTGTGTGTGTATAGGAGTGTATGTGCGTGTGTGTTTGTATAGGAGTATCTGTGTGTGTGTGTTAGGAGTATCAGTGTGTGTGTATGTGTGTGTGTGTATAGGAGTATCTGTGTGTGTGTGTGTATAGGAGTATCTGTGTGTGTATGTATAGGAGTATCTGTGTGTGTGTGTGTATAGGAGTGTGTGTGTGTATGTATAGGAATATCTGTGTGTGTGTGTATAGGAGTTTGTGTGTGTGTGTGTATAGGAGTGTCTGTGTGTATGTGTGTGTGTGTTTGTATAGGAGTATCTGTGTGTGTGTGTATAGGAGTATCTGTGTGTGTGTGTGTGTATACGAGTATCTGTGTGTGTGTATAGGAGTATCTGTGTGTGTGTGTATAGGAGTATCTGTGTGTGTGTGTGTATAGAAGTATCTGTGTGTGTGTGTGTATAGGAGTATCTGTGTGTGTGTGTGTGTATAGGAGTGTCTGTGTGTGTGTGTAAAGGAGTATCTGTGTGTGTGTGTATAGGAGTATCTGTGTGTGTGTGTGTGTATATAGGAGTATCTGTGTGTGTGTGCGTGTATAAGAGTATCTGTGTGTGTGTGTGTGTGTGTATAGGAGTATCTGTGTGTGTGTGTATAAAGGAGTATCTGGGTGTGTGTGTGTGTATCGGAGTATGTGTGTGTGTATGTAAGAGTATCTCTGTGTGTGTATAGGAGTATCTGTGTATCTGTGTGTGTGTGTGTGTGTATAGGAGTATCTGTGTGTGTGTGTATAGGAGTATCTGTGTGTGTGTGTGTATAGGAGTATCTGTGTGTGTGTATAGGAGTATCTGTGTGTGTGTGTGTGTATAGGAGTATCTGTGTGTGTGTATAGGAGTATCTGTGTGTGTATAGGAGTATCTGTGTGTGTGTGTTTCGGAGTATCTGTGTGTGTGTATACGAGTATCTGTGTGTGTGTGTGTGTACAGGAGTATCTGTGTGTGTGTGTACAGGAGTATCTGTGTGTGTGTACAGGAGTATCTGTGTGTGTGTGTATAGGAGTATCTCTGTATGTGTGTAGGAGTATCTGTGTGTGTATAGGAGTATCTGTGTGTGTGTGTTTCGGAGTATCTGTGTGTGTGTATACGAGTATCTGTGTGTGTGTGTGTGTACAGGAGTATCTGTGTGTGTGTGTGTACAGGAGTATCTGTGTGTGTGTACAGGAGTATCTGTGTGTGTGTGTGTATAGGAGTATCTCTGTATGTGTGTAGGAGTATCTGTGTGTGTATAGGAGTATGTGTGTGTGTGTATATATGTGTGTGTGTGTGTATAGGAGTATCTGCATGTGTGTGTGTGTGTATAGGAGTATCTGTGTGTGTGTGTGTGTATAGGAGTATCTGTGTGTGTGTATATAGGAGTATCTGTGTGTGTGTGTATATAGGAGTATGTGTGTGTGTGTATAGGAGTATGTGTGTGTGTGTGTGTATAGGAGTATCTGTGTGTGTGTGCGTGTATAGGAGTATCTGTGTGTGTGTGTGTAGGAGTATCTGTGTGTGGAAAGGAGTATGTGTGTGTGTGTATATGAGTGTGTGTATGTGTGCATAGGAGTATCTGCGTGTGTGTATGTGTGTATAGGAGTATCTGCGTGTGTGTATGTATGTATAGGAGTATCTGCGTGTGTGTGTGTGTATAGGAGTATCTGTGTGTGTGTATAGGAGTATCTGTGTGTGTGTGTATAGGAGTTTCTGTGTGTGTGTGTGTGTATATATACGAGTATCTGTGTGTGTGTGTATCCGAGTATCTGTGTATGTGTGTGTGTATAGGAGTATCTGTTTGTGTGTGTGTATAGGAGTATCTGTGTGTGTGTGTATAGGAGTATCTGTGTGTGTGTATAGGAGTATCTGTGTGTGTATAGGAGTATCTGTGTGTGTATTGGAGTATCTGTGTGTGTGTGTGTCTGTAGGAGTATCTGTGTGTGTGGGTGCGTGTGTGTGTGTGTATAGGAGTGTATGTGCGTGTGTGTTTGTATAGGAGTATCTGTGTGTGTGTGTATAGGAGTATCTGTGTGGGTGTGTGTGTGTATCGGAGTATCTGTGTGTGTGTGTGAGTGGGTGTGTATTAGGAGTATCTGTGTGGGTGTGTGTTTAGGAGTATCTGTGTGTGTGTTTGTATAGGAGTATCTGTGTGTGTGTCTGTGTGTGTAAAGGAGTATCTGTGTGTGTGTGTATAGGAGTGTGTGTGTATAGGAGTATCTCTGTGTGTGTGGATAGGATTATCTGTGAGTGTGTGTCTGTATGTGTGTATCGGAGGATCTGTGTGTGTGTGTATAGGAGTATCTGTTTGTGTGTGTGTATAGGAGTATCTGTGTGTGTGTATAGGAGTATCTGTGTGTGTGTGTAGGAGTATGTGTGTGTTTGTGTGCATATAGGAGTATCTGTGTGTTTATCGGAGTATCTGTGTGTGTGTGCAGGAGTATCTGTGTGTGTGTATGTGTGTGTGTGTATAGGAGTATCTGTGTGTGCATGTATACGAGTATCTGTGTGTGTGTGTGTGTAAAGGAGTATCTGGGTGTGTGTGTGTATAGGAGTATCTGTGTGTGTGTGTGTATAGGAGTATCTGCGTGTGTGTGTATAGGAGTATCTGTGTGTGTGTGTGTGTATACGAGTATCTGTGTGTGTGTATAGGAGTATCTGTGTGTGTGTGTATAGGAGTATCTGTGTGTGTGTGTGTATAGAAGTATCTGTGTGTGTGTGTGTATAGGAGTATCTGTGTGTGTGTGTGTGTATAGGAGTGTCTGTGTGTGTGTGTAAAGGAGTATCTGTGTGTGTGTGTATAGGAGTATCTGTGTGTGTGTGTGTATATAGGAGTATCTGTGTGTGTGTGCGTGTATAAGAGTATCTGTGTGTATGTGTGTGTGTGTATAGGAGTATCTGTGTGTGTGTGTATAAAGGAGTATCTGGGTGTGTGTGTGTGTATCGGAGTATGTGTGTGTGTATGTAAGAGTATCTCTGTGTGTGTATAGGAGTATCTGTGTATCTGTGTGTGTGTGTGTGTATAGGAGTATCTGTGTGTGTGTGTATAGGAGTATCTGTGTGTGTGTGTGTATAGGAGTATCTGTGTGTGTGTATAGGAGTATCTGTGTGTGTGTGTGTGTATAGGAGTATCTGTGTGTGTGTATAGGAGTATCTGTGTGTGTATAGGAGTATCTGTGTGTGTGTGTTTCGGAGTATCTGTGTGTGTGTATACGAGTATCTGTGTGTGTGTGTGTGTACAGGAGTATCTGTGTGTGTGTGTGTACAGGAGTATCTGTGTGTGTGTACAGGAGTATCTGTGTGTGTGTGTGTATAGGAGTATCTCTGTATGTGTGTAGGAGTATCTGTGTGTGTATAGGAGTATGTGTGTGTGTATATATATGTGTGTGTGTGTGTGTGTATAGGAGTATCTGCATGTGTGTGTGTGTGTATAGGAGTATCTGTGTGTGTGTGTGTAGAGGAGTATCTGTGTGTGTGTATATAGGAGTATCTGTGTGTGTGTATATAGGAGTATGTGTGTGTGTGTGTATAGGAGTATGTGTGTGTGTGTGTGTATAGGAGTATCTGTGTGTGTGTGCGTGTATAGGAGTATCTGTGTGTGTGTGTAGGAGTATCTGTGTGTGTATAGGAGTATGTGTGTGTGTGTATATGAGTGTGTGTATGTGTGTATAGGAGTATCTGCGTGTGTGTATGTGTGTATAGGAGTATCTGCGTGTGTGTATGTATGTATAGGAGTATCTGCGTGTGTGTGTGTGTATAGGAGTATCTGTGTGTGTGTATAGGAGTATCTGTGTGTGTGTGTATAGGAGTTTCTGTGTGTGTGTGTGTGTATATATACGAGTATCTGTGTGTGTGTATCCGAGTATCTGTGTATGTGTGTGTGTATAGGAGTATCTGTTGGTGTGTGTGTATAGGAGTATCTGTGTGTGTGTGTATAGGAGTATCTGTGTGTGTGTATAGGAGTATCTGTGTGTGTATAGGAGTATCTGTGTGTGTATTGGAGTATCTGTGTGTGTGTGTGTCTGTAGGAGTATCTGTGTGTGTGGGTGCGTGTGTGTGTGTGTATAGGAGTGTATGTGCGTGTGTGTTTGTATAGGAGTATCTGTGTGTGTGTGTATAGGAGTATCTGTGTGGGTGTGTGTGTGTATCGGAGTATCAGTGTGTGTGTGTGAGTGGGTGTGTATAGGAGTATCTGTGTGGGTGTGTGTTTAGGAGTATCTGTGTGTGTGTTTGTATAGGAGTATCTGTGTGTGTGTCTGTGTGTGTAAAGGAGTATCTGTGTGTGTGTGTGTATAGGAGTGTGTGTGTATAGGAGTATCTCTGTATGTGTGGATAGGATTATCTGTGTGTGTGTGTCTGTATGTGTGTATCGGAGTATCTGTGTGTGTGTGTATAGGAGTATCTGTTTGTGTGTGTGTATAGGAGTATCTGTGTGTGTGTGTATAGGAGTATCTGTGTGTGTGTGTGTAGGAGTATGTGTGTGTTTGTGTGCATGTAGGAGTATCTGTGTGTTTATCGGAGTATCTGTGTGTGTGTGCAGGAGTATCTGTGTGTGTGTATGTGTGTGTGTGTATAGGAGTATCTGTGTGTGCATGTATACGAGTATCTGTGTGTGTGTGTGTGTAAAGGAGTATCTGGGTGTGTGTGTGTATAGGAGTATCTGTGTGTGTGTGTGTATAGGAGTATCTGTGTGTGTGTGTATAGGAGTATCTGTGTGTGTGTGTGTGTATACGAGTATCTGTGTGTGTGTATAGGAGTATCTGTGTGTGTGTGTATAGGAGTATCTGTGTGTGTGTGTGTATAGAAGTATCTGTGTGTGTGTGTGTATAGGAGTATCTGTGTGTGTGTGTGTGTGTAGGAGTGTCTGTGTGTGTGTGTAAAGGAGTATCTGTGTGTGTGTGTATAGGAGTATCTGTGTGTGTGTGTGTGTATATAGGAGTATCTGTGTGTGTGTGCGTGTATAAGAGTATCTGTGTGTGTGTGTGTGTGTATAGGAGTATCTGTGTGTGTGTGTATAAAGGAGTATCTGTGTGTGTGTGTGTATCGGAGTATGTGTGTGTGTATGTAAGAGTATCTCTGTGTGTGTATAGGAGTATCTGTGTATCTGTGTGTGTGTGTGTGTATAGGAGTATCTGTGTGTGTGTGTATAGGAGTATCTGTGTGTGTGTGTGTGTATAGGAGTATCTGTGTGTGTGTGTGTGTGTATAGGAGTATCTGTGTGTGTGTGTGTATAGGAGTATCTGTTTGGGTGTGTGTGTGTGTGTGTATAGGAGGATCTGTGTGGGTGGGTGTGTGTGTATAGGAGTATCTGTCCGTGTGTGTGTGTGTGCATAGGAGTATCTGTGTGTGTGTGTGTGTGTGTGTGTGTGTGTGTATAGGAGTATCTGTGTGTGTGTGTGTGTGGAAAGGAGCACCTGTGTGTGTGTGTGTGTATAGAAGTTTGTGTGTGTGTGTGTGTGTGTATAGGAGTGTCTGTGTGTATGTGTGTGTGTGTGTGTACAGGAGTATCTGTGTGTGTGTGTATAGGAGTATCTGTGTGTGTGTGTTTATAGTTGTATCTGTGTGTGTGTGTCTGTATAGGTGTATCTGTGTGTATGTTTAGGAGTATCTGGGTGTGTGTGTGTATAGGTGTGTGTGTGTGGATAGGAGTATCTGTGTGTGTGTGTGTATAGGAGTATCTGTGTGGGTGTGTGTGTATCGGAGTATCTGTGTGGGTGTGTGTGTATCGGAGTATCTGTGTGTGTGTGTGTGGAAAGGAGTATATGTGTGTGTGTGTGTATAGGAGTATCTGTGTGTGTGTGTACAGGAGTATCTGTGTGTGTGTGTATAGGAGTGTGTGTGTGTGTATAGGAGTATCTGTGTGTGTGTATAGGAGTTTGTGTATGTGTGTATATAGGAGTGTCTGTGTGTATGTGTGTGTGTATAGGAGTATCTGTGTGGGTGTGGGTGTGTGTGTGTATAGGAGTATCTGTGTGTGTGTGTGCACAGGAATATGTGTGTGTGTATAGGAGTATCTGTTTGTGTGTGTGTATAGGAGTATCTGTGTGTGTATAGAAGTATCTGTGTGTGTGTATGTATAGGGCTATCTGTGTGTGTGTGTGTATAGGAGTATCTGTGTGTATGTGTGTGTGTATAGGAGTATTTGTGTGTATGTGTGTGTGTATAGGAGTATCTCTGTGTGTGTGTGTGAGTGTAGGAGTATCTGTGTGTGTGTGTATAGGAGTATCTGTGCGTGTGTATATAGGAGTGTCTGTGTGTGTGTGTGTGTATAGGATTGTGTGTGTGTGTCTATAGGAGTATCTGTGTGTGTGTGTATAGGAGTATGTGTGTATGTGTGTGTGTATAGGTGTATCTGTGTGTGTGTGTGCATAGGAGTTTGTGTGTGTGTATAGGAGTATCCGTTTGTGCGTGTGTGTGTATAGGAGTGTGTGTGTGTGTATAGCAATATCTGTGTGAATTTGTGTGTGGATAGGAGTATCTGTGTCTATGTGTGTGTGTACAGGAGTATCTGTGTGTGTGTGTGTATAGGAGTATCTGTGTGTGTGTGTTTCTCGTTGTATCTGTGTGTGTGTGTCTGTATAGGAGTATCTGTGTGTGTGTGTATTGGTGTGTGTGTGTGGATAGGAGTATCTGTGTGTGTGTGTGCATAGGAGTATCTGTGTGGGTGGGTGTGTATCGGAGTATCTGTGTGTGTGTGTGTATCGGAGTGTCTGTGTGTGTGTGGAAAGGAGTATCTGTGTGTGTGTGTGTATAGGAGTATCTGTGTGTGTGTGTATAGGAGTATCTGTGTGTGTGTGTATACGAGTGTGTGTGTGTGTATAGGAGTATCTGTGTGTGTGTATAGGAGTATCTGTGTGTGTGTGTGTATAGGAGTATCTGTGTGTGTGCGTATAGGAGTATCTGTGTGTGTGTGTGTGTATACGAGTATCTGTGTGTGTGTGTATAGGAGTATCTGTGTGTGTGTATAGGAGTATCTGTGTGTGTGTATAGGAGTATCTGTGTGTGTGTGTATAGGAGTATCTGTGTGTGTGTGTGTATAGAAGTATCTGTGTGTGTGTGTATAGGAGTATCTGTGTGTGTGTGTGTATAGGAGTGTCTGTGTGTGTGTGTAAAGGAGTATCTGTGTGTGTGTGTATAGGAGTATCTGTGTGTGTGTGTGTATAGGAGTATCTGTGTGTGTGTGTATAGGAGTATCTGTGTGTGTGTGTGTGTGTGTGTATAGGAGTATCTGTGTGTGTGTGTATAAAGGAGTATCTGGGTGTGTGTGTGTGTATAGGAGTATGTGTGTGTGTATGTAAGAGTATCTCTGTGTGTGTATAGGAGTATCTGTGTATCTGTGTGTGTGTGTGTATAGGAGTATCTGTGTGTGTGTGTATAGGAGTATCTGTGTGTGTGTGTGTATAGGAGTATCTGTGTGTGTGTGTGTGTGTGTATAGGAGTATCTGTGTGTGTGTGTGTATAGGAGTATCTGTTTGGGTGTGTGTGTGTGTGTATAGGAGGATCTGTGTGGGTGGGTGTGTGTGTATAGGAGTATCTGTCCGTGTGTGTGTGTGTGCATAGGAGTATCTGTGTGTGTGTGTGTGTGTGTGTAGGAGTATCTGTGTGTGTGTGTGTGTGTGTGGAAAGGAGCACCTGTGTGTGTGTGTGTGTGTACAGAAGTTTGTGTGTGTGTGTGTGTGTGTGTATAGGAGTGTCTGTGTGTATGTGTGTGTGTGTTTGTATAGGAGTATCTGTGTGTGTGTGTGTGTATACGAGTATCTGTGTGTGTGTGTATAGGAGTATCTGTGTGTGTGTATAGGAGTATCTGTGTGTGTGTATAGGAGTATCTGTGTGTGTGTGTGTGTATAGGAGTATCTGTGTTTGTGTGTGTGCGTATAGGAGTATCTGTGTGTGTGTGTGTGTATACGAGTATCTGTGTGTGTGTATAGGAGTTTCTGTGTGTGTGTATAGGGGTATCTGTGTGTGTGTATAGGAGTATCTGTGTGTGTGTGTATAGGAGTATCTGTGTGTGTGTGTGTGTGTATAGGAGTATCTGTGTGTGTGTGTGTATAGGAGTGTCTGTGTGTGTGTGTAAAGGAGTATCTGTGTGTGTGTGTGTATAGGAGTATCTGTGTGTGTGTGTGTGTATAGGAGTATCTGTGTGTGTGTGTGTGTGTGTATAGGAGTATCTGTGTGTGTGTGTATAAAGGAGTATCTGGGTGTGTGTGTGTGTATAGGAGTATGTGTGTGTGTATGTAAGAGTATCTCTGTGTGTGTATAGGAGTATCTGTGTGTCTGTGTGTGTGTGTGTATAGGAGTATCTGTGTGTGTGTGTGTATAGGAGTATCTGTGTGTGTGTGTGTGTGTGTGTATAGGAGTATCTGTGTGTGTGTGTGTATAGGAGTATCTGTTTGGGTGTGTGTGTGTGTGTATAGGAGGATCTGTGTGGGTGGGTGTGTGTGTATAGGAGTATCTGTGTGTGCATGTATACGAGTATCTGTGTGTGTGTGTGTGTAAAGGAGTATCTGGGTGTGTGTGTGTATAGGAGTATCTGTGTGTGTGTGTGTATAGGAGTATCTGTGTGTGTGTGTATAGGAGTATCTGTGTCTGTGTGTGTGTATAGGAGTATCTGTGTGTGTGTGTGTATACGAGTGTGTGTGTGTGTATAGGAGTATCTGTGTGTGTGTGTATAGGAGTATCTGTGTGTGTGTGTGTGTATAGAAGTATCTGTGTGTGTGTGTGTATAGGAGTATCTGTGTGTGTGTGTGTGTATAGGAGTGTCTGTGTGTGTGTGTAAAGGAGTATCTGTGTGTGTGTGTATAGGAGTATCTGTGTGTGTGTGTGTGTATATAGGAGTATCTGTGTGTGTGTGCGTGTATAGGAGTATCTGTGTGTGTGTGTGTGTGTGTATAGGAGTATCTGTGTGTGTGTGTATAGAGGAGTATCTGGGTGTGTGTGTGTGTATCGGAGTATGTGTGTGTGTATGTAAGAGTATCTCTGTGTGTGTATAGGAGTATCTGTGTATCTGTGTGTGTGTGTGTGTATAGGAGTATCTGTGTGTGTGTGTATAGGAGTATCTGTGTGTGTGTGTGTATAGGAGTATCTGTGTGTGTGTGTGTGTGTGTATAGGAGTATCTGTGTGTGTGTGTGTATAGGAGTATCTGTTTGGGTGTGTGTGTGTGTGTGTATAGGAGGATCTGTGTGGGTGGGTGTGTGTGTATAGGAGTATCTGTCCGTGTGTGTGTGTGTGCATAGGAGTATCTGTGTGTGTGTGTGTGTGTGTGTGTGTATAGGAGTATCTGTGTGTGTGTGTGTGTGTGTGGAAAGGAGCACCTGTGTGTGTGTGTGTGTGTATAGAAGTTTGTGTGTGTGTGTGTGTATAGGAGTGTCTGTGTGTATGTGTGTGTGTGTTTGTATAGGAGTATCTGTGTGTGTGTATAGGAATATCTGTGTGAATGTGTGTCTGGATAGGAGCGTCTGTGTGTATGTGTGTGTGTACAGGAGTATCTGTGTGTGTGTGTATAGGAGTATCTGTGTGTGTGTGTTTATAGTTGTATCTGTGTGTGTGTGTGTGTCTGTATAGGTGTATCTGTGTGTATGTTTAGGAGTATCTGTGTGTGTGTGTGTATAGGTGTGTGTGTGTGGATAGGAGTATCTGTGTGTGTGTGTATAGGAGTATCTGTGTGGGTGTGTGTGTATCGGAGTATCTGTGTGGGTGTGTGTGTATCGGAGTATCTGTGTGTGTGTGTGTGGAAAGGAGTATCTGTGTGTGTGTGTGTATAGGAGTATCTGTGTGTGTGTGTATAGGAGTATCTGTGTGTGTGTGTATAGGAGTGTGTGTGTGTGTATAGGAGTATCTGTGTGTGTGTATAGGAGTTTGTGTATGTGTGTATATAGGAGTGTCTGTGTGTATGTGTGTGTGTATAGGAGTATCTGTGTGGGTGTGAGTGTGTGTGTGTATAGGAGTATCTGTGTGTGTGTGTGCACAGGAATATGTGTGTGTGTATAGGAGTATCTGTTTGTGTGTGTGTATAGGAGTATCTGTGTGTGTATAGAAGTATCTGTGTGTGTGTATGTATAGGGCTATCTGTGTGTGTGTATAGGAGTATCTGTGTGTATGTGTGTGTGTATAGGAGTATTTGTGTGTATGTGTGTGTGTATAGGAGTATCTCTGTGTGTGTGTGTGAGTGTAGGAGTATCTGTGTGTGTGTGTATAGGAGTATCTGTGCGTGTGTATATAGGAGTATCTGTGTGTGTGTGTGTGTATAGGATTGTGTGTGTGTGTCTATAGGAGTATCTGTGTGTATAGGAGTATGTGTGTATGTGTGTGTGTATAGGTGTATCTGTGCGTGTGTGTGCATAGGAGTTTGTGTGTGTGTATAGGAGTATCCGTTTGTGCGTGTGTGTGTATAGGAGTGTGTGTGTGTGTATAGGAATATCTGTGTGAGTTTGTGTGTGGATAGGAGTATCTGTGTCTATGTGTGTGTGTGCAGGAGTATCTGTGTGTGTGTGTGTATAGGAGTATCTGTGTGTGTGTGTTTATAGTTGTATCTGTGTGTGTGTGTCTGTATAGGAGTATCTGTGTGTGTGTGTATTGGTGTGTGTGTGTGTGGATAGGAGTATCTGTGTGTGTGTGTGCATAGGAGTATCTGTGTGGGTGGGTGTGTATCGGAGTATCTGTGTGTGTGTGTGTATCGGAGTATCTGTGTGTGTGTGTGGAAAGGAGTATCTGTGTGTGTGTGTGTGTATAGGAGTATCTGTGTGTGTGTGTATAGGAGTATCTGTGTGTGTGTGTATACGAGTGTGTGTGTGTGTATAGGAGTATCTGTGTGTGTGTATAGGAGTATTTGTGTGTGTGTGTGTATAGGAGTATCTGTGTGTGTGCGTATAGGAGTATCTGTGTGTGTGTGTGTGTATAGGAGTATCTGTGTGTGTGTGGATAGGAGTATCTGTGTGTGTGTATAGGAGTATCTGTGTGTGTGTGTATAGGAGTATCTGTGTGTGTGTGTGTGTGTGTATAGAAGTATCTGTGTGTGTGTGTGTATAGGAGTATCTGTGTGTGTGTGTGTGTATAGGAGTGTCTGTGTGTGTGTGTAAAGGAGTATCTGTGTGTGTGTGTATAGGAGTATCTGTGTGTGTGTGTGTGTGTGTGTATAGGAGTATCTGTGTGTGTGTGTGTGTGTGTGTGTATAGGAGTATCTGTGTGTGTGTGTATAAAGGAGTATCTGGGTGTGTGTGTGTATAGGAGTATGTGTGTGTGTATGTAAGAGTATCTCTGTGTGTGTATAGGAGTATCTGTGTATCTGTGTGTGTGTGTGTATAGGAGTATCTGTGTGTGTGTGTATAGGAGTATCTGTGTGTGTGTGTGTATAGGAGTATCTGTGTGAGTGTGTGTGTGTGTGTGTATAGGAGTATCTGTGTGTGTGTGTGTATAGGAGTATCTGTTTGGGTGTGTGTGTGTGTATAGGAGGATCTGTGTGGGTGTGTGTGTGTGTATAGGAGTATCTGTCCGTGTGTGTGTGTGTGCATAGGAGTATCTGTGTGTGTGTGTGTGTGTGTGTGTGTGTGTGTATAGGAGTATCTGTGTGTGTGTGTGTGTGTGGAAAGGAGCACCTGTGTGTGTGTGTGTGTGTGTGTACAGAAGTTTGTGTGTGTGTGTGTGTGTGTATAGGAGTGTCTGTGTGTATGTGTGTGTGTGTTTGTATAGGAGTATCTGTGTGTGTGTGTGTATACGAGTATCTGTGTGTGTGTGTATAGGAGTATCTGTGTGTGTGTATAGGAGTATCTGTGTGTGTGTATAGGAGTATCTGTGTGTGTGTGTATAGGAGTATCTGTGTGTGTGTGTGTGTATAGGAGTATCTGTGTGTGCGTATAGGAGTACCTGTATGTGTGTGTGTGTATACGAGTATCTGTGTGTGTGTGTATAGGAGTATCTGTGTGTGTGTATAGGAGTATCTGTGTGTGTGTATAGGAGTATCTGTGTGTGTGTGTATAGGAGTATCTGTGTGTGTGTGTGTGTGTATAGAAGTATCTGTGTGTGTGTGTGTATAGGAGTATCTGTGTGTGTGTGTGTATAGGAGTGTCTGTGTGTGTGTGTAAAGGAGTATCTGTGTGTGTGTGTATAGGAGTATCTGTGTGTGTGTGTATAGGAGTATCTGTGTGTGTGTGTGTGTATAGGAGTATCTGTGTGTGTGTGTGTGTGTGTGTATAGGAGTATCTGTGTGTGTGTGTGTATAAAGGAGTATCTGGGTGTGTGTGTGTGTATAGGAGTATGTGTGTGTGTATGTAAGAGTATCTCTGTGTGTGTATAGGAGTATCTGTGTATCTGTGTGTGTGTGTGTATAGGAGTATCTGTGTGTGTGTGTATAGGAGTATCTGTGTGTGTGTGTGTATAGGAGTATCTGTGTGTGTGTGTGTGTGTGTGTAGGAGTATCTGTGTGTGTGTGTGTATAGGAGTATCTGTTTGGGTGTGTGTGTGTGTGTATAGGAGGATCTGTGTGGGTGGGTATGTGTGTATAGGAGTATCTGTCCGTGTGTGTGTGTGTGCATAGGAGTATCTGTGTGTGTGTGTGTGTGTGTGTGTGTGTGTGTGTATAGGAGTATCTGTGTGTGTGTGTGTGTGTGTGTGTGGAAAGGAGCACCTGTGTGTGTGTGTGTGTGTGTATAGAAGTTTGTGTGTGTGTGTGTGTGTGTATAGGAGTGTCTGTGTGTATGTGTGTGTGTGTTTGTATAGGAGTATCTGTGTGTGGGTATAGGAATATCTGTGTGAATGTGTGTCTGGATAGGAGTGTCTGTGTGTATGTGTGTGTGTACAGGAGTTTCTGTGTGTGTGTGTATAGGAGTATCTGTGTGTGTGTTTATAGTTGTATCTGTGTGTGTGTGTGTGTCTGTATAGGTGTATCTCTGTGTATGTTTAGGAGTATCTGTGTGTGTGTGTGTATAGGTGTGTGTGTGTGGATAGGAGTATCTGTGTGTGTGTGTGTGTATCAGAGTATCTGTGTGGGTGTGTGTGTATCGGAGTATCTGTGTGGGTGTGTGTGTATCGGAGTATCTGTGTGTGTGTGTGTGGAAACGAGTATCTGTGTGTGTGTGTGTATAGGAGTATCTGTGTGTGTGTATAGGAGTATCTGTGTGTGTGTGTATAGGAGTGTGTGTGTGTGTATAGGAGTATCTGTGTGTGTGTATAGGAGTTTGTGTATGTGTGTATATAGGAGTGTCTGTGTGTATGTGTGTGTGTATAGGAGTATCTGTGTGGGTGTGGGTGTGTGTGTGTATAGGAGTATCTGTGTGTGTGTGTGCACAGGAATATGTGTGTGTGTATAGGAGTATCTGTTTGTGTGTGTGTATAGGAGTATCTGTGTGTGTATAGAAGTATCTGTGTGTGTGTATGTATAGGGCTATCTGTGTGTGTGTGTGTATAGGAGTATCTGTGTGTATGTGTGTGTGTATAGGAGTATTTGTGTGTATGTGTGTGTGTATAGGAGTATCTCTGTGTGTGTGTGTGAGTGTAGGAGTATCTGTGTGTGTGTATAGGAGTATCTGTGTGTGTGTATATAGGAGTATCTGTGTGTGTATAGGATTGTGTGTGTGTGTCTATAGGAGTATCTGTGTGTGTGTGTATAGGAGTATGTGTGTATGTGTGTGTGTATAGGTGTATCTGTGTGTGTGTGTGCATAGGAGTGTGTGTGTGTGTATAGGAGTATCCGTTTGTGCGTGTGTGTGTATAGGAGTGTGTGTGTGTGTATAGGAATATCTGTGTGAATTTGTGTGTGGATAGGAGTATCTGTGTCTATGTGTGTGTGTACAGGAGTATCTGTGTGTGTGTGTGTATAGGAGTATCTGTGTGTGTGTGTTTATAGTTGTATCTGTGTGTGTGTGTCTGTATAGGAGTATCGGTGTGTGTGTGTGGATAGGAGTATCTGTGTGTGTGTGTGTATAGGAGTATCTGTGTGGGTGGGTGTGTATCGGAGTATCTGTGTGTGTGTGTGTGTATCGGAGTATCTGTGTGTGTGTGTGGAAAGGAGTATCTGTGTGTGTGTGTGTGTATAGGAGTATCTGTGTGTGTGTGTTTATAGTTGTATCTGTGTGTGTGTGTCTGGATAGGAGTATCTGTGTGTGTGTGTATTGGTGTGTGTGTGTGGATAGGAGTATCTGTGTGTGTGTGTGCATAGGAGTATCTGTGTGGGTGGGTGTGTATCGGAGTATCTGTGTGTGTGTGTGTGTATCGGAGTATCTGTGTGTGTGTGTGGAAAGGAGTATCTGTGTGTGTGTGTGTGTATAGGAGTATCTGTGTGTGTGTGTATAGGAGTATCTGTGTGTGTGTGTATACGAGTGTGTGTGTGTGTATAGGAGTATCTGTGTGTGTGTATAGGAGTATTTGTGTGTGTGTGTGTATAGGAGTATCTGTGTGTGTGCGTATAGGAGTATCTGTGTGTGTGTGTGTGTATAGGAGTATCTGTGTGTGTGTGTATAGGAGTATCTGTGTGTGTGTATAGGAGTATCTGTGTGTGTGTGTATAGGAGTATCTGTGTGTGTGTGTGTGTGTGTATAGAAGTATCTGTGTGTGTGTGTATAGGAGTATCTGTGTGTGTGTGTGTGTGTGTATAGGAGTGTCTGTGTGTGTGTGTAAAGGAGTATCTGTGTGTGTGTGTATAGGAGTATCTGTGTGTGTGTGTGTGTGTGTGTATAGGAGTATCTGTGTGTGTGTGTGTGTGTGTGTGTGTGTATAGGAGTATCTGTGTGTGTGTGTATAAAGGAGTATCTGGGTGTGTGTGTGTGTATAGGAGTATGTGTGTGTGTATGTAAGAGTATCTCTGTGTGTGTATAGGAGTATCTGTGTATCTGTGTGTGTGTGTGTATAGGAGTATCTGTGTGTGTGTATAGGAGTATCTGTGTGTGTGTGTGTATAGGAGTATCTGTGTGAGTGTGTGTGTGTGTGTGTATAGGAGTATCTGTGTGTGTGTGTGTATAGGAGTATCTGTTTGGGTGTGTGTGTGTGTATAGGAGGGTGTGGGTGGGTGTGTGTGTATAGGAGTATCTGTCCGTGTGTGTGTGTGTGCATAGGAGTATCTGTGTGTGTGTGTGTGTGTGTGTGTATAGGAGTATCTGTGTGTGTGTGTGTGTGTGGAAAGGAGCACCTGTGTGTGTGTGTGTGTGTATAGAAGTTTGTGTGTGTGTGTGTGTGTGTATAGGAGTGTCTGTGTATATGTGTGTGTGTGTTTGTATAGGAGTATCTGTGTGTGTGTGTGTGTATACGAGTATCTGTGTGTGTGTGTATAGGAGTATCTGTGTGTGTGTATAGGAGTATCTGTGTGTGTGTGTATAGGAGTATCTGTGTGTGTGTGTGTGTATAGAAGTATCTGTGTGTGTGTGTGTGTATAGGAGTATCTGTGTGTGCGTATAGGAGTATCTGTATGTGTGTGTGTGTATACGAGTATCTGTGTGTGTGTGTATAGGAGTATCTGTGTGTGTGTATAGGAGTATCTGTGTGTGTGTGTATAGGAGTATCTGTGTGTGTGTGTGTGTGTATAGAAGTATCTGTGTGTGTGTGTGTATAGGAGTATCTGTGTGTGTGTGTGTATAGGAGTGTCTGTGTGTGTGTGTAAAGGAGTATCTGTGTGTGTGTGTGTGTGTATAGGAGTATCTGTGTGTGTGTGTGTGTGTGTGTGTGTATAGGAGTATCTGTGTGTGTGTGTATAAAGGAGTATCTGTGTGTGTGTGTGTGTATAGGAGTATGTGTGTGTGTATGTAAGAGTATCTCTGTGTGTGTATAGGAGTATCTGTGTATCTGTGTGTGTGTGTGTATAGGAGTATCTGTGTGTGTGTGTATAGGAGTATCTGTGTGTGTGTGTGTATAGGAGTATCTGTGTGTGTGTGTGTGTGTGTAGGAGTATCTGTGTGTGTGTGTGTATAGGAGTATCTGTGTGTGTGTGTAAAGGAGTATCTGTGTGTGTGTGTGTGTGTATAGGAGTATCTGTGTGTGTGTGTGTGTGTGTGTGTGTATAGGAGTATCTGTGTGTGTGTGTATAAAGGAGTATCTGTGTGTGTGTGTGTGTATAGGAGTATGTGTGTGTGTATGTAAGAGTATCTCTGTGTGTGTATAGGAGTATCTGTGTATCTGTGTGTGTGTGTGTATAGGAGTATCTGTGTGTGTGTGTATAGGAGTATCTGTGTGTGTGTGTGTATAGGAGTATCTGTGTGTGTGTGTGTGTGTGTAGGAGTATCTGTGTGTGTGTGTATAGGAGTATCTGTGTGTGTGTGTGTATAGGAGTATCTGTGTGTGTGTGTGTGTGTGTAGGAGTATCTGTGTGTGTGTGTATAGGAGTGTCTGTGTGTGTGTGTAAAGGAGTATCTGTGTGTGTGTGTGTGTGTATAGGAGTATCTGTGTGTGTGTGTGTGTGTGTGTGTGTATAGGAGTATCTGTGTGTGTGTGTATAAAGGAGTATCTGTGTGTGTGTGTGTGTATAGGAGTATGTGTGTGTGTATGTAAGAGTATCTCTGTGTGTGTATAGGAGTATCTGTGTATCTGTGTGTGTGTGTGTATAGGAGTATCTGTGTGTGTGTGTATAGGAGTATCTGTGTGTGTGTGTGTATAGGAGTATCTGTGTGTGTGTGTGTGTGTGTAGGAGTATCTGTGTGTGTGTGTGTATAGGAGTATCTGTTTGGGTGTGTGTGTGTGTGTATAGGAGGATCTGTGTGGGTGGGTGTGTGTGTATAGGAGTATCTGTCCGTGTGTGTGTGTGTGCATAGGAGTATCTGTGTGTGTGTGTGTGTGTGTGTGTGTGTGTATAGGAGTATCTGTGTGTGTGTGTGTGTGTGTGTGGAAAGGAGCACCTGTGTGTGTGTGTGTATAGAAGTTTGTGTGTGTGTGTGTGTGTGTATAGGAGTGTCTGTGTGTGTGTGTGTGTTTGTATAGGAGTATCTGTGTGTGGGTATAGGAATATCTGTGTGAATGTGTGTCTGGATAGGAGTGTCTGTGTGTATGTGTGTGTGTACAGGAGTTTCTGTGTGTGTGTGTATAGGAGTATCTGTGTGTGTGTTTATAGTTGTATCTGTGTGTGTGTGTGTGTCTGTATAGGTGTATCTCTGTGTATGTTTAGGAGTATCTGTGTGTGTGTGTGTATAGGTGTGTGTGTGTGGATAGGAGTATCTGTGTGTGTGTGTGTGTATCAGAGTATCTGTGTGGGTGTGTGTGTATCGGAGTATCTGTGTGGGTGTGTGTGTATCGGAGTATCTGTGTGTGTGTGTGTGGAAAGGAGTATCTGTGTGTGTGTGTGTATAGGAGTATCTGTGTGTGTGTATAGGAGTATCTGTGTGTGTGTGTATAGGAGTGTGTGTGTGTGTATAGGAGTATCTGTGTGTGTGTATAGGAGTTTGTGTATGTGTGTATATAGGAGTGTCTGTGTGTATGTGTGTGTGTATAGGAGTATCTGTGTGGGTGTGGGTGTGTGTGTGTATAGGAGTATCTGTGTGTGTGTGTGCACAGGAATATGTGTGTGTGTATAGGAGTATCTGTTTGTGTGTGTGTATAGGAGTATCTGTGTGTGTATAGAAGTATCTGTGTGTGTGTATGTATATGGCTATCTGTGTGTGTGTGTGTATAGGAGTATCTGTGTGTATGTGTGTGTGTATAGGAGTATTTGTGTGTATGTGTGTGTGTATAGGAGTATCTCTGTGTGTGTGTGTGAGTGTAGGAGTATCTCTGTGTGTGTACAGGAGTATCTGTGTGTGTGTATATAGGAGTATCTGTGTGTGTGTGTGTGTATAGGATTGTGTGTGTGTGTCTATAGGAGTATCTGTGTGTGTGTGTATAGGAGTATGTGTGTATGTGTGTGTGTATAGGTGTATCTGTGTGTGTGTGTGCATAGGAGTGTGTGTGTGTGTATAGGAGTATCCGTTTGTGCGTGTGTGTGTATAGGAGTGTGTGTGTGTGTATAGGAATATCTGTGTGAATTTGTGTGTGGATAGGAGTATCTGTGTCTATGTGTGTGTGTACAGGAGTATCTGTGTGTGTGTGTGTATAGGAGTATCTGTGTGTGTGTGTTTATAGTTATATCTGTGTGTGTGTGTCTGTATAGGAGTATCGGTGTGTGTGTGTGGATAGGAGTATCTGTGTGTGTGTGTGTATAGGAGTATCTGTGTGGGTGGGTGTGTATCGGAGTATCTGTGTGTGTGTGTGTGTATCGGAGTATCTGTGTGTGTGTGTGGAAAGGAGTATCTGTGTGTGTGTGTGTGTATAGGAGTATCTGTGTGTGTGTGTATAGGAGTATCTGTGTGTGTGTGTATAGGAGTATCTGTGTGTGTGTATAGGTGTGTGTGTGTGTATAGGAGTATCTGTGTGTGTGGACAGGAGTTTGTGTATGTGTGTATATAGGAGTGTCTGATGTATGTGTGTGTGTATAGGAGTATCTGTGTGGGTGTGGGTGTGTGTGTGTACAGGAGTATCTGTGTGTGTGTGTGCATAGGAATATGTGTGTGTGTGTATAGGAGCATGTGTGTGTGTGTGTGTGTGTATAGGTGTATCTGTGTGTGTGTGTGTGCATAGGAGTGTGTGTGTGTGTATAGGAGTATCCGTTTGTGCGTGTGTGTGTATAGGAGTGTGTGTGTGTGTATAGGAATATCTGTGTGTGTGTGCGTGTATAGGAGTATCTGTGTGTGTGTGTGTGTGTGTAGGAGTATCTGTGTGTGTGTGTGTGCATAGGAATATGTGTGTGTGTATAGGAGTATGTGTGTGTGTGTGTATAGGAGTATGTGTGTGTGTGTGTGTGCATAGGAGTGTGTGTGTGTGTATAGGAGTGTCCGTTTGTGTATGTGTGTGTATAGGAGTATGTGTGTGTGTGTGTGTGTATAGGAGTATCTGTGTGTGTGTGCGTGTATAGGAGTATCTGTGTGTGTGTGTGTAGGAGTATCTGTGTGTGTATAGGAGTATATGTGTGTGTGTATATGAGTGTGTGTATGTGTGTATAGGAGTATCTGCGTGTGTGTATGTGTGTATAGGAGTATCTGCGTGTGTGTATGTATGTATAGGAGTATCTGCGTGTGTGTGTATAGAAGTATCTGTGTGTGTGTATAGGAGTATCTGTGTGTGTGTGTATAGGAGTTTCTGTGTGTGTGTGTGTGTATATATACGAGTATCTGTGTGTGTGTGTGTGTCCGAGTATCTGTGTATGTGTGTGTGTATAGGAGTATCTGTGTATGTGTGTGTGTATAGGAGTATCTGTGTGTGTGTGTATAGGAGTATCTGTGTGTTTATATAGGAGTATCTGTGTGTGTATAGGAGTATCTGTGTGTGTATTGGAGTATCTGTGTGTGTGTGTGTCTGTAGGAGTATCTGTGTGTGTGGGTGTGTGTGTGTGTATAGGAGTGTATGTGCGTGTGTGTTTGTATAGGAGTATCTGTGTGTGTGTGTATAGGAGTATCTGTGTGGGTGTGTGTGTGTATCGGAGTATCTGTGTGTGTGTGTGAGTGGGTGTGTATAGGAGTATCTGTGTGGGTGTGTGTTTAGGAGTATCTGTGTGTGTGTTTGTATAGGAGTATCTGTGTGTGTGTCTGTGTGTGTAAAGGAGTATCTGTGTGTGTGTGTATAGGAGTGTGTGTGTATAGGAGTATCTGTGTGTGTGTGTGTATAGGAGTATCTGTGTGTGTGTGTATAGGAGTATCTGTGTGTGTGTGTGTAGGAGTATGTGTGTGTTTGTGTGCATATAGGAGTATCTGTGTGTTTATCGGAGTATCTGTGTGTGTGTGTAGGAGTATCTGTGTGTGTGTATGTGTGTGTGTATAGGAGTATCTGTGTGTGCATGTATACGAGTATCTGTGTGTGTGTGTGTGTAAAGGAGTATCTGGGTGTGTGTGTGTATAGGAGTATCTGTGTGTGTGTATAGGAGTATCTGTGTGTGTGTGTGTGTGTGTATACGAGTATCTGTGTGTGTGTATAGGAGTATCTGTGTGTGTGTATAGGAGTATCTGTGTGTGTGTGTGTGTACAGGAGTATGTGTTTGTGTGTGTATAGGAGTGTGTGTGTGTGTATAGGAGTATGTGTGTGTGTGTGTGTAGGAGTATGTGTGTGTGTGTTGGAGTATGTGTGTGTGTGCGTAAGAGTATGTGTGTGTGTATATAGGAGTATGTGTGTGTGTGTGTGTGTCTGTGTATAGGAGTATGTGTGTGTGTGTATAGGAGTATGTGTGTGTGTGTGTATAGGAGTGTGTGTGTGTGTGTGTATAGGAGTATGTGTGTGTGTGTGTGTGTGTATAGGAGTATCTGTGTGTGCGTGTGTATATAGGAGTATCTGTGTGTGTGTGTTTTGGACAATCTGTGTGTGTGTGTATAGGAGTATCTGTGTGTGTGTGTATAGGAGTATCTGTGTGTGTGTGTGAATAGAAGTATCTGTGTGTGTGTGTATAGGAGTATCTGTGTGTGTGTGTGTGTATAGGAGTGTCTGTGTGTGTGTGTAAAGGAGTATCTGTGTGTGTGTATAGGAGTATCTGTGTGTGTGTGTGTATAGGAGTATCTGTGTGTGTGTGCGTGTATAGGAGTATCTGTGTGTGTGTGTGTGTGTGTATAGGAGTATCTGTGTGTGTGTGTGTATAAAGGAGTATCTGGGTGTGTGTATGTGTATCGGAGTATGTGTGTGTGTATGTAAGAGTATCTCTGTGTGTGTATAGGAGTATCTGTGTATCTGTGTGTGTGTGTGTATAGGAGTATCTGTGTGTGTGTGTATAGGAGTATCTGTGTGTGTGTGTGTGTATAGGAGTATCTGTGTGTGTGTGTGTGTATAGGAGTATCTGTGTGTGTGTGTGTATAGGAGTATCTGTTTGGGTGTGTGTGTGTGTGTGTGTATAGGAGGATCTGTGTGGGTGGGTGTGTGTGTATAGGAGTATCTGTCCGTGTGTGTGTGTGTGCATAGGAGTATCTGTGTGTGTGTGTGTATAGGAGTATCTGTGTGTGTGTGTGGAAAGGAGCACCTGTGTGTGTGTGTGTGTGTGTATAGAAGTTTGTGTGTGTGTGTGTGTATAGGAGTGTCTGTGTGTATGTGTGTGTGTGTTTGTATAGGAGTATCTGTGTGTGTGTATAGGAATATCTGTGTGAATGTGTGTCTGGATAGGAGCGTCTGTGTGTATGTGTGTGTGTACAGGAGTATCTGTGTGTGTGTGTATAGGAGTATCTGTGTGTGTGTGTTTATAGTTGTATCTGTGTGTGTGTGTGTGTGTGTATAGGTGTATCTGTGTGTATGTTTAGGAGTATCTGTGTGTGTGTGTGTATAGGTGTGTGTGTGTGGATAGGAGTATCTGTGTGTGTGTGTGTGTATAGGAGTATCTGTGTGGGTGGGTGTGTATCGGAGTATCTGTGTGGGTGTGTGTGTATCGGAGTATCTGTGTGTGTGTGTGTGGAAAGGAGTATCTGTGTGTGTGTGTGAAAAGGAGTATCTGTGTGTGTGTGTATAGGAGTATCTGTGTGTGTGTATAGGAGTGTGTGTGTGTGTATAGGAGTATCTGTGTGTGTGTATAGGAGTGTCTGTGTGTATGTGTGTATATAGGAGTGTCTGTGTGTATGTGTGTGTGTATAGGAGTATCTGTGTGGGTGTGGGTGTGTGTGTGTATAGGAGTATCTGTGTGTGTGTGTGCACAGGAATATGTGTGTGTGTATAGGAGTATCTGTTTGTGTGTGTGTATAGGAGTATCTGTGTGTGTATAGAAGTATCTGTGTGTGTGTATGTATAGGACTATCTGTGTGTGTGTATATGAGTATCTGTGTGTATGTGTGTGTGTATAGGAGTATTTGTGTGTATGTGTGTATGTATAGGAGTATCTCTGTGTGTGTGTGTGAGTGTAGGAGTATCTGTGTGTGTGTGTATAGGAGTATCTGTGTGTGTGTGTATAGGAGTATCTGTGTGTGTGTATATAGGAGTATGTGTGTGTGTGTGTATAGGATTGTGTGTGTGTGTCTATAGGAGTATCTGTGTGTGTGTGTATAGGAGTATGTGTGTGTGTGTGTGTGTATAGGTGTATCTGTGTGTGTGTGTGCATAGGAGTGTGTGTGTGTGTATAGGAGTATCCGTTTGTGCGTGTGTGTGTATAGGAGTGTGTGTGTGTGTATAGGAATATCTGTGTGAATTTGTGTGTGGATAGGAGTATCTGTGTCTATGTGTGTGTGTACAGGAGTATCTGTGTGTGTGTGTGTGTATAGGAGTATCTGTGTGTGTGTGTTTATAGTTGTATCTGTGTGTGTGTGTCTGTATAGGAGTATCTGTGTGTGTGTGTGTATTGGTGTGTGTGTGTGGATAGGAGTATCTGTGTGTGTGTGTGTATAGGAGTATCTGTGTGGGTGGGTGTGTTTCGGAGTATCTGTGTGGGTGTGTGTGTATCGGAGTATCTTTGTGTGTGTGTGTGGAAAGGAGTATCTGTGTGTGTGTGTGTGTATAGGAGTATCTGTGTGTGTGTGTATAGGAGTATCTGTGTGTGTGTGTATACGAGTGTGTGTGTGTATAGGAGTATCTGTGTGTGTGTATAGGAGTATCTGTGTGTGTGTGTGTGTATAGGAGTATCTGTGTGTGTGTGTATAGGAGTATCTGTGTGTATGTGTGTGTATATGAGTATCTGTGTGTGTGTGTATAGGAGTATCTGTGTGTGTGTATAAGAGTATCTGTGTGTGTGTATAGGAGTATCTGTGTGTGTGTGTATAGGAGTATCTGTGTGTGTGTGTGTGTATAGAAGTATCTGTGTGTGTGTGTGTATAGGAGTATCTGTGTGTGTGTGTGTGTATAGGAGTGTCTGTGTGTGTGTGTGTGCGTGTATAGGAGTATCTGTGTGTGTGTGTGTGTGTGTATAGGAGTATCTGTGTGTGTGTGTATAAAGGAGTATCTGGGTGTGTGTGTATGTGTATAGGAGTATGTGTGTGTGTATGTAAGAGTATCTCTGTGTGTGTATAGGAGTATCTGTGTATCTGTGTGTGTGTGTATAGGAGTATCTGTGTGTGTGTGTATAGGAGTATCTGTGTGTGTGTGTGTGTATAGGAGTATCTGTGTGTGTGTGTGTGTGTATAGGAGTATCTGTTTGGGTGTGTGTGTGTGTGTGTGTATAGGAGGATCTGTGTGGGTGGGTGTGTGTGTATAGGAGTATCTGTCCGTGTGTGTGTGTGTGCATAGGAGTATCTGTGTGTGTGTGTGTGTATAGGAGTATCTGTGTGTGTGTGTGTGTGTGTGTGGAAAGGAGCACCTGTGTGTGTGTGTGTGTGTGTGTATAGAAGTTTGTGTGTGTGTGTGTGTGTGTATAGGAGTGTCTGTGTGTATGTGTGTGTGTGTTTGTATAGGAGTATCTGTGTGTGTGTATAGGAATATCTGTGTGAATGTGTGTCTGGATAGGAGTGTCTGTGTGTATGTGTGTGTGTACAGGAGTATCTGTGTGTGTGTGTATAGGAGTATCTGTGTGTGTGTGTTTATAGTTGTATCTGTGTGTGTGTGTGTGTCTGTATAGGTGTATCTCTGTGTATGTTTAGGAGTATCTGTGTGTGTGTGTGTATAGGTGTGTGTGTGGATAGGAGTATCTGTGTGTGTGTGTGTGTATAGGTGTATCTGTGTGGGTGTGTGTGTATAGGAGTATCTGTGTGGGTGTGTGTATCGGAGTGTCTGTGTGTGTGTGTGTGTGGAAAGGAGTATCTGTGTGTGTGTGTGTATAGGAGTATCTGTGTGTGTGTGTATAGGAGTATCTGTGTGTGTGTGTATAGGAGTGTGTGTGTGCGTATAGGAGTATCTGTGTGTGTGTATAGGAGTTTGTGTATGTGTGTATATAGGAGTGTCTGTGTGTATGTGTGTATGTATAGGAGTATCTGTGTGGGTGTGGGTGTGTGTGTGTATAGGAGTATCTGTGTGTGTGTGTGTGCATAGGAATATGTGTGTGTGTATAGGAGTATGTGTGTGTGTGTGTGTGTGTGTATAGGTGTATCTGTGTGTGTGTGTGTGTGCATAGGAGTGTGTGTGTGTGTATAGGAGTATCCGTTTGTGCGTGTGTGTGTATAGGAGTGTGTGTGTGTGTATAGGAATATCTGTGTGAATTTGTGTGTGGATAGGCGCATCTGTGTCTATGTGTGTGTGTACAGGAGTATCTGCGTGTGTGTGTGTATAGGAGTATCTGTGTGTGTGTGTTTATAGTTGTATCTGTGTGTGTGTGTCTGTATAGGAGTATCTGTGTGTGTGTGTGTATTGGTGTGTGTGTGTGGATAGGAGTATCTGTGTGTGTGTGTGTATAGGAGTATCTGTGTGGGTGGGTGTGTATCGGAGTATCTGTGTGGGTGTGTGTGTATCGGAGTATCTGTGTGTGTGTGTGGAAAGGAGTATCTGTGTGTGTGTGTGTGTATAGGAGTATCTGTGTGTGTGTGTATAGGAGTATCTGTGTGTGTGTGTATACGAGTGTGTGTGTGTGTATAGGAGTATCTGTGTGTGTGTATAGGAGTATCTGTGTGTGTGTGTGTGTATAGGAGTATCTGTGTGTGTGTGTATAGGAGTATCTGTGTGTGTGTGTGTGTGTATACGAGTATCTGTGTGTGTGTATAGGAGTATCTGTGTGTGTGTATAGGAGTATCTGTGTGTGTGTGTATAGGAGTATCTGTGTGCGTGTGTGTATAGAAGTATCTGTGTGTGTGTGTGTATAGGAGTATCTGTGTGTGTGTGTGTGTATAGGAGTGTCTGTGTGTGTGTGTAACGGAGTATCTGTGTGTGTGTATAGGAGTATCTGTGTGTGTGTGTGTATAGGAGTATCTGTGTGTGTGTGTGCGTGTATAGGAGTATCTGTGTGTGTGTGTGTATAGGAGCATCTATGTGTATGTGTGTATAAAGGAGTATCTGGGTGTGTGTGTGTGTATAGGAGTATGTGTGTGTGTATGTAAGAGTATCTCTGTGTGTGTATAGGAGTATCTGTGTATCTGTGTGTGTGTGTGTATAGGAGTATATGTGTGTGTGTGTATAGGAGTATCTGTGTGTGTGTGTGTATAGGAGTATCTGTGTGTGTGTGTGTGTGTGTGTGTGTGTATAGGAGTATCTGTGTGTGTGTGTATAGGAGTATCTGTTTGGGTGTGTGTGTGTGTGTGTGTATAGGAGGATCTGTGTGGGTGGGGGTGTGTGTATAGGAGTATCTGTCCGTGTGTGTGTGTGCATAGGAGTATCTCTGTGTGTGTGTGTGTGTGTGTGTATAGGAGTATCTGTGTGTGTGTGTGTGTGTGGGGAAAGGAGCACCTGTGTGTGCGTGTGTATAGAAGTTTGTGTGTGTGTGTGTGTGTGTGTATAGGAGTGTCTGTGTGTATGTGTGTGTGTGTTTGTATAGGAGTATCTGTGTGTGTGTATAGGAATATCTGTGTGAATGTGTGTCTGGATAGGAGTGTCTGTGTGTATGTGTGTGTGTACAGGAGTATCTGTGTGTGTGTGTATAGGAGTATCTGTGTGTGTGTGTTTATAGTTGTATCTGTGTGTGTGTGTGTCTGTATAGGTGTATCTGTGTGTATGTTTAGGAGTATCTGTGTGTGTGTGTGTATAGGTGTGTGTGTGTGTGGATAGGAGTATCTGTGTGTGTGTGTGTATAGGAGTATCTGTGTGGGTGTGTGTGTATCGGAGTATCTGTGTGGGTGTGTGTGTATCGGAGTATCTGTGTGTGTGTGTGTGGAAAGGAGTATCTGTGTGTGTGTGTGTATAGGAGTATCTGTGTGTGTGTGTATAGGAGTATCTGTGTGTGTGTGTATAGGAGTGTGTGTGTGTGTATAGGAGTATCTGTGTGTGTGTATAGGAGTTTGTGTATGTGTGTATATAGGAGTGTCTGTGTGTATGTGTGTGTGTATAGGAGTATCTGTGTTGGTGTGGGTGTGTGTGTGTATAGGAGTATCTGTGTGTGTGTGTGTGCATAGGAATATGTGTGTGTGTATAGGAGTATCTGTTTGTGTGTGTGTATAGGAGTATCTGTGTGTGTATAGGAGTATCTGTGTGTGTGTATGTATAGGACTATCTGTGTGTGTGTATAGGAGTATTTGTGTGTTTGTGTTTGTGTATAGGAGTATCTCTGTGTGTGTGTGAGTGTAACAGTATCTGTGTGTGTGT
Organism: Chiloscyllium plagiosum; assembly: GCF_037043375.1. Classification (NCBI taxonomy): domain Eukaryota; kingdom Metazoa; phylum Chordata; class Chondrichthyes; order Orectolobiformes; family Hemiscylliidae; genus Chiloscyllium; species Chiloscyllium plagiosum. The sequence continues at coordinate 52,688,725 of NW_028270144.1, forward strand.
GTATAGGAGTATCTGTGTGTGTGTGTGTGTGTATAGGAGTATCTGTGTGTGTGTATATAGGAGTATCTGTGTGTGTGTGTGTGTGTATAGGATTGTGTGTGTGTGTATAGGAGTATCTCTGTGTGTGTGTCTATAGGAGTATGTGTGTGTGTGTGTGTGTGTGTATAGGTGTATCTGTGTGTGTGTGTGTGCATAGGAGTGTGTGTGTGTGTATAGGAGTATCCGTTTGTGCGTGTGTGTGTATAGGAGTGTGTGTGTGTGTATAGGAATATCTGTGTGAATGTGTGTGTGGATAGGAGTATCTGTGTCTATGTGTGTGTGTACAGGAGTATCTGTGTGTGTGTGTGTATAGGAGTATCTGTGTGTGTGTGTTTATAGTTGTATCTGTGTGTGTGTGTCTGTATAGGAGTATCTGTGTGTGTGTGTGTGTATTGGTGTGTGTGTGTGGATAGGAGTATCTGTGTGTGTGTGTATAGGAGTATCTGTGTGTGTGGGTGTGTATCGGAGTATCTGTGTGGGTGGGTGTGTATCGGAGTATCTTTGTGTGTGTGTGTGTATAGGAGTATCTGTGTGTGTGTGTGTGTGTGTATAGGAGTATCTGTGTGTGTGTGTATAGGAGTATCTGTGTGTGTGTGTGTATACGAGTGTGTGTGTGTGTATAGGAGTATCTGTGTGTGTGTATAGGAGTTTGTGTGTGTGTGTGTATATAGGAGTGTCTGTGTGTATGTGTGTGTGTGTTTGTATAGGAGTATCTGTGTGTGTGTGTATAGGAATATCTGTGTGGGTGTGGGTGTGTGTGTGTATAGGAGTATCTGTGTGTGTGTGTGCATAGGAGTATGTGTGTGTATAGGAGTATCTGTTTGTGTGTGTGTGTGTATCGGAGTATCTGTGTGTGTATAAGAGTATCTGTGTGTGTGTGTATGTATAGGACTATCTGTGTGTGTGTGTGTGTATAGGAGTATCTGTGTGTATGTGTGTGTGTATAGGAGTATTTGTGTGTATGTGTGTGTATAGGAGTACCTGTGTGTGTGTATAGGAGTATCTGTGTGGGTGTGGGTGTGTGTGTGTATAGGAGTATCTGTGTGTGTGTGTGCATAGGAGTATGTGTGTGTGTACAGGAGTATCTGTGTGTGTGTGTGTATAGGAGTATCTGTGTGTGTATAGGAGTATCTGTGTGTGTGTGTGTGTGTGTGTATGTATAGGACTATCTGTGTGTGTGTGTGTATAGGAGTATCTGTGTTTATGTGTGTGTGTTTAGGAGTATTTGTGTGTATGTGTGTGTGTGTATAGGAGTATCTGTGTGTGTGTGTGTGTGAGTGTAGGAGTATCTGTGTGTGTGTGTATAGGAGTATCTGTGTGAGTGTGTGTATAGGAGTTTGTGTGTGTGTGTATATATACGAGTATCTGTGTGTGTGTGTGTATACGAGCATCTGTGTATGTGTGTGTATAGGAGTACCTGTGTATGTGTGTGTGTATAGGAGTATCTGTGTGCGTGTGTGTGTGTGTGTATAGGAGTATCTGTGTGTGTGTATATAGGAGTATCTGCGTGTGTATAGGAGTATCAGTGTGTGTGTGTCTGTAGGAGTATCTGTGTGTGTGTGTGTATTGGTGTGTGTGTGTGGATAGGAGTATCTGTGTGTGTGTGTGTATAGGAGTATCTGTGTGGGTGGGTGTGTATCGGAGTATCTGTGTGGGTGTGTGTGTATCGGAGTATCTCTGTGTGTGTGTGTGTATAGGAGTATCTGTGTGTGTGTGTGTGTGTATAGGAGTATCTGTGTGTGTGTGTATAGGAGTATCTGTGTGTGTGTGTGTATACGAGTGTGTGTATAGGAGTATCTGTGTGTGTGTATAGGAGTTTGTGTGTGTGTGTGTGTGTATATAGGAGTGTCTGTGTGTATGTGTGTGTGTGTTTGTATAGGAGTATCTGTGTGTGTGTGTATAGGAATATCTGTGTGGGTGTGGGTGTGTGTGTGTATAGGAGTATCTGTGTGTGTGTGTGCATAGGAGTATGTGTGTGTGTATAGGAGTATCTGTTTGTGTGTGTGTATAGGAGTATCTGTGTGTGTATAAGAGTATCTGTGTGTGTGTGTGTATGTACAGGACTATCTGTGTGTGTGTGTGTGTGTGTGTGTATAGGAGTATCTGTGTGTATGTGTGTGTGTTTCAGAGTATTTGTGTGTATGTGTGTGTGTATAGGAGTATCTCTGTGTGTGTATAGGAGTATCTGTGTGGGTGTGGGTGTGTGTGTGTATAGGAGTATCTGTGTGTGTGTGTGTGCATAGGAGTATGTGTGTGTGTATAGGAGTATCTGTGTGTGTGTGTATAGGAGTATCTGTGTGTGTATAGGAGTATCTGTGTGTGTGTGCGTGTGTGTGTATGTATAGGACTATCTGTGTGTGTGTGTGTGTGTATAGGAGTATCTGTGTTTATGTGTGTGTGTTTAGGAGTATTTGTGTGTATGTGTGTGTGTGTATAGGAGTATCTGTGTGTGTGTGTGTGAGTGTAGGAGTATCTGTGTGTGTGTGTATAGGAGTATCTGGGTGTGTGTGTATAGGAGTTTGTGTGTGTGTGTATATATACGAGTATCTGTGTGTGTGTGTGTATACGAGCATCTGTGTATGTGTGTGTATAGGAGTACCTGTGTATGTGTGTGTGTATAGGAGTATCTGTGTGTGTGTGTGTGTGTATAGGAGTATCTGTGTGTGTGTGTATAGGAGTATCTGTGTGTGTATAGGAGTATCAGTGTGTGTGTGTGTCTGTAGGAGTATCTGTGTGTGTGTGTGTGTGTGTATAGGAGTATCTGTGTGTGTGTGTATAGGAATATCTGTGTGGGTGTGGGTGTGTGTGTGTATAGGAGTATCTGTGTGTGTGTGTGCATAGGAGTATGTGTGTGTGTATAGGAGTATCTGTTGGTGTGTGTGTGTATAGGAGTAAAGAACATAGAACATAGAACATAGAACATTACAGCGCAGTACAGGCCCTTGGGCCCTCGATGTTGCGCCGATCCAAGCCCACCTAAACTACACTAACCCACTATCCTCCATATACCTATCCAATGCCCTCTTAAATGCCCATAAAGAGGGAGAGTCCACCACTGTTACTGGCAGGGCATTCCATGAACTAACGACTCGCTGAGTGAAGAACCTACCCCTAACATCAGTCCTATATCTACCCCCCCTTAATTTAAAGCTATGCCCCCTTGTAATACCCGACTCAATACGCGGGAAAAGGTTCATACTGTCGACCCTATCTAACCCCCTAATCATCTTGTACACCTCAATCAAGTCACCCCTAAACCTTCTTTTCTCTAGTGAAAACAGCCCCAAGTGCCTCAGTCTTTCCTCATACGATTTTCCTTCCATACCAGGCAACATCCTGGTAAACGTCCTCTGCACCCGTTCCAATGCCTCCACATCCTTCCTATAGTATGGCGACCAAAACTGCACACAATATTCCAGATGCGGCCGTACCAGAGTCTTATACAACTGCATCATGACCTCAGGACTCCGGAACTCAATTCCTCTACCAATAAAAGCCAGTACGCCATATGCCTTCCTCACCGCACTATTTACCTGGGTGGCAACTTTCAGAGATCTGTGTACATGGACACCAAGATCCCTCTGCTCATCCACACTACCAAGTATCCGACCATTAGCCCAGTACCCCATCTTTTTGTTATTCTTCCCAAAGTGAATCACCTCACACTTAGCTACATTGAATTCCATCTGCCACCTTTCTGCCCAGCTCTGCAGCTTCTCTATATCCTGCTGTAACCTGCTACATCCTTCCTCACTGTCAACAACTCCTCCGACTTTCGTATCATCCGCAAACTTGCTCACCCAACCTTCTAACCCCTCTTCCAGGTCATTTATAAAAATGACAAACAGCAATGGTCCCAAAACAGATCCTTGCGGAACACCGCTAGTGACGGCACTCCATGAAGAAACTTTGCCATCAACTACTACCCTCTGTCTTCTTCCATCCAGCCAATTCCTAATCCAAACCTCCAACTCACCCTCAATGCCATATCTCCGTATTTTCTGCAGTAGCCTACCATGGGGAACCTTATTAAACGCCTTACTAAAATCCATATATACCACATCTACCGCTTTCCCCTCATCAACCTCCTTCGTCACCTTTTCAAAGAATTCAATAAGGTTTGTGAGGCACGACTTGCCCTTCACAAAACCATGCTGACTATCCTTGATCACATTATTCCTATCTAGATGTGCATAAATCCTATCCCTTACAATTCTCTCTAAGACTTTGCCCACAACAGAAGTGAGACTCACCGGCCTATAGTTACTAGGGCTATCCCTACTCCCCTTTTTGAACAAGGGAACCACATTTGCTATCCTCCAGTCTTCTGGGACTACTCCTGTAGACAAAGAGGACATAAAAATCAAGGCCAATGGCTCTGCAATCTCCTCCCTTGCTTCCCAGAGAATCCTAGGATAAATGCCATCAGGCCCAGGGGACTTATCTATTTTCACCTTTTCCAGGATTTCCAACACCTCTTCTCTACATACCTCAAAGCCATCCATTCTACTTATTTGTGCCTCAGTATTCTCATCGACAACAATGCCCTGTTCCTGAGTGAATACTGAAGAAAAGTATTCATTCAGTGTCTCCCCAATCTCTTCCGCCTCCACACGCAACTTCCCCCTACTATCCTTGACTGGACCTATTCCTACCCTAGTCATTCTTTTATTCCTAACATACCTATAGAAAGCCTTAGGGTTTTCCCTAATCCTATCTACTAAGGACCTTTCATGTCCCCTCCTTGCTGCTTTTAGTATCTGTGTGTGTATAAGAGTATCTGTGTGTGTGTGTATGTATAGGACTATCTGTGTGTGTGTGTGTATAGGAGTATCTGTGTGTATGTGTGTGTGTTTCAGAGTGTGTGTGTGTGTGTGTATAGGAGTATCTGTGTGGGTGTGTGTGTGTGGATAGGATTATCTGTGTGTGTGTGTCTGTGTATGTGTATCGAAGTATCTGTGTGTGTGTGTATAGGAGTATCTGTGTGTGTGTGTGTGTGTATATAGGAGTATCTGTGTGTTTATAGGAGTATCTGTGTGTGTGTGTAGGAGTATCTGTGTGTGTGTATGTGTGTGTGTGTATAGGAGTATCTGTATGTGTGTGTGCATGCATACGAGTATCTGTGTGTGTGTGTGTGTAAAGGAGTATCTGGGTGTGTGTGTGTGTATAGGAGTATCTTTGTGTGTGTGTGTGTAAGAGTATCTGTGTGTGTGTATAGGAGTATCTGTCTGTGTGTGAGTTTGTGTATAGGAGTATGTGTGTGTGCGTGTGTGCATTGGAGTGTGTGTGTGTGTATAGGAGTATCTGTGTTTGTGTGTGCATAGGAGTATGTGTGTGTGTGTACAGGAGTATCTGTGTGTGTGTGTGTATATGAGTGTGTGTGTGTGTGTGTATATGAGTGTGTGTGTGTATAGGAGTATCTGCGTGTGTGTGTGTATAGGAGTATCTGTGTGTGTGTGTATACGAGTATCTGTGTGTGTGTGTATAGGAGTATCTGTGTGTGTGTATAGGAGTATCTGTGTGTGTGTGTATAGGAGTATCTGTGCGTGTGAGTATGTATAGAAGTATCTGTGTGTCTGTGTGTGTATAGGAGTATCTGTGTGTGTGTGTATAGGACTATCTGTGTGTGTGTGTATAGGAGTATCTGTGTGTGTGTATAGGAGTATCTGTGTGTGTGTGTGTGTATAGGAGTATCTGTGTGTGTGTGTGTGTGTATAGGAGTATCTGTGTGTGTGTGTGTATAGGAGTATCTGTGTGTGTGTATAAAGGAGTATCTGGGTGTGTGTGTGTGTGTGTGTGTGTATAGGAGTATGTGTGTGTGTATGTATAAGAGTATCTGTGTGTGTGTATAGGAGTATCTGTGTATGTGTGTGTGTGTGTATAGGAGTATCTGTGTGTGTGTATAGGGGTATCTGTGTGTGTGTGTGTATAGGAGTATCTGTTTGTGTGTGTGTGTGTATAGGAGTATCTGTGTGAATGTGTGTGTGTGTGTGTGTATAGGAGTATCTGTGTGGGTGTGTGTGTGTGTGTATAGGAGTATCTGTGTGGGTGTGTGTGTGTGTGTGTAGGAGTATCTGTCCGTGTGTGTGTGTGTGCATAGGAGTATCTGTGTGTGTGTGTGTGTGTGTGTGTGTGTATAGGAGTATCTGTGTGTGTGTGTGGAAAGGAGCACCTGTGTGTGTGTCTGTGTGTATACGAGTTTGTGTGTGTGTGTGTGTGTGTGTAGGAGTGTCTGTGTGTATGTGTGTGTGTGTTTCTATAGGAGTATCTGTGTGTGTTTATAGGAGTGTCTGTGTGGGTGGGTGGGTGTGTATAGGAGTATCTGTGTGTGTGTGTGTATAGGAGTATCTGTGTGTGTGTATATAGGAGTATCTGTGTGTGTGTGTGTGTATAGGATTGTGTGTGTGCATAGGAGTATGTGTGTGTGTATAGGTGTATCTGTGTGTGTGTGTGTGCATGGGAGTGTGTGTGTGTGTATAGGAGTATCCGTTTGTGTGTGTGTGTGTGTATAGGAGTGTGTGTGTGTATAGGAGTATCTGTGTGAATGTGTGTGTGGATAGGAGTATCTGTGTGTATGTGTGTGTGTACAGGAGTATCTGTGTGTGTGTGTATAGGAGTATCTGTGTGTGTGTTTATAGTTGTATCTGTGTGTGTGTGTGTCTGTATAGGTGTATCTGTGTGTATGTATAGGAGTATCTCTGTGTGTGTGTGTATAGGTGTGTGTGTGTGGATAGGAGTATCTGTGTGTGTGTGTGTGTGTATAGGAGTATCTGTGTGTGTGTGTGTATAGGAGTATCTGTGTGTGTATGTATAGGAGTATCTGTGTGTGTGTGTGTGTATAGGAGTGTGTGTGTGTATGTATAGGAACATCTGTGTGTGTGTATAGGGGTTTGTGTGTGTGTGTGTATAGGAGTGTCTGTGTGTATGTGTGTGTGTGTTTGTATAGGAGTATCTGTGTGTGTGTGTATAGGAGTATCTGTGTGTGTGTATAGGAGTTTGTGTGTGTGTGTGTGTGTATATAGGAGTGTCTGTGTGTATGTGTGTGTGTGTTTGTATAGGAGTATCGGTGTGTGTGTGTGTGTGTATAGGAGTATCTGTGTGTGTGTGTGTGTGTGTGTATAGGAGTATCTGTGTGAATGTGTGTGTGTGTGTGTGTGTGTATAGGAGTATCTGTGTGGGTGTGTGTGTGTGTGTATAGGAGTATCTGTGTGGGTGTGTGTGTGTGTGCAGGAGTATCTGTCCGTGTGTGTGTGTGTGCATAGGAGTATCTGTGTGTGTGTGTGTGTGTGTGTGTGTGTGTATAGGAGTATCTGTGTGTGTGTGTGGAAAGGAGCACCTGTGTGTGTGTCTGTGTGTATACGAGTTTGTGTGTGTGTGTGTGTGTGTTTAGGAGTGTCTGTGTGTATGTGTGTGTGTGTTTGTATAGGAGTATCTGTGTGTGTGTATAGAAGTGTCTGTGTGGGTGGGTGGGTGTGTATAGGAGTATCTGTGTGTGTGTGTGTATAGGAGTATCTGTGTGTGTGTATATAGGAGTATCTGTGTGTGTGTGTGTATAGGATTGTGTGTGTGCATAGGAGTATGTGTGTGTGTATAGGTGTATCTGTTTGTGTGTGTGTGTGCATGGGAGTGTGTGTGTGTGTGTATAGGAGTATCCGTTTGTGTGTGTGTGTGTGTATAGGAGTGTGTGTGTGTATAGGAGTATCTGTGTGAATGTGTGTGTGGATAGGAGTATCTGTGTGTATGTGTGTGTGTACAGGAGTATCTGTGTGTGTGTGTATAGGAGTACCTGTGTGTGTGTTTATAGTTGTATCTGTGTGTGTGTGTGTGTCTGTATAGATGTATCTGTGTGTATGTATAGGAGTATCTCTGTGTGTGTGTGTGTATAGGTGTGTGTGTGTGGATAGGAGTATCTGTGTGTGTGTGTGTGTGTATAGGAGTATCTGTGTGTGTGTGTGTATAGGAGTATCTGTGTGTGTATGTATAGGAGTATCTGTGTGTGTGTGTGTGTATAGGAGTGTGTGTGTGTATGTATAGGAATATCTGTGTGTGTGTATAGGAGTTTGTGTGTGTGTGTGTATAGGAGTGTCTGTGTGTATGTGTGTGTGTGTTTGTATAGGAGTATCTGTGTGTGTGTGTATAGGAGTATCTGTGTGTGTGTATACGAGTTTGTGTGTGTGTATATAGGAGTGTCTGTGTGTATGTGTGTGTGTGTTTGTATAGGAGTATCTGTGTGTGTGTGTATAGGAATATCTGTGTGGGTGTGTGTGTATATAGGAGTATCTGTGTGTGTGTGTGTGCATAGGAGTATCTGTGTGTGTATAAGAGTATCTGTGTGTGTGTGTGTATGTATAGGACTATCTGTGTGTGTGTGTGTATAGGAGTATCTGTGTGTATGTGTGTGTGTTTCGGAGTATTTGTGTGTATGTGTGTGTGTATAGGAGTATCTGTGTGTGTGTGTATAGGAGTATCTGTGTGGGTGTGGGTGTGTGTGTGTATAGGAGTATCTGTGTGTGTGTGTGTGCATAGGAGTATGTGTGTGTGTGTATAGGAGTATCTGTGTGTGTGTGTATAGGAGTATCTCTGTGTGTATAGGAGTATCTGTGTCTGTGTGCGTGTGTGTGTGTATGTACAGGACTATCTGTGTGTGTGTGTGTGTGTGTATAGGAGTATCTGTGTTTATGTGTGTGTGTTTAGGAGTATTTGTGTGTATGTGTGTGTGTATAGGAGTATCTGTGTGTGTGTGTGTGAGTGTAGGAGTATCTGTGTGTGTGTGTATAGGAGTATCTGTGTGTGTGTGTGTATAGGAGTTTGTGTGTGTGTATATATATGAGTATCTGTGTGTGTGTGTGTATACGAGCATCTGTGTATGTGTGTGTATAGGAGTACCTGTGTATGTGTGTGTGTATAGGAGTATCTGTGTGTGTGTGTGTGTGTGTGTGTATAGGAGTATCTGTGTGTGTGTGTATAGGAGTATCTGTGTGTGTATAGGAGTATCAGTGTGTGTGTGTGTCTGAAGGAGTATCTGTGTGTGTGTGTGTGTGTATAGGAGTATCTGTGTGTGTGTATTGGAGTTTGTGTATGTGTGTATAGGAGTGTATGTGTGTGTGTGTTTGTATAGGAGTATCTGTGTGTGTGTGTGTATAGGAGTATCTGTGTGGGTGTGTGTGTGTGGATAGGATTATCTGTGTGTGTGTGTCTGTGTATGTGTATCGAAGTATCTGTGTGTGTGTGTATAGGAGTATCTGTGTGTGTGTGTGTGTGTATATAGGAGTATCTGTGTGTTTATAGGAGTATCTGTGTGTGTGTGTAGGAGTATCTGTGTGTGTGTATGTGTGTGTGTGTATAGGAGTATCTGTATGTGTGTGTGCATGCATACGAGTATCTGTGTGTGTGTGTGTGTGTAAAGGAGTATCTGGGTGTGTGTGTGTATAGGAGTATCTTTGTGTGTGTGTGTGTAAGAGTATCTGTGTGTGTGTATAGGAGTACCTGTCTGTGTGTGAGTTTGTGTATAGGAGTATGTGTGTGCGTGTGTGCATTGGAGTGTGTGTGTGTGTGTGTATAGGAGTATCTGTGTTTGTGTGTGCATAGGAGTATGTGTGTGTGTGTGTACAGGAGTATCTGTTTGTGTGTGTGTGTATATATGAGTGTGTGTGTGTATATGAGTGTGTGTGTGTGTATAGGAGTATCTGCGTGTGTGTGTGTATAGGAGTATCTGTGTGTGTGTGTGTATACGAGTATCTGTGTGTGTGTGTATAGGAGTATCTGTGTGTGTGTATAGGAGTATCTGTGTGTGTGTGTGTATAGGAGTATCTGTGTGTGTGAGTATGTATAGAAGTATCTGTGTGTGTGTGTGTGTGTATAGGAGTATATGTGTGTGTGTGTGTATAGGACTATCTGTGTGTGTGTGTATAGGAGTATCTGTGTGTGTGTATAGGAGTATCTGTGTGTGTGTGTGTATATAGGAGTATCTGTGTGTGTGTGCGTGTATAGGAGTATCTGTGTGTGTGTGTATAGGAGTATCTGTGTGTGTGTATAAAGGAGTATCTGGGTGTGTGTGTGTGTGTGTATAGGAGTATGTGTGTGTGTATGTATAAGAGTATCTGTGTGTGTATAGGAGTATCTGTGTATGTGTGTGTGTGTGTATAGGAGTATCTGTGTGTGTGTATAGGAGTATCTATGTGTGTGTGTGTATAGGAGTATCTGTGTGTGTGTGTATAGGAGTATCTGTGTGAATGTGTGTGTGTGTGTGTGTGTATAGGAGTATCTGTGTGGGTGTGTGTGTGTGTATAGGAGTATCTGTGTGGGTGTGTGTGTGTGCGTAGGAGTATCTGTCCGTGTGTGTGTGTGTGCATAGGAGTATCTGTGTGTGTGTGTGTGTGTGTACAGGAGTATCTGTGTGTGTGTGTGGAAAGGAGCACCTGTGTGTGTGTCTGTGTGTATACGAGTTTGTGTGTGTGTGTATAGGAGTGTCTGTGTGTATGTGTGTGTGTGTTTGTATAGGAGTATCTGTGTATGTGTGTATAGGAGTGTCTGTGTGGGTGGGTGTGTGTGTATAGGAGTATCTGTGTGTGTGTGTATAGGAGTATCTGTGTGTGTGTATATAGGAGTATCTGTGTGTGTGTGTGTGTATAGGATTGTGTGTGTGCATAGGAGTGTGTGTGTGTGTGTATAGGAGTATCCGTTTGTGCGTGTGTGTGTATAGGAGTGTGTGTGTGTGTATAGGAATATCTGTGTGAATGTGTGTGTGGATAGGAGTATCTGTGTCTATGTGTGTGTGTACAGGAGTATCTGTGTGTGTGTGTATAGGAGTATCTGTGTGTGTGTGTTTATAGTTGTATCTGTGTGTGTGTGTCTGCATAGGAGTATCTGTGTGTGTGTGTGTGTATTGGTGTGTGTGTGTGGATAGGAGTATCTGTGTGTGTGTGTGTATAGGAGTATCTGTGTGTGTGGGTGTGTATCGGAGTATCTGTGTGGGTGTGTGTGTATCGGAGTATCTTTGTGTGTGTGTGGATAGGAGTATCTGTGTGTGTGTGTGTATAGGAGTATCTGTGTGTGTCGGTGTGTATCGGAGTATCTGTGTGGGTGTGTGTGTATCGGAGTATCTTTGTGTGTGTGTGTATAGGAGTATCTGTGTGTGTGTGTATAGGAGTATCTGTGTGTGTGTGTGTATACGAGTGTGTGTGTGTGTATAGGAGTATCTGTGTGTGTGTATAGGAGTTTGTGTGTGTGTGTGTATATAGGAGTGTCTGTGTGTATGTGTGTGTGTGTTTGTATAGGAGTATCTGTGTGTGTGTGTATAGGAATATCTGTGTGGGTGTGGGTGTGTGTGTGTATAGGAGTATCTGTGTGTGTGTGTGTGCATAGGAGTATGTGTGTGTATAGGAGTATCTGTTTGTGTGTGTGTGTGTATCGGAGTATCTGTGTGTGTATAAGAGTATCTGTGTGTGTGTGTATGTATAGGACTATCTGTGTGTGTGTGTGTGTATAGGAGTATCTGTGTGTATGTGTGTGTGTATAGGAGTATTTGTGTGTATGTGTGTGTATAGGAGTATCTGTGTGTGTGTATAGGAGTATTTGTGTGGGTGTGGGTGTGTGTGTGTATAGGAGTATCTGTGTGTGTGTGTGCATAGGAGTATGTGTGTGTGTATAGGAGTATCTGTGTGTGTGTGTATAGGAGTATCTGTGTGGGTGTGGGTGTGTGTGTGTATAGGAGTATCTGTGTGTGTGTGTGTGCATAGGAGTATGTGTGTGTGTGTATAGGAGTATCTGTGTGTGTGTGTATAGGAGTATCTCTGTGTGTATAGGAGTATCTGTGTCTGTGTGCGTGTGTGTGTGTATGTACAGGACTATCTGTGTGTGTGTGTGTGTGTGTATAGGAGTATCTGTGTTTATGTGTGTGTGTTTAGGAGTATTTGTGTGTATGTGTGTGTGTATAGGAGTATCTGTGTGTGTGTGTGTGAGTGTAGGAGTATCTGTGTGTGTGTGTATAGGAGTATCTGTGTGTGTGTGTGTATAGGAGTTTGTGTGTGTGTATATATATGAGTATCTGTGTGTGTGTGTGTATACGAGCATCTGTGTATGTGTGTGTATAGGAGTACCTGTGTATGTGTGTGTGTATAGGAGTATCTGTGTGTGTGTGTGTGTGTGTGTGTATAGGAGTATCTGTGTGTGTGTGTATAGGAGTATCTGTGTGTGTATAGGAGTATCAGTGTGTGTGTGTGTCTGAAGGAGTATCTGTGTGTGTGTGTGTGTGTATAGGAGTATCTGTGTGTGTGTATTGGAGTTTGTGTATGTGTGTATAGGAGTGTATGTGTGTGTGTGTTTGTATAGGAGTATCTGTGTGTGTGTGTGTATAGGAGTATCTGTGTGGGTGTGTGTGTGTGGATAGGATTATCTGTGTGTGTGTGTCTGTGTATGTGTATCGAAGTATCTGTGTGTGTGTGTATAGGAGTATCTGTGTGTGTGTGTGTGTGTATATAGGAGTATCTGTGTGTTTATAGGAGTATCTGTGTGTGTGTGTAGGAGTATCTGTGTGTGTGTATGTGTGTGTGTGTATAGGAGTATCTGTATGTGTGTGTGCATGCATACGAGTATCTGTGTGTGTGTGTGTGTGTAAAGGAGTATCTGGGTGTGTGTGTGTATAGGAGTATCTTTGTGTGTGTGTGTGTAAGAGTATCTGTGTGTGTGTATAGGAGTACCTGTCTGTGTGTGAGTTTGTGTATAGGAGTATGTGTGTGCGTGTGTGCATTGGAGTGTGTGTGTGTGTGTGTATAGGAGTATCTGTGTTTGTGTGTGCATAGGAGTATGTGTGTGTGTGTGTACAGGAGTATCTGTTTGTGTGTGTGTGTATATATGAGTGTGTGTGTGTATATGAGTGTGTGTGTGTGTATAGGAGTATCTGCGTGTGTGTGTGTATAGGAGTATCTGTGTGTGTGTGTGTATACGAGTATCTGTGTGTGTGTGTATAGGAGTATCTGTGTGTGTGTATAGGAGTATCTGTGTGTGTGTGTGTATAGGAGTATCTGTGTGTGTGAGTATGTATAGAAGTATCTGTGTGTGTGTGTGTGTGTATAGGAGTATATGTGTGTGTGTGTGTATAGGACTATCTGTGTGTGTGTGTATAGGAGTATCTGTGTGTGTGTATAGGAGTATCTGTGTGTGTGTGTGTATATAGGAGTATCTGTGTGTGTGTGCGTGTATAGGAGTATCTGTGTGTGTGTGTATAGGAGTATCTGTGTGTGTGTATAAAGGAGTATCTGGGTGTGTGTGTGTGTGTGTATAGGAGTATGTGTGTGTGTATGTATAAGAGTATCTGTGTGTGTATAGGAGTATCTGTGTATGTGTGTGTGTGTGTATAGGAGTATCTGTGTGTGTGTATAGGAGTATCTATGTGTGTGTGTGTATAGGAGTATCTGTGTGTGTGTGTATAGGAGTATCTGTGTGAATGTGTGTGTGTGTGTGTGTGTATAGGAGTATCTGTGTGGGTGTGTGTGTGTGTATAGGAGTATCTGTGTGGGTGTGTGTGTGTGCGTAGGAGTATCTGTCCGTGTGTGTGTGTGTGCATAGGAGTATCTGTGTGTGTGTGTGTGTGTGTACAGGAGTATCTGTGTGTGTGTGTGGAAAGGAGCACCTGTGTGTGTGTCTGTGTGTATACGAGTTTGTGTGTGTGTGTATAGGAGTGTCTGTGTGTATGTGTGTGTGTGTTTGTATAGGAGTATCTGTGTATGTGTGTATAGGAGTGTCTGTGTGGGTGGGTGTGTGTGTATAGGAGTATCTGTGTGTGTGTGTATAGGAGTATCTGTGTGTGTGTATATAGGAGTATCTGTGTGTGTGTGTGTGTATAGGATTGTGTGTGTGCATAGGAGTGTGTGTGTGTGTGTATAGGAGTATCCGTTTGTGCGTGTGTGTGTATAGGAGTGTGTGTGTGTGTATAGGAATATCTGTGTGAATGTGTGTGTGGATAGGAGTATCTGTGTCTATGTGTGTGTGTACAGGAGTATCTGTGTGTGTGTGTATAGGAGTATCTGTGTGTGTGTGTTTATAGTTGTATCTGTGTGTGTGTGTCTGCATAGGAGTATCTGTGTGTGTGTGTGTGTATTGGTGTGTGTGTGTGGATAGGAGTATCTGTGTGTGTGTGTGTATAGGAGTATCTGTGTGTGTGGGTGTGTATCGGAGTATCTGTGTGGGTGTGTGTGTATCGGAGTATCTTTGTGTGTGTGTGGATAGGAGTATCTGTGTGTGTGTGTGTATAGGAGTATCTGTGTGTGTCGGTGTGTATCGGAGTATCTGTGTGGGTGTGTGTGTATCGGAGTATCTTTGTGTGTGTGTGTATAGGAGTATCTGTGTGTGTGTGTATAGGAGTATCTGTGTGTGTGTGTGTATACGAGTGTGTGTGTGTGTATAGGAGTATCTGTGTGTGTGTATAGGAGTTTGTGTGTGTGTGTGTATATAGGAGTGTCTGTGTGTATGTGTGTGTGTGTTTGTATAGGAGTATCTGTGTGTGTGTGTATAGGAATATCTGTGTGGGTGTGGGTGTGTGTGTGTATAGGAGTATCTGTGTGTGTGTGTGTGCATAGGAGTATGTGTGTGTATAGGAGTATCTGTTTGTGTGTGTGTGTGTATCGGAGTATCTGTGTGTGTATAAGAGTATCTGTGTGTGTGTGTATGTATAGGACTATCTGTGTGTGTGTGTGTGTATAGGAGTATCTGTGTGTATGTGTGTGTGTATAGGAGTATTTGTGTGTATGTGTGTGTATAGGAGTATCTGTGTGTGTGTATAGGAGTATTTGTGTGGGTGTGGGTGTGTGTGTGTATAGGAGTATCTGTGTGTGTGTGTGCATAGGAGTATGTGTGTGTGTATAGGAGTATCTGTGTGTGTGTGTATAGGAGTATCTGTGTGTGTATCGGAGTATCTGTGTGTGTGTGTGTGTGTATGTATAGGACTATCTGTGTGTGTGTGTGTGTATAGGAGTATCTGTGTTTATGTGTGTGTGTTTAGGAGTATTTGTGTGTATGTGTATAGGAGTATCTGTGTGTGTGTGTGTGTGAGTGTAGGAGTATCTGTGTGTGTGTGTATAGGAGTATCTGTGTGAGTGTGTGTATAGGAGTTTGTGTGTGTGTGTATATATACGAGTATCTGTGTGTGTGTGTGTATACGAGCATCTGTGTATGTGTGTGTGTATAGGAGTACCTGTGTATGTGTGTGTGTATAGGAGTATCTGTGTGTGTGTGTGTGTGTGTGTATAGGAGTATCTGTGTGTGTGTATATAGGAGTATCTGTGTGTGTATAGGAGTATCAGTGTGTGTGTGTGTCTGTAGGAGTATCTGTGTGTGTGGGTGTGTGTGTGTGTCTGTATAGGAGTATCTGTGTGTGTGTGTGTATTGGTGTGTGTGTGTGGATAGGAGTATCTGTGTGTGTGTGTGTATAGGAGTATCTGTGTGGGTGGGTGTGTATCGGAGTATCTGTGTGGGTGTGTGTGTATCGGAGTATCTGTGTGTGTGTGTGTGTATAGGAGTATCTGTGTGTGTGTGTGTGTATAGGAGTATCTGTGTGTGTGTGTATAGGAGTATCTGTGTGTGTGTGTGTATACGAGTGTGTGTGTGTGTGTATAGGAGTATCTGTGTGTGTGTATAGGAGTTTGTGTGTGTGTGTGTATATAGGAGTGTCTGTGTGTATGTGTGTGTGTGTTTGTATAGGAGTATCTGTGTGTGTGTGTATAGGAATATCTGTGTGGGTGTGGGTGTGTGTGTGTATAGGAGTATCTGTGTGTGTGTGTGTGCATCGGAGTATGTGTGTGTGTATAGGAGTATCTGTGTGTGTGTATAGGAGTATCTGTGTGTGTATAGGAGTATCTGTGTGTGTGTGCGTGTGTGTGTGTATGTATAGGACTATCTGTGTGTGTGTGTGTGTGTATAGGAGTATCTGTGTTTATGTGTGTGTGTTTAGGAGTATTTGTATGTATGTGTGTGTGTGTATAGGAGTATCTGTGTGTGTGTGTGTGTGTGAGTGTAGGAGTATCTGTGTGTGTGTGTATAGGAGTATCTGTGTGTGTGTGTGTATAGGAGTTTGTGTGTGTGTATATATACGAGTATCTGTGTGTGTGTGTATAGGAGTATCTGTGTGTGTGTGTGTGTGTGTATAGGAGTATCTGTGTGTGTGTGTATAGGAGTATCTGTGTGTGTATAGGAGTATCAGTGTGTGTGTGTGTCTGTAGGAGTATCTGTGTGTGTGTGTGTGTATAGGAGTATCTGTGTGTGTGTGTATTGGAGTTTGTGTATGTGTGTATAGGAGTGTATGTGTGTGTGTGTTTGTATAGGAGTATCTGTGTGTGTGTGTATAGGAGTATCTGTGTGGGTGTGTGTGTGTGGATAGGATTATCTGTGTGTGTGTGTCTGTGTATGTGTATCGAAGTATCTGTGTGTGTGTGTATAGGAGTATCGGTGTGTGTGTGTGTGTGTGTATATAGGAGTATCTGTGTGTTTATAGGAGTATCTGTGTGTGTGTGTAGGAGTATCTGTGTGTGTGAATGTGTGTGTGTGTATAGGCGTATCTGTATGTGTGTGTGCATGCATACGAGTATCTGTGTGTGTGTGTGTGTAAAGGAGTATCTGGGTGTGTGTGTGTGTATAGGAGTATCTTTGTGTGTGTGTGTGTAAGAGTATCTGTGTGTGTGTATAGGAGTATCTGTCTGTGTGTGAGTTTGTGTATAGGAGTATGTGTGTGTGCGTGTGTGCATTGGAGTGTGTGTGTGTATAGGAGTATCTGTGTTTGTGTGTGCATAGGAGTATGTGTGTGTGTGTGTACAGGAGTATCTGTGTGTGTGTGTATATATGAGTGTGTGTATATGAGTGTGTGTGTGTGTATAGGAGTATCTGCGTGTGTGTGTGTATAGGAGTATCTGTGTGTGTGTGTATACGAGTATCTGTGTGTGTGTGTATAGGAGTATCTGTGTGTGTGTATAGGAGTATCTGTGTGTGTGTGTGTATAGGAGTATCTGTGTGTGTGAGTATGTATAGAAGTATCTGTCTGTCTGTGTGTATATAGGAGTATCTGTGTGTGTGTGTGTATAGGACTATCTGTGTGTGTGTGTATAGGAGTATCTGTGTGTGTGTATAGGAGTATCTGTGTGTGTGTGTATATAGGAGTATCTGTGTGTGTGTGCGTGTGTGTATAGGAGTATCTGTGTGTGTGTATAAAGGAGTATCTGGGTGTGTGTGTGTGTGTGTGTATAGGAGTATGTGTGTGTGTATGTATAAGAGTATCTGTGTGTGTGTATAGGAGTATCTGTGTATGTGTGTGTGTGTGTATAGGAGTATCTGTGTGTGTGTATAGGAGTATCTGTGTGTGTGTGTGTGTATAGGAGTATCTGTGTGTGTGTGTGTGTGTATAGGAGTATCTGTGTGAATGTGTGTGTGTGTGTGTGTGTGTATAGGAGTATCTGTGTGGGTGTGTGTGTGTGTGTATAGGAGTATCTGTGTGGGTGTGTGTGTGTGTGTAGGAGTATCTGTCCGTGTGTGTGTGTGCATAGGAGTATCTGTGTGTGTGTGTGTGTGTGTGTATAGGAGTATCTGTGTGTGTGTGTGGAAAGGAGCACCTGTGTGTGTGTCTGTGTGTATACGAGTTTGTGTGTGTGTGTGTGTGTGTGTGTATAGGAGTGTCTGTGTGTATGTGTGTGTGTGTTTGTATAGGAGTATCTGTGTGTGTGTATAGGAGTGTCTGTGTGGGTGGGTGGGTGTGTATAGGAGTATCTGTGTGTGTGTGTGTATAGGAGTATCTGTGTGTGTGTATATAGGAGTATATGTGTGTGTGTGTGTATAGGATTGTGTGTGTGCATAGGAGTATGTGTGTGTGTATAGGTGTATCTGTGTGTGTGTGTGTGCATGGGAGTGTGTGTGTGTGTATAGGAGTATCCGTTTGTGTGTGTGTGTGTGTGTATAGGAGTGTGTGTGTGTATAGGAGTATCTGTGTGAATGTGTGTGTGGATAGGAGTATCTGTGTGTATGTGTGTGTGTACAGGAGTATCTGTGTGTGTGTGTATAGGAGTATCTGTGTGTGTGTTTATAGTTGTATCTGTGTGTGTGTGTGTGTGTCTGTATAGGTGTATCTGTGTGTATGTATAGGAGTATCTCTGTGTGTGTGTGTATAGGTGTGTGTGTGTGGATAGGAGTATCTGTGTGTGTGTGTGTGTGTATAGGAGTATCTGTGTGTGTGTGTATAGGAGTATCTGTGTGTGTATGTATAGGAGTATCTGTGTGTGTGTGTGTGTATAGGAGTGTGTGTGTGTATGTATAGGAATATCTCTGTGTGTGTATAGGAGTTTGTGTGTGTGTGTGTATAGGAGTGTCTGTGTGTATGTGTGTGTGTGTTTGTATAGGAGTATCTGTGTGTGTGTGTATAGGAGTATCTGTGTGTGTGTATAGGAGTTTGTGTGTGTGTGTGTTTATATAGGAGTGTCTGTGTGTATGTGTGTGTGTGTTTGTATAGGAGTATCTGTGTGTGTGTATAGGAGTATCTGTGTGTGTGTGTGTGTGTATAGGAGTATCTGTGTGTGTGTGTATAGGAGTATCTGTGTGAATGTGTGTGTGTGTGTGTGTGTGTGTATAGGAGTATCTGTGTGGTTGTGTGTGTGTGTGTGTATAGGAGTATCTGTGTGGGTGTGTGTGTGTGTAGGAGTATCTGTCCGTGTGTGTGTGTGTGCATAGGAGTATCTGTGTGTGTGTGTGTGTGTATAGGAGTATCTGTGTGTGTGTGTGGAAAGGAGCACCTGTGTGTGTGTCTGTGTGTATACGAGTTTGTGTGTGTGTGTGTGTGTGTATAGGAGTGTCTGTGTGTATGTGTGTGTGTGTTTGTATAGGAGTATCTGTGTGTGTGTATAGGAGTGTCTGTGTGGGTGGATGGGTGTGTATAGGAGTATCTGTGTGTGTGTGTGTGTATAGGAGTATCTGTGTGTGTGTATATAGGAGTATCTGTGTGTGTGTGTGTATAGGATTGTGTGTGTGCATAGGAGTATGTGTGTGTGTATAGGTGTATCTGTGTGTGTGTGTGTGCATGGGAGTGTGTGTGTGTGTATAGGATTATCCGTTTGTGTGTGTGTGTGTGTATAGGAGTGTGCGTGTGTATAGGAGTATCTGTGTGAATGTGTGTGTGGATAGGAGTATCTGTGTGTATGTGTGTGTGTACAGGAGTATCTGTGTGTGTGTGTATAGGAGTATCTGTGTGTGTGTTTATAGTTGTATCTGTGTGTGTGTGTGTCTGTATAGGTGTATCTGTGTGTATGTATAGGAGTATCTCTGTGTGTGTGTGTATAGGTGTGTGTGTGTGGATAGGAGTATCTCTGTGTGTGTGTGTGTGTATAGGAGTATCTGTGTGTGTGTGTGTATAGGAGTATCTGTGTGTGTATGTATAGGAGTATCTGTGTGTGTGTGTGTATAGGAGTGTGTGTGTGTATGTATAGGAATATCTGTGTGTGTGTATAGGAGTTTGTGTGTGTGTGTGTATAGGAGTGTCTGTGTGTATGTGTGTGTGTGTTTGTATAGGAGTATCTGTGTGTGTGTGTATAGGAGTATCTGTGTGTGTGTATAGGAGTTTGTGTGTGTGTGTGTATATAGGAGTGTCTGTGTGTATGTGTGTGTGTGTTTGTATAGGAGTATCTGTGTGTGTGTATAGGAGTATCTGTGTGTGTGTGTGTGTGCAGAGGAGTATCTGTGTGTGTGTGTGTGTGTGTATAGGAGTATCTGAGTGAATGTGTGTGTGTGTGTGTGTGTGTGTATAGGAGTATCTGTGTGGTTGTGTGTGTGTGTGTATAGGAGTATCTGTGTGGGTGTGTGTGTGTGTGTAGGAGTATCTGTCCGTGTGTGTGTGTGTGCATAGGAGTATCTGTGTGTGTGTGTGTGTGTGTGTGTGTGTGTGTGTATAGGAGTATCTGTGTGTGTGTGTGGAAAGGAGCGCCTGTGTGTGTGTCTGTGTGTATACGGGTTTGTGTGTGTGTGTGTGTGTGTGTGTGTGTGTATAGGAGTGTCTGTGTGTATGTGTGTGTGTGTTTGTATAGGAGTATCTGTGTGTGTGTATAGGAGTGTCTGTGTGGGTGGGTGGGTGTGTATAGGAGTATCTATGTGTGTGTGTGTATAGGAGTATCTGTGTGTGTGTATATAGGAGTATCTGTGTGTGTGTGTGTGTATTGGATTGTGTGTGTGCATAGGAGTATGTGTGTGTGTATAGGTGTATCTGTGTGTGTGTGTGTGTGCATGGGAGTGTGTGTGTGTGTATAGGAGTATCTGTTTGTGTGTGTGTGTATAGGAGTGTGTGTGTGTATAGGAGTATCTGTGTGAATGTGTGTGTGGATAGGAGTATCTGTGTGTATGTGTGTGTGTACAGGAGTATCTGTGTGTGTGTATAGGAGTATCTGTGTGTGTGTTTATAGTTGTATCTGTGTGTGTGTGTGTGTCTGTATAGGTGTATCTGTGTGTATGTATAGGAGTATCTCTGTGTGTGTGTGTATAGGTGTGTGTGTGTGGATAGGAGTATCTGTGTGTGTGTGTGTGTGTATAGGAGTATCTGTGTGTGTGTGTATAGGAGTATCTGTGTGTGTATGTATAGGAGTATCTGTGTGTGTGTGTGTGTATAGGAGTGTGTGTGTGTATGTATAGGAATATCTGTGTGTGTGTATAGGAGTTTGTGTGTGTGTGTATAGGATTGTCTGTGTGTATGTGTGTGTGTGTTTGTATAGGAGTATCTGTGTGTGTGTGTATAGGAGTATCTGTGTGTGTGTATAGGAGTTTGTGTGTGTGTGTGTGTGTGTATAGGAGTGTCTGTGTGTATGTGTGTGTGTGTTTGTATAGGAGTATCTGTGTGTGTGTGTGTAGGAATATCTGTGTGGGTGTGGTTGTGTGTGTGTATAGGAGTATCTGTGTGTGTGTGTGTGTGCATAGGAGTATCTGTGTGTCTATAAGAGTATCTGTGTGTGTGTGTGTATGTATAGGACTATCTGTGTGTGTGTGTGTGTATAGGAGTATCTGTGTGTATGTGTGTGTGTTTCGGAGTATTTGTGTGTATGTGTGTGTGTGTATAGGAGTATCTGTGTGGGTGTGGGTGTGTGTGTGTATAGGAGTATCTGTGTGTGTGTGTGTGCATAGGGGTATGTGTGTGTGTGTATAGGAGTATCTGTGTGTGTGTGTATAGGAGTATCTGTGTGTGTATAGGAGTATCTGTGTGTGTGTGCGTGTGTGTGTGTATGTATAGGACTATCTGTGTGTGTGTGTGTGTGTATAGGAGTATCTGTGTTTATGTGTGTGTGTTTAGGAGTATTTGTGTGTATGTGTGTGTGTGTATAGGAGTATCTGTGTGTGTGTGTGTGAGTGTAGGAGTATCTGTGTGTGTGTGTATAGGAGTATCTGTGTGTGTGTGTGTGTATAGGAGTTTGAGTGTGTGTGTATATATACGAGTATCTGTGTGTGTGTGTGTATACGAGCATCTGTGTATGTGTGTGTATAGGAGTACCTGTGTATGTGTGTGTGTATAGGAGTATCTGTGTGTGTGTGTGTGTGTGTATAGGAGTATCTGTGTGTGTGTGTATAGGAGTATCTGTGTGTGTATAGGAGTATCAGTGTGTGTGTGTGTGTCTGTAGGAGTATCTGTGTGTGTGTGTGTGTGTATAGGAGTATCTGTGTGTGTGTATTGGAGTTTGTGTATGTGTGTATAGGAGTGTATGTGTGTGTGTGTTTGTATAGGAGTATCTGTGTGTGTGTGTGTGTGTATAGGAGTATCTGTGTGGGTGTGTGTGTGTGGATAGGATTATCTGTGTGTGTGTGTCTGTGTATGTGTATCGAAGTATCTGTGTGTGTGTGTATAGGAGTATCTGTGTGTGTGTGTGTGTATATAGGAGTATCTGTGTGTTTATAGGAGTATCTGTGTGTGTGTGTAGGAGTATCTGTGTGTGTGTATGTGTGTGTGTGTATAGGAGTATCTGTATGTGTGTGTGCATGCATACGAGTATCTGTGTGTGTGTGTGTGTAAAGGAGTATCTGGGTGTGTGTGTGTGTATAGGAGTATCTTTGTGTGTGTGTGTGTAAGAGTATCTGTGTGTGTGTGAGTTTGTGTATAGGAGTATGTGTGTGTGCGTGTGTGCATTGGAGTGTGTGTGTGTGTATAGGAGTATCTGTGTTTGTGTGTGCATAGGAGTATGTGTGTGTGTGTGTACAGGAGTATCTGTTTTTGTGTGTGTGTGTATATGAGTGTGTGTGTGTGTGTGTGTGTATATGAGTGTGTGTGTGTATAGGAGTATGTGCGTGTGTGTGTGTATAGGATTATCTGTGTGTGTGTGTGTATACGAGTATCTGTGTGTGTGTGTATAGGAGTATCTGTGTGTGTGTATAGGAGTATCTGTGTGTGTGTGTGTATAGGACTATCTGTGTGTGTGTATAGGAGTATCTGTGTGTGTGTATAGGAGTATCTGTGTGTGTGTGTATAGGAGTATCTGTGTGTGTGTGTGTGTGCGTGTATAGGAATATCTGTGTGTGTGTGTATAGGAGTACCTGTGTGGGTGTGTGTGTGTGTGTAGGAGTATCTGTCCGTGTGTGTGTGTGCATAGGAGTATCTGTGTGTGTGTGTGTGTGTGTGTGTATAGGAGTATCTGTGTGTGTGTGTGGAAAGGAGCACCTGTGAGTGTGTCTGTGTGTATACGAGTTTGTGTGTGTGTGTGTGTGTGTGTGTATAGGAGTGTCTGTGTGTATGTGTGTGTGTGTTTGTATAGGAGTATCTGTGTGTGTGTATAGGAGTGTCTGTGTGGGTGGGTGGGTGTGTATAGGAGTATCTGTGTGTGTGTGTGTATAGGAGTATCTGTGTGTGTGTATATAGGAGTATCTGTGTGTGTGTGTGTATAGGATTGTGTGTGTGCATAGGAGTATGTGCGTGTGTATAGGTGTATCTGTGTGTGTGTGCATGGGAGTGTGTGTGTGTGTATAGGAGTATCCGTTTGTGTGTGTGTGTGTGTATAGGAGTGTGTGTGTGTATAGGAGTATCTGTGTGAATGTGTGTGTGGATAGGAGTATCTGTGTGTATGTGTGTGTGTACAGGAGTATCTGTGTGTGTGTGTATAGGAGTATCTGTGTGTGTGTTTATAGTTGTATCTGTGTGTGTGTGTGTGTGTCTGTATAGGTGTATCTGTGTGTATGTATAGGAGTATCTCTGTGTGTGTGTGTATAGGTGTGTGTGTGTGGATAGGAGTATCTGTGTGTGTGTGTGTGTGTATAGGAGTATCTGTGTGTGTGTGTATAGGAGTATCTGTGTGTGTATGTATAGGAGTATCTGTGTGTGTGTGTGTGTATAGGAGTGTGTGTGTGTATGTATAGGAATATCTGTGTGTGTGTATAGGAGTTTGTGTGTGTGTGTGTATAGGAGTGTCTGTGTGTATGTGTGTGTGTGTTTGTATAGGAGTATCTGTGTGTGTGTGTATAGGAGTATCTGTGTGTGTGTATAGGAGTTTGTGTGTGTGTGTGTGTATATAGGAGAGTCTGTGTGTATGTGTGTGTGTGTTTGTATAGGAGTATCTGTGTGTGTGTATAGGAGTATCTGTGTGTGTGTGTGTGTGTATAGGAGTATCTGTGTGTGTGTGTATAGGAGTATCTGTGTGAATGTGTGTGTGTGTATAGGAGTATCTGTGTGGTTGTGTGTGTGTGTGTATAGGAGTATCTGTGTGGGTGTGTGTGTGTGTGTAGGAGTATCTGTCCGTGTGTGTGTGTGTGCATACGAGTATCTGTGTGTGTGTGTGTGTGTGTATAGGAGTATCTGTGTGTGTGTGGAAAGGAGCACCTGTGTGTGTGTCTGTGTGTATACGAGTTTGTGTGTGTGTGTGTGTGTGTGTGTATAGGAGTGTCTGTGTGTATGTGTGTGTGTGTTTGTATAGGAGTATCTGTGTGTGTGTATAGGAGTGTCTGTGTGGGTGGATGGGTGTGTATAGGAGTATCTGTGTGTGTGTGTATAGGAGTATCTGTGTGTGTGTATATAGGAGTATCTGTGTGTGTGTGTGTGTATAGGATTGTGTGTGTGCATAGGAGTATGTGTGTGTGTATAGGTGTATCTGTGTGTGTGTGTGTGCATGGGAGTGTGTGTGTGTGTATAGGATTATCCGTTTGTGTGTGTGTGTGTGTATAGGAGTGTGTGTGTGTATAGGAGTATCTGTGTGAATGTGTGTGTGGATAGGAGTATCTGTGTGTATGTGTGTGTGTACAGGAGTATCTGTGTGTGTGTGTATAGGAGTATCTGTGTGTGTGTTTATAGTTGTATCTGTGTGTGTGTGTGTCTGTATAGGTGTATCTGTGTGTATGTATAGGAGTATCTCTGTGTGTGTGTGTATAGGTGTGTGTGTGTGGATAGGAGTATCTGTGTGTGTGTGTGTGTGTATAGGAGTATCTGTGTGTGTGTGTGTATAGGAGTATCTGTGTGTGTATGTATAGGAGTATCTGTGTGTGTGTGTGTATAGGAGTGTGTGTGTGTATGTATAGGAATATCTGTGTGTGTGTGTATAGGAGTTTGTGTGTGTGTGTGTATAGGAGTGTCTGTGTGTATGTGTGTGTGTGTTTGTATAGGAGTATCTGTGTGTGTGTGTATAGGAGTATCTGTGTGTGTGTATAGGAGTTTGTGTGTGTGTGTGTATATAGGAGTGTCTGTGTGTATGTGTGTGTGTGTTTGTATAGGAGTATCTGTGTGTGTGTATAGTAGTATCTGTGTGTGTGTGTGTATAGGAGTATCTGTGTGTGTGTGTGTGTGTGTATAGGAGTATCTGAGTGAATGTGTGTGTGTGTGTGTGTGTGTATAGGAGTATCTGTGTGGTTGTGTGTGTGTGTGTATAGGAGTATCTGTGTGGGTGTGTGTGTGTGTGTAGGAGTATCTGTCCGTGTGTGTGTGTGTGCATAGGAGTATCTGTGTGTGTGTGTGTGTGTGTGTGTGTGTATAGGAGTATCTGTGTGTGTGTGTGGAAAGGAGCACCTGTGTGTGTGTCTGTGTGTATACGAGTTTGTGTGTGTGTGTGTGTGTATAGGAGTGTCTGTGTGTATGTGTGTGTGTGTTTGTATAGGAGTATCTGTGTGTGTGTATAGGAGTGTCTGTGTGGGTGGGTGGGTGTGTGTATAGGAGTATCTATGTGTGTGTGTGTATAGGAGTATCTGTGTGTGTGTATATAGGAGTATCTGTGTGTGTGTGTGTGTATTGGATTGTGTGTGTGCATAGGAGTATGTGTGTGTGTATAGGTGTATCTGTGTGTGTGTGTGTGTGCATGGGAGTGTGTGTGTGTGTATAGGAGTATCTGTTTGTGTGTGTGTGTATAGGAGTGTGTGTGTGTATAGGAGTATCTGTGTGAATGTGTGTGTGGATAGGAGTATCTGTGTGTATGTGTGTGTGTACAGGAGTATCTGTGTGTGTGTATAGGAGTATCTGTGTGTGTGATTATAGTTGTATCTGTGTGTGTGTGTGTGTCTGTATAGGTGTATCTGTGTGTATGTATAGGAGTATCTCTGTGTGTGTGTGTATAGGTGTGTGTGTGTGGATAGGAGTATCTGTGTGTGTGTGTGTGTATAGGAGTATCTGTGTGTGTGTGTGTATAGGAGTATCTGTGTGTGTATGTATAGGAGTATCTGTGTGTGTGTGTGTGTGTATAGGAGTGTGTGTGTGTATGTATAGGAATATCTGTGTGTGTGTATAGGAGTTTGTGTGTGTGTGTGTATAGGAGTGTCTGTGTGTATGTGTGTGTGTGTTTGTATAGGAGTATCTGTGTGTGTGTGTGTAGGAATATCTGTGTGGGTGTGGTTGTGTGTGTGTATAGGAGTATCTGTGTGTGTGTGTGTGTGCATAGGAGTATCTCTGTGTCTACAAGAGTATCTGTGTGTGTGTGTGTATGTATAGGACTATCTGTGTGTGTGTGTGTGTGTATAGGAGTATCTGTGTGTATGTGTGTGTGTTTCGGAGGTTTTGTGTGTATGTGTGTGTGTGTATAGGAGTATCTGTGTGGGTGTGGGTGTGTGTGTGTATAGGAGTATCTGTGTGTGTGTGTGTGCATAGGGGTATGTGTGTGTGTGTATAGGAGTATCTGTGTGTGTGTGTATAGGAGTATCTGTGTGTGTATAGGAGTATCTGTGTGTGTGTGCGTGTGTGTGTGTATGTATAGGACTATCTGTGTGTGTGTGTGTGTGTATAGGAGTATCTGTGTTTATGTGTGTGTGTTTAGGAGTATTTGTGTGTATGTGTGTGTGTGTATAGGAGTATCTGTGTGTGTGTGTGTGAGTGTAGGAGTATCTGTGTGTGTGTGTATAGGAGTATCTGTGTGTGTGTGTGTATACGAGCATCTGTGTATGTGTGTGTATAGGAGTACCTGTGTATGTGTGTGTGTATAGGAGTATCTGTGTGTGTGTGTGTGTGTGTGTATAGGAGTATCTGTGTGTGTGTGTATAGGAGTATCTGTGTGTGTATAGGAGTATCAGTGTGTGTGTGTGTGTCTGTAGGAGTATCTGTGTGTGTGTGTGTGTATAGGAGTATCTGTGTGTGTGTATTGGAGTTTGTGTATGTGTGTATAGGAGTGTATGTGTGTGTGTGTTTGTATAGGAGTATCTGTGTGTGTGTGTGTATAGGAGTATCTGTGTGGGTGTGTGTGTGTGGATAGGATTATCTGTGTGTGTGTGTCTGTGTATGTGTATCGAAGTATCTGTGTGTGTGTGTATAGGAGTATCTGTGTGTGTGTGTGTGTATATAGGAGTATCTGTGTGTTTATAGGAGTATCTGTGTGTGTGTGTAGGAGTATCTGTGTGTGTGTATGTGTGTGTGTGTATAGGAGTATCTGTATGTGTGTGTGCATGCATACGAGTATCTGTGTGTGTGTGTGTGTAAAGGAGTA
This sequence comes from Chiloscyllium plagiosum, assembly GCF_037043375.1. Lineage (NCBI taxonomy): Eukaryota > Metazoa > Chordata > Chondrichthyes > Orectolobiformes > Hemiscylliidae > Chiloscyllium > Chiloscyllium plagiosum. The sequence continues at coordinate 52,715,643 of NW_028270144.1, forward strand.
TCTGGGTGTGTGTGTGTGTATAGGAGTATCTTTGTGTGTGTGTGTGTAAGAGTATCTGTGTGTGTGTATAGGAGTATCTGTCTGTGTGTGAGTTTGTGTATAGGAGTATGTGTGTGTGCGTGTGTGCATTGGAGTGTGTGTGTGTGTATAGGAGTATCTGTGTTTGTGTGTGCATAGGAGTATGTGTGTGTGTGTGTACAGGAGTATCTGTTTTTGTGTGTGTGTGTATATGAGTGTGTGTGTGTGTGTGTGTGTATATGAGTGTGTGTGTGTATAGGAGTATGTGCGTGTGTGTGTGTATAGGATTATCTGTGTGTGTGTGTGTATACGAGTATCTGTGTGTGTGTGTATAGGAGTATCTGTGTGTGTGTATAGGAGTATCTGTGTGTGTGTGTGTATAGGACTATCTGTGTGTGTGTATAGGAGTATCTGTGTGTGTGTATAGGAGTATCTGTGTGTGTGTGTATAGGAGTATCTGTGTGTGTGTGTGTGTGCGTGTATAGGAATATCTGTGTGTGTGTGTATAGGAGTATCTGTGTGTGTGTATAAAGGAGTATCTGGGTGTGTGTGTGTGTGTATAGGAGTATGTGTGTGTGTATGTATAAGAGTATCTGTGTGTGTGTATAGGAGTATCTGTGTATGTGTGTGTGTGTGTATAGGAGTATCTGTGTGTGTGTATAGGAGTATCTGTGTGTGTGTGTGTGTATAGGAGTATCTGTGTGGGTGTGTGTGTGTGTGTATAGGAGTATCTGTGTGGGTGGGTGTGTGTGTGTAGGAGTATCTGTCCGTGTGTGTGTGTGTGTGCATAGGAGTATCTGTGTGTGTGTGTGTGTGTGTGTGTATAGGAGTATCTGTGTGTGTGTGTGGAAAGGAGCACCTGTGTGTGTGTCTGTGTGTATACGAGTTTGTGTGTGTGTGTGTGTGTGTGTGTATAGGAGTGTCTGTGTGTATGTGTGTGTGTGTTTGTATAGGAGTATCTGTGTGTGTGTGTATAGGAGTGTCTGTGTGGGTGGGTGTGTGTGTATAGGAGTTTCTGTGTGTGTGTGTATAGGAGTGTCTGTGTGTATGTGTGTGTGTGTTTGTATAGGAGTATCTGTGTGTGTGTATAGGAGTGTCTGTGTGGGTGGGTGGGTGTGTATAGGAGTATCTGTGTGTGTGTGTGTATAGGAGTATCTGTGTGTGTGTATATAGGAGTATCTGTGTGTGTGTGTGTGTATAGGATTGTGTGTGTGCATAGGAGTATGTGTGTGTGTATAGGTGTATCTGTGTGTGTGTGTGTGTGCATGGGAGTGTGTGTGTGTATAGGAGTATCTGTTTGTGTGTGTGTGTGTGTGTATAGGAGTGTGTGTGTGTATAGGAGTATCTGTGTGAATGTGTGTGTGGAGAGGAGTATCTGTGTGTATGTGTGTGTGTACAGGAGTATCTGTGTGTGTGTGTTTATAGGAGTATCTGTGTGTGTGTATATAGGAGTATCTGTGTGTGTGTGTGTGTATAGGATTGTGTGTGTGCATAGGAGTATGTGTGTGTATAGGTGTATCTGTGTGTGTGTGTGTGTGCATGGGAGTGTGTGTGTGTATAGGAGTATCTGTTTGTGTGTGTGTGTGTGTGTATAGGAGTGTGTGTGTGTATAGGAGTATCTGTGTGAATGTGTGTGTGGATAGGAGTATCTGTGTGTATGTGTGTGTGTACAGGAGTATCTGTGTGTGTGTGTATAGGAGTATCTGTGTGTGTGTTTATAGTTGTATCTGTGTGTGTGTGTGTGTGTCTGTATAGGTGTATCTGTGTGTATGTATAGGAGTATCTCTGTGTGTGTGTGTATAGGTGTGTGTGTGTGGATAGGAGTATCTGTGTGTGTGTGTGTGTATAGGAGTATCTGGGTGTGTGTGTGTATAGGAGTATCTGTGTGTGTATGTATAGGAGTATCTGTGTGTGTGTGTGTGTGTATAGGAGTGTGTGTGTGTATGTATAGGAATATCTGTGTGTGTGTACAGGAGTTTGTGTGTGTGTGTGTATAGGAGTGTCTGTGTGTATGTGTGTGTGTGTTTGTACAGGAGTATCTGTGTGTGTGTGTATAGGAGTATCTGTGTGTGTGTATAGGAGTTTGTGTGTGTGTGTATAGGAGTGTCTGTGTGTATGTGTGTGTGTGTTTGTATAGGAGTATCTGTGTGTGTGTGTGTAGGAATATCTGTGTGTGTGTGTAGGAATATCTGTGTGGGTGTGGGTGTGTGTGTGTATAGGAGTATCTCTGTGTGTGTGTGCATAGGAGTATCTGTGTGTGTATAAGAGTATCTGTGTGTGTGTGTATGTATAGGACTATCTGTGTGTGTGTGTGTGTATAGGAGTATCTGTGTGTATGTGTGTGTGTTTCGGAGTATTTGTGTGTATGTGTGTGTGTATAGGAGTATCTGTGTGTGTGTGTATAGGAGTATCTGTGTGTGTGTGTACAAGAGTATGTGTGTGTGTGTATAGGAGTATCTGTGTGTGTGTGTATAGGAGTATCTGTGTGTGTATAGGAGTATCTGTGTGTGTGTGCGTGTGTGTGTGTATGTATAGGACTATCTGTGTGTGTGTGTGTGTATAGGAGTATCTGTGTTTATGTGTGTGTGTTTAGGAGTATTTGTGTGTATGTGTGTGTGTGTATAGGAGTATCTGTGTGTGTGTGTGTGTGAGTGTAGGAGTATCTGTGTGTGTGTGTATAGGAGTATCTGTGTGTGTGTGTGTGTATAGGAGTTTGTGTGTGTGTGTATATATACGAGTATCTGTGTGTGTGTGTGTATACGAGCATCTGTGTATGTGTGTGTATAGGAGTACCTGTGTATGTGTGTGTGTATAGGAGTATCTGTGTGTGTGTGTGTGTGTGTATAGGAGTATCTGTGTGTGTGTATAGGAGTATCTGTGTGTGTATAGGAGTATCAGTGTGTGTGTGTGTCTGTAGGAGTATCTGTGTGTGTGTGTGTATAGGAGTATCTGTGTGTGTGTATTGGAGTTTGTGTATGTGTGTATAGGAGTGTATGTGTGTATGTGTTTGTATAGGAGTATCTGTGTGTGTGTGTGTATAGGAGTATCTGTGTGGGTGTGTGTGTGTGGATAGGATTATCTGTGTGTGTGTGTCTGTGTATGTGTATCGAAGTATCTGTGTGTGTGTGTATAGGAGTATCTGTGTGTGTGTGTGTGTATATAGGAGTATCTGTGTGTTTATAGGAGTATCTGTGTGTGTGTGTAGGAGTATCTGTGTGTGTGTATGTGTGTGTGTGTATAGGAGTATCTGTATGTGTGTGTGCATGCATACGAGTATCTGTGTGTGTGTGTGTGTGTAAAGGAGTATCTGGGTGTGTGTGTGTGTATAGGAGTATCTTTGTGTGTGTGTGTGTAAGAGTATCTGTGTGTGTGTATAGGAGTATCTGTCTGTGTGGGAGTTTGTGTATAGGAGTATGTGTGTGTGCGTGTGTGCATTGGAGTGTGTGTGTGTGTGTATAGGAGTATCTGTGTTTGTGTGTGCATAGGAGTATGTGTGTGTGTGTGTACAGGAGTATCTGTTTGTGTGTATGTGTGTATATGAGTGTGTGTGTGTGTGTGTATATGAGTGTGTGTGTGTGTGCATAGGAGTATCTGCGTGTGTGTGTGTATAGGATTATCTGTGTGTGTGTGTGTGTGTATACGAGTATCTGTGTGTGTGTGCATAGGAGTATCTGTGTGTGTGTGTAGGAGTATCTGTGTGTGTGTGTGTATAGGAGTATCTGTGTGTGTGTGTATAGGACTATCTGTGTGTGTGTATAGGAGTATCTGTGTGTGTGTATAGGAGTATCTGTGTGTGTGTGTGTGTGTGTATAGGAGTATCTGTGTGTGTGTGTGTGTGTGCGTGTATAGGAGTATCTGTGTGTGTGTGTATAGGAGTATCTGTGTGTGTGTATAAAGGAGTATCTGGGTGTGTGTGTGTGTGTATAGGAGTATGTGTGTGTGTATGTATAAGAGTATCTGTGTGTGTGTATAGGAGTATCTGTGTATGTGTGTGTGTGTGTGTGTATCGGAGTATCTGTGTGTGTGTATAGGAGTATCTGTGTGTATGTGTGTGTATAGGAGTATCTGTGTGTGTGTGTGTATAGGAGTATCTGTGTGAATGTGTGTGTGTGTGTGTGTGTGTGTATAGGAGTATCTGTGTGGGTGTGTGTGTGTGTGTATAGGAGTATCTGTGTGGGTGTGTGTGTGTGTGTAGGAGTATCTGTCCGTGTGTGTGTGTGTGCATAGGAGTATCTGTGTGTGTGTGTGTGTGTGTGTATAGGAGTATCTGTGTGTGTGTGTGGAAAGGAGCACCTGTGTGTGTGTCTGTGTGTATACGAGTTTGTGTGTGTGTGTGTGTGTGTGTGTATAGGAGTGTCTGTGTGTATGTGTGTGTGCGTTTGTATAGGAGTATCTGTGTGTGTGTGTATAGGAGTGTCTGTGTGGGTGGGTGTGTGTGTATAGGAGTATCTGTGTGTGTGTGTGTGTATAGGAGTATCTGTGTGTGTGTATATAGGAGTATCTGTGTGTGTGTGTGTGTATAGGATTGTGTGTGTGCATAGGAGTATGTGTGTGTGTATAGGTGTATCTGTGTGTGTGTGTGTGCATGGGAGTGTGTGTGTGTGTCTAGGAGTATCCGTTTGTGTGTGTGTGTGTGTATAGGAGTGTGTGTGTGTATAGGAGTATCTGTGTGAATGTGTGTGTGGATAGGAGTATCTGTGTGTATGTGTGTGTGTGTTCAGGATTATCTGTGTGTGTGTGTATAGGAGTATCTGTGTGTGTGTTTATAGTTGTATCTGTGTGTGTGTGTGTGTCTGTATAGGTGTATCTGTGTGTATGTATAGGAGTATCTCTGTGTGTGTGTGTATAGGTGTGTGTGTGTGGATAGGAGTATCTGTGTGTGTGTGTGTGTGTATTGGAGTATCTGTGTGTGTGTGTATAGGAGTATCTGTGTGTGTATGTATAGGAGTATCTGTGTGTGTGTGTATAGGAGTGTGTGTGTGTATGTATAGGAATATCTGTGTGTGTGTATAGGAGTTTGTGTGTGTGTGTGTATAGGAGTGTCTGTGGGTATGTGTGTGTGTGTTTGTATAGGAGTATCTGTGTGTGTGTGTATAGGAGTATCTGTGTGGGTGTGAGTGTGTGTGTCTATAGGAGTATCTGTGTATGTGTGTGCATAGGAGTATGTGTGTGTGTGTATAGGAGTATCTGTTTGTGTGTGTGTGTGTATATGAGTATCTGTGTGTGTGTAGGAGTATCTGTGTGTGTGTGTGTGTATGTATAGGACTATCTGTGTGTGTGTGTGTGTATAGGAGTATCTGTGTGCATGTGTGTGTGTTTCGGAGTATTTGTGTGTATGTGTGTGTGTATAGGAGTATCTGTGTGGGTGTGTGTGTGAGTGTAGGAGTATCTGTGTGTGTGTGTATAGGAGTATCTGTGTGGGTGTGGGTGTGTGTGTGTATACGAGTATCTGTGTGTGTGTGTGCATAGGAGTATGTGTGTGTGTATAGGAGTATCTGTTTGTGTGTGTGCGTATGGGAGTATCTGTGAGTGTATAGGAGTATCTGTGTGTGTGTGTGTGTGTCTGTTTTGGACTATCTGTGTGTGTGTGTGCATAGGAGTGTGTGTGTGTGTATAGGAGTATCCGTTTGTGTGTGTGTGTGTATAGGAGTGTGTGTGTGTATAGGAGTGTGTGGGTGAATGTGTGTGTGGGTAGTAGTATCTGTGTGTATGTGTGTGTGTACAGGAGTATCTGTGTGTGTGTGTATAGGAGTAACTGTGTGTGTGTTTATAGTTGTATCTGTGTGTGTGTGTCTGTATGGGTGTATCTGTGTGCATGTATTGGAGTATCTGTGTGTGTGTGTGTATATGTGTGTGTGTGGATAGGAGTATCTGTGTGTGTGTGTGTGTGTGTGTGGAGAGGAGTATCTGTGTGGGTGTGTGTGTATCGGAGAATCTGTGTGGGTGGGTGTGTATCGGAGTATCTGTGTGTGTATAGGAGTATCTGTGTGTGTGTATAGGAGTTTGTGTGTGTGTGTGTGTATATAGGAGTGTCTGTGTGTATGTGTTTGTATAGGAGTATCTGTGTGTGTGTGTATAGGAATATCTGTGTGGGTGTGGGTGTGTGTGTGTATAGGAGTATCTGTGTGTGTGTGTGTGCATAGGAGTATGTGTGTGTGTATAGGAGTATCTGTTCGTGTGTGTGTGCGTATAGGAGTATCTGTGTGTGTATAGGAGTATCTGTGTGTGTGTATGTATAGGACTATCTGTGTGTGTGTGTGTGTGTATAGGAGTATCTGTGTGTATGTGTGTTGTATAGGAGTATTTGTGTGTATGTGTGTGTGTATATGAGTATCTGTGTGTGTGTATAGGAGTATCTGTGTGGGTGTGGGTGTGTGTGTATATAGGAGTATCTGTGTGTGTGTGTGTGTGCATAGGAGTATGTGTGTGTGTATAGGAGTATCTGTGTGTGTGTGTGTATAGGATTATCTGTGTGTGTATAGGAGTATCTGTGTGTGTGTGTGTGTGTGTATGTATAGGACTATCTGTGTGTGTGTGTGTGTGTATAGGAGTATCTGTGTTTATGTGTGTGTGTTTTGGAGTATTTGTGTGTATGTGTGTGTGTGTATAGGAGTATCTGTGTGTGTGTGAGTGTAGGAGTATCTGTGTGTGTGTATATAGGAGTATCTGTGTGAGTGTGTGTATAGGAGTTTGGGTGTGTGTGTGTATATATACGAGTGTGTGTGTATAGGAGTATCTGTGTATGTGTGTGTGTATAGGAGTATCTGTGTGTGTGTGTGTGTGTGTGTATAGGAGTATCTGTGTGTGTGTGTCTGTAGGAGTATCTGTGTGTGTGGGTGTGTGTGTGTGTATAGGAGTATCTGTGTGTGTGTATTGGAATTTGTGTGTGTGTGTATAGGAGTGTATGTGTGTGTGTGTTTGTATAGGAGTATCTGTGTGTGTGTGTGTATAGGAGTATCTGTGTGGGTGTGTGTGTGTGGATAGGATTATCTGTGTGTGTGTGTCTGTGTATGTGTATCGGAGTATCTGTGTGTGTGTGTTTAGGAGTATCTGTGTGTGTGTGTGTATATAGGAGTATCTGTGTATTTATAGGAGTATCTGTGTGTGTGTGTAGGAGTATTTGTGTGTGTATGTGTGTGTGTGTATAGGAGTATCTGTATGTGTGTGTGCATGTATACGAGTATCTGTGTGTGTGTGTGTGTAAAGGAGTATCTGGGTGTGTGTGTGTATAGGAGTATCTTTGTGTGTGTGAGTGTAGGAGTATCTGTGTGTGTGTATAGGAGTATCTGTCTGTGTGTGAGTGTGTGTATAGGAGTATGTGTGTGTGCGTGTGTGCATAAGAGTGTGTGTGTGTGTGTGTATAGGAGTATCTGCGTGTGTGTGTGTATCGGAGTATCTGTGTGTGTGTGTGTATACGAGTATCTGTGTGTGTGTGTATAGGAGTATCTGTGTGTGTGTATAGGAGTATCTGTGTGTGTGTGTGTATAGGAGTATCTGTGTGTGTGAGTGTGTATAGAAGTATCTGTGTGTGTGTGTGTGTATAGGAGTATCTGTGTGTGTGTGTGTATAGGAGTATCTGTGTGTGTGTGTATAGGAGTATCTGTGTGTGTGTATAGGAGTATCTGTGTGTGTGTGTGTATAGGAGTATCTGTGTGTGTGTGTGTGCGTGTATTGGAGTATCTGTGTGTGTGTGTATAGGAGTATCTGTGTGTGTGTATAAAGGAGTATCTGGGTGTGTGTGTGCATAGGAGTATGAGTGTGTGTATGTATAAGAGTATCTGTGTGTGTGTACAGGAGTATCTGTGTATGTGTGTGTGTGTGTGTGTATAGGAGTATCTGTGTGTGTGTATATAGGAGTATCTGTGTGTGTGTGTGTATAGGAGTATCTGTGTGTGTGTGTGTGTATAGGAGTATCTGTGTGTGTGTGTATAGGAGTATCTGTGTGAGTGTGTGTGTGTGTGTATACGAGTATCTGTGTGGGTGGGTGTGTGTGTGTATAGGAGTATCTGTGTGGGTGTGTGTGTGTGTGTAGGAGTATCTGTCCGTGTGTGTGTGTGTGCATAGGAGTATCTGTGTGTGTGTGTGTGTGTGTGTGTGTATAGGAGTATCTGTGTGTGTGTGTGGAAAGGAGCACCTGTGTGTATGTCTGTGTCTATACGAGTTTGTGTGTGTGTGTGTGTGTATAGGAGTGTCTGTGTGTATGTGTGTGTGTGTTTGTATAGGAGTATCTGTGTGTGTGTGTATAGGAGTGTCTGTGTGGGTGGGTGTGTGTGTATAGGAGTATCTGTGTATGTGTGTATAGGAGTATCTGTGTGTGTGTATAGGAGTATCCGTTTGTGTGTGTGTGTATAGGAGTGTGTGTGTGTATAGGAGTATCTGTGTGAATGTGTGTGTGGATAGGAGTATCTGTGTGTATGTGTGTGTGTACAGGAGTATCTGTGTGTGTGTGTATAGGAGTATCTGTGTGTGTGTTTATAGTTGTATCTGTGTGTGTGTGTGTCTGTATAGGTGTATCTGTGTGTATGTATAGGAGTATCTCTGTGTGTGTGTATAGGTGTGTGTGTGTGGATAGGAGTATCTGTGTGTGTGTGTGTGTGTATAGGAGTATCTGTGTGTGTGTGTGTATAGGAGTATCTGTGTGTGTGTGTGTATAGGAGTGAATGTGTGTATGTATAGGAATATCTGTGTGTGTGTATAGGAGTTTGTGTGTGTGTGTGTGTATAGGAGTGTCTGTGTGTGTGTTTGTATAGGAGTATCTGTGTGTGTGTGTATAGGAGTATCTGTGTGGGTGTGAGTGTGTGTGTGTATAGGAGTATCTGTGTATGTGTGTGCATAGGAGTATGTGTGTGTGTATAGGAGTATCTGTTTGTGTGTGTGTGTGTATAGGAGTATCTGTGTGTGTATAGGAGTATCTGTGTGTGTGTGTGTGTGTGTGTGTATGTATAGGACTATCTGTGTGTGTGTGTGTGTGTATAGGAGTATCTGTGTGTATGTGTGTGTGTATAGGAGTATTTGTGTGTATGTGTGTGTGTATCGGAGTATCTGTGTGGGTGTGTGTGTGAGTGTAGGAGTATCTGTGTGTGTGTGTGTGTGTGCATAGGAGTATCTGTGTGTGTGTGTGTGTGTGTGTGTATAGGAGTATCTGTGTGTGTGTGTGGAAAGGAGCACCTGTGTGTATGTCTGTGTCTATACGAGTTTGTGTGTGTGTGTGTGTGTATAGGAGTATCTGTGTGTGTGTGTGCATAGGAGTATGTGTGTGTGTATAGGAGTATCTGTTTGTGTGTGTGTGTATGGGAGTATCTGTGTGTGTTTCGGAGTATCTGTGTGTGTGTGTGTGTATGTATAGGACTATCTGTGTGTGTGTGTGCATAGGAGTGTGTGTGTGTGTATAGGAGTATCCGTTTGTGTGTGTGTGTGTATAGGAGTGTGTGTGTGTAGAGGAGTATCTGTGTGAATGTGTGTGTGGGTAGTAGTATGTGTGTGTGTACAGGAGTATCTGTGTGTGTGTGTATAGGAGTATCTGTGTGTGTGTTTATAGTTGTATCTGTGTGTGTGTGTCTGTATGGGTGTATCTGTGTGTATGTATAGGAGTATCTGTGTGTGTGTGTGTATATGTGTGTGTGTGTGGATAGGAGTATCTCTGTGTGTGTGTGTGCGTGCATAGGAGTATCTGTGTGGGTGTGTGTGTATCGGAGAATCTGTGTGGGTGTGTGTGTATCGGAGTATCTGTGTGTGTGTGTGTGTGTATAGGTGTATCTGTGTGTGTGTATAGGAGTTTGTGTGTGTGTGTATATAGGAGTGTCTGTGTGTATGTGTGTGTGTGTTTGTATAGGAGTATCTGTGTGTGTGTGTATAGGAATATCTGTGTGGGTGTGGGTGTGTGTGTGTATAGGAGTATCTGTGTGTGTGTGTGCATAGGAGTATGTGTGTGTGTATAGGAGTATCTGTTTGTGTGTGTGTGTGTGTATAGGAGTATCTGTGTGTGTATAGGAGTATCTGTGTGTGTGTGTGTGTATGTATAGGACTATCTGTGTGTGTGTTTGTGTGTGTATAGGAGTATCTGTGTGTATGTGTGTGTGTATAGGAGTATTTGTGTGTATCTGTGTGTGTATAGGAGTATCTGTGTGTGTGTGTGTGGGTATGTGTGTGTGGGTAGTAGTATCTGTGTGTGTGTGTGTGTATAGGAGTATCTGTGTGTGTATAGGAGTATCTGTGTGTATGTGTGTGTGTATAGGAGTATTTGTGTGTATGTGTGTGTGTATAGGAGTATCTGTGTGAATGTGTGTGTGGGTAGTAGTATCTGTGTGTATGTGTGTGTGTACAGGAGTATCTGTGTGTGTGTGTATAGGAGTATCTGTGTGTGTGTTTATAGTTGTATCTGTGTGTGTGTCTGTATGGGTGTATCTGTGTGTATGTATAGGAGTATCTGTGTGTGTGTGTGTGTATATGTGTGTGTGTGTGGATAGGAGTATCTCTCTGTGTGTGTGTGCGTGTATAGGAGTATCTGTGTGGGTGTGTGTGTATTGGAGAATCTGTGTGGGTGTGTGTGTATCGGAGTATCTGTGTGTGTGTGTGTGTGTATAGGAGTATCTGTGTGTGTGTATAGGAGTTTGTGTGTGTGTGTGTGTATATAGGAGTGTCTGTGTGTATGTGTGTGTGTGTTTGTGTAGGAGTATCTGTGTGTGTGTGTATAGGAATATCTGTGTGGGTGTGGGTGTGTGTGTGTATAGGAGTATCTGTGTGTGTGTGTGCATAGGAGTATGTGTGTGTGTATAGGAGTATCTGTTTGTGTGTGTGTGTGTGTATAGGAGTATCTGTGTGTGTATAGGAGTATCTGTGTGTGTGTGTGTGTATGTATAGGACTATCTGTGTGTGTGTTTGTGTGTGTATAGGAGTATCTGTGTGTATGTGTGTGTGTATAGGAGTATTTGTGTGTATGTGTGTGTGTATAGGAGTATCTGTGTGTGTGTGTTTGGGTATGTGTGTGTGGGTAGTAGTATCTGTGTGTGTGTGTGTGTATAGGAGTATCTGTGTGTGTATAGGAGTATCTGTGTGTATGTGTGTGTGTATAGGAGTATTTGTGTGTATGTGTGTGTGTATAGGAGTATCTGTGTGTGTGTGTGTGGGTATGTGTGTGTGGGTAGTAGTATCTGTGTATACGAGTATCTGCGTGTGTGTATAGGAGTATCTGTGTGTGTGTGTTAAGGAGTATCTGTGTGTGTGTGTGTGTATAGGAGTATCTGTGTGTGTGTGTGTGTATAGGAGTATCTGTGTGTGTGTGTGTGTGTGTATAGGAGTATCTGTGTGTATGTGTGTATAGGAGTATCTGTGTGTGTGTATAGGAGTATCTGTGTGTGTGTGAGTGTTTATAGGAGTATTTGTATGTGTGTGTGTATAGGAGTATCTGTGTGTGTGTGTATAGGAGTATCTGTGTGTGTGTGTATAGGAGTATCTGTGTGTGTGTATAGGAGTATCTGTGTGTGTTTATAGGAGTATCTGTGTGTGTGTATAGGATTATCTGTTTGTGTGTGTATAGGAGTGTCTGTGTGTGTGTGTATAGGAGTATCTGTGTGGGTGGGTGTGTATCGGAGTATCTGTGTGTGTGTGTGTGTGTATAGGAGTATTTGTGTGTATTTGTGTGTGTATAGGAGTATCTGTGTGTGTGTGTATAGGAGTATCTGTGTGTGTGTGTATAGGAGTATCTGTGTGTGTGTGTGTATAGGTGTGTGTGTGTGTGTGTGTTTGTATAGGAGTATCTGTGTGTGTGTGTATAGGAGTATCTGTGTGGGTGTGGGTGTGTGTGTGAAAAGGAGTATCTGTGTATGTGTGTGCATAGGAGTATGTGTGTGTGTATAGGAGTATCTGTTTGTGTGTGTGTGTGTATAGGAGTATCTGTGTGTGTATAGGAGTATCTGTGTGTGTGTGTATGTATAGGACTATCTGTGTGTGTGTGTGTGTGTATAGGAGTATCTGTGTGTATGTGTGTGTGTATAGGAGTATTTGTGTGTATGTGTGTGTGTATAGTAGTATCTGTGTGGGTGTGTGTGTGAGTGTAGGAGTATCTGTGTGTGTGTGTATAGGAGTATCTGTGTGGGTGTGGGTGTGTGTGTATACGAGTATCTGTGTGTGTGTGTGCATAGGAGTATGTGTGTGTGTATAGGAGTATCTGTTTGTGTGTGTGTGTATAGGAGTATCTGTGTGTGTATAGGAGTATGTGTGTGTGTGTGTATGTATAGGACTATCTGTGTGTGTGTGTGTGCATAGGAGTGTGTGTGTGTGTATAGGAGTATCCGTTTGTGTGTGTGTGTAAAGGAGTGTGTGTGTGTATAGGAGTATCTGTGTGAATGTGTGTGTGGATAGGAGTATCTGTGTGTATGTGTGTGTGTACAGGAGTATCTGTGTGTGTGTGTATAGGAGTATCTGTGTGTGCGTTTATAGTTGTATCTGTGTGTGTGTGTCTGTATAGGTGTATCTGTGTGTATGTATAGGAGTATCTGTGTGTGTGTGTGTATATGTGTGTGTGTGTGGATAGGAGTATCTGTGTGTGTGTGTGTATAGGAGTATCTGTGTGGGTGTGTGTGCATCGGAGTATCTGTGTGTGTGTGTATAGGAGTATCTGTGTGTGTGTGTATAGGAGTATCTGTGTGTGTGTGTGTAGGAGTATCAGTGTGTGTGTGTGTATAGGAGTGTGTGTGTGTGTGTATAGGAGTATCTGTGTGTGTGTATAGGAGTTTGTGTGTGTGTGTGTATAGGAGTGTCGGTGTGTATGTGTGTGTCTGTTTGTATAGGAGTATCTGTGTGTGTGTGTATAGGAGTATCTGTGTGGGTGTGTGTGTGTATAGGAGTATCTGTGTGTGTGTGTGCATAGGAGTATGTGTGTGTATAGGAGTATCTGTTTGTGTGTGTGTGTGTATAGGAGTATCTGTGTGTGTATAGGAGTATCTGTGTGTGTGTGTATAGGACTATCTGTGTGTGTGTGTGTGTGTGTGTGTGTATAGGAGTATCTGTGTGTCTGTGTGTGTGTGTATAGGAGTATTTGTGTGTATGTGTGTGTGTATAGGAGTATCTGTGTGGGTGTGTGTGTGAGTGTAGGAGTATCTGTGTGTGTGTGTATAGGAGTATCTGTGTGGGTGTTGGTGTGTGTGTGTATAGGAGTATCTGTGTGTGTGTGTGCATAGGAGTATGTGTGTGTATAGGAGTATCTGATGGTGTGTGTGTGTGTATAGGAGTATCTGTGTGTGTGTGTGTGTGTATGTATAGGACTATCTGTGTGTGTGTGTGTGTATAGGAGGATCTGCGTGTGTGTGTGTGTGTGTATAGGAGTGTGTGTGTGTATAGGAGTATCTCTGTGTATGTGTGTGTGGATAGGAGTATCTGTGTGTATGTGTGTGTGTACAGGAGTATCTGTGTGTGTCTGTATAGGTGTATCTGTGTGTATGTATAGGAGTATCTGTGTGTGTGTATAGGAGTATCTTTGTGTGTGTGTATAGGAGTGTGTGTGTGTTTGTATAGGAGTATCTGTGTGTGTGTGTATAGGAGTATCTGTGTGTGTGTGTATAGGAGTATCTGTGTGTGTGTGTGTATAGGAGTGTGTGTGTGTGTGTGTGTGTGTTTGTATAGGAGTATCTGTGTGTGTGTGTATAGGAGTATCTGTGTGGGTGTGGGTGTGTGTGTGTGTATAGGAGTATCTGTGTATGTGTGTGCATAGGAGTATGTGTGTGTGTATAGGAGTATCTGTTTGTGTGTGTGTGTGTATAGGAGTATCTGTGTGTGTATAGGAGTATCTGTGTGTGTGTGTATGTATAGGACTATCTGTGTGTATGTGTGTGTGTATAGGAGTATTTGTGTGTATGTGTGTGTGTATAGTAGTATCTGTGTGGGTGTGGGTGTGAGTGTAGGAGTATCTGTGTGTGTGTGTATAGGAGTATCTGTGTGGGTGTGGGTGTGTGTGTATACGAGTATCTGTGTGTGTGTGTGCATAGGAGTATGTGTGTGTGTATAGGAGTATCTGTTTGTGTGTGTGTGTGTATAGGAGTATCTGTGTGTGTATAGGAGTATGTGTGTGTGTGTGTATGTATAGGACTATCTGTGTGTGTGTGTGTGCATAGGAGTGTGTGTGTGTGTATAGGAGTATCCGTTTGTGTGTGTGTGTATAGGAGTGTGTGTTTGTATAGGAGTATCTGTGTGAATGTGTGTGTGGATAGGAGTATCTGTGTGTATGTGTGTGTGTACAGGAGTATCTGTGTGTGTGTGTATAGGAGTATCTGTGTGTGTGTTTATAGTTGTATCTGTGTGTGTGTGTCTGTATAGGTGTATCTGTGTGTATGTATAGGAGTATCTGTGTGTGTGTGTATATGTGTGTGTGTGGATAGGAGTATCTGTGTGTGTGTGTGTGTATAGGAGTATCTGTGTGTGTGTGTGTATAGGAGTGTGTGTGTGTGTTTGTATAGGAGTATCTGTGTGTGTGTGTATAGGAGAATCTGTGTGGGTGTGGGTGTGTGTGTGTATAGGAGTATCTGTGTATGTGTGTGCATAGGAGTATGTGTGTGTGTATAGGAGTATCTGTTTGTGTGTGTGTGTGTGTATAGGAGTATCTGTGTGTGTATAGGAGTATCTGTGTGTGTGTATGTATAGGACTATCTGTGTGTGTGTGTGTGTGTGTATAGGAGTATCTGTGTGTATGTGTGTGTGTATAGGAGTATTTGTGTGTATGTGTGTGTGTATAGTAGTATCTGTGTGGGTGTGTGTGTGAGTGTAGGAGTATCTGTGTGTGTGTGTATAGGAGTATCTGTGTGGGTGTGGGTGTGTGTGTATACGAGTATCTGTGTGTGTGTGTGCATAGGAGTATGTGTGTGTGTATAGGAGTATCTGTTTGTGTGTGTGTGTGTATAGGAGTATCTGTGTGTGTATAGGAGTATGTGTGTGTGTGTGTATGTATAGGACTATCTGTGTGTGTGTGTGTGCATAGGAGTGTGTGTGTGTATAGGAGTATCCGTTTGTGTGTGTGTGTATAGGAGTGTGTGTGTGTGTATAGGAGTATCTGTGTGAATGTGTGTGTGGATAGGAGTATCTGTGTGTATGTGTGTGTGTACAGGAGTATCTGTGTGTGTGTGTATAGGAGTATCTGTGTGTGTGTTTATAGTTGTATCTGTGTGTGTGTGTCTGTATAGGTGTATCTGTGTGTATGTATAGGAGTATCTGTGTGTGTGTGTGTGTATATGTGTGTGTGTGTGGATAGGAGTATCTGTGTGTGTGTGTATAGGAGTATCTGTGTGGGTGTGTGTGCATCGGAGTATCTGTGTGTGTGTGTATAGGAGTATCTGTGTGTGTGTGTATAGGAGTATCTGTGTGTGTGTGTGTAGGAGTATCAGTGTGTGTGTGTATAGGAGTGTGTGTGTGTGTATAGGAGTATCTGTGTGTGTGTATAGGAGTTTGTGTGTGTGTGTGTATAGGAGTGTCGGTGTGTATGTGTGTGTCTGTTTGTATAGGAGTATCTGTGTGTGTGTGTATAGGAGTATCTGTGTGGGTGTGGGTGTGTGTGTGTATAGGAGTATCTGTGTGTGTGTGTGCATAGGAGTATCTGTGTGTGTGTGTATAGGAGTATCTGTGCGGGTGTGTGTGCATCGGAGTATCTGTGTGTGTGTGTGTATAGGAGTATCTGTGTGTGTGTGTATAGGAGTATCTGTGTGTGTGTGTGTAGGAGTATCAGTGTGTGTGTGTATAGGAGTGTGTGTGTGTGGACAGGAGTATCTGTGTGTGTGTATAGGAGTTTGTGTGTGTGTGTGTATAGGAGTGTCGGTGTGTATGTGTGTGTCTGTTTGTATAGGAGTATATGTGTGTGTGTGTATAGGAGTATCTGTGTGGGTGTGGGTGTGTGTGTGTATAGGAGTATCTGTGTGTGTGTGTGCATAGGAGTATGTGTGTGTATAGGAGTATCTGTTTGTGTGTGTGTGTGTATAGGAGTATCTGTGTGTGTATAGGAGTATCTGTGTGTGTGTGTGTGTGTGTGTATAGGACTATCTGTGTGTGTGTGTGTGTGTGTGTGTGTATAGGAGTATCTGTGTGTATGTGTGTGTGTGTATAGGAGTATTTGTGTGTATGTGTGTGTGTATAGGAGTATCTGTGTGGGTGTGTGTGTGAGTGTAGGAGTATCTGTGTGTGTGTGTATAGGAGTATCTGTGTGGGTGTCGGTGTGTGTGTGTATAGGAGTATCTGTGTGTGTGTGTGCATAGGAGTATGTGTGTGTATAGGAGTATCTGATGGTGTGTGTGTGTGTATAGGAGTATCTGTGTGTGTGTGTGTGTGTATGTATAGGACTATCTGTGTGTGTGTGTGTGTATAGGAGGATCTGTGTGTGTGTGTGTGTGTGTGTATAGGAGTGTGTGTGTGTATAGGAGTATCTCTGTGTATGTGTGTGTGGATAGGAGTATCTGTGTGTATGTGTGTGTGTACAGGAGTATCTGTGTGTGTCTGTATAGGTGTATCTGTGTGTATGTATAGGAGTATCTGTGTGTGTGTATAGGAGTATCTTTGTGTGTGTGTGTATAGGAGTGTGTGTGTGTGTGTGTGTGTTTGTATAGGAGTATCTGTGTGTGTGTGTATAGGAGTATCTGTGTGTGTGTGTATAGGAGTATCTGTGTGTGTGTGTGTATAGGAGTGTGTGTGTGTGTTTGTATAGGAGTATCTGTGTGTGTGTGTATAGGAGTATCTGTGTGGGTGTGGGTGTGTGTGTGTGTATAGGAGTATCTGTGTATGTGTGTGCATAGGAGTATGTGTGTGTGTATAGGAGTATCTGTTTGTGTGTGTGTGTGTATAGGAGTATCTGTGTGTGTATAGGAGTATCTGTGTGTGTGTGTATGTATAGGACTATCTGTGTGTATGTGTGTGTGTATAGGAGTATTTGTGTGTATGTGTGTGTGTATAGTAGTATCTGTGTGGGTGTGTGTGTGAGTGTAGGAGTATCTGTGTGTGTGTGTATAGGAGTATCTGTGTGGGTGTGGGTGTGTGTGTATACGAGTATCTGTGTGTGTGTGTGCATAGGAGTATGTGTGTGTGTATAGGAGTATCTGTTTGTGTGTGTGTGTGTATAGGAGTATCTGTGTGTGTATAGGAGTATGTGTGTGTGTGTGTATGTATAGGACTATCTGTGTGTGTGTGTGTGCATAGGAGTGTGTGTGTGTATAGGAGTATCCGTTTGTGTGTGTGTGTAGGAGTGTGTGTGTGTATAGGAGTATCTGTGTGAATGTGTGTGTGGATAGGAGTATCTGTGTGTATGTGTGTGTGTACAGGAGTATCTGTGTGTGTGTGTATAGGAGTATCTGTGTGTGTGTTTATAGTTGTATCTGTGTGTGTGTGTCTGTATAGGTGTATCTGTGTGTATGTATAGGAGTATCTATGTGTGTGTGTATATGTGTGTGTGTGGATAGGAGTATCTCTGTGTGTGTGTGTGTATAGGAGTATCTGTGTGGGTGTGTGTGCATCGGAGTATCTGTGTGTGTGTGTATAGGAGTATCTGTGTGTGTGAGTGTATAGGAGTGTGTGTGTGTGTTTGTATAGGAGTATCTGTGTGTGTGTGTATAGGAGTATCTGTGTGGGTGTGGGTGTGTGTGTATAGGAGTATCTGTGTATGTGTGTGCATAGGAGTATGTGTGTGTGTATAGGAGTATCTGTTTGTGTGTGTGTGTGTATAGGAGTATCTGTGTGTGTATAGGAGTATCTGTGTGTGTGTGTATGTATAGGACTATCTGTGTGTGTGTGTGTGTGTGTA
The DNA here is from genome assembly GCF_037043375.1 of Chiloscyllium plagiosum. Taxonomy (NCBI): domain Eukaryota; kingdom Metazoa; phylum Chordata; class Chondrichthyes; order Orectolobiformes; family Hemiscylliidae; genus Chiloscyllium; species Chiloscyllium plagiosum. The sequence continues at coordinate 52,733,428 of NW_028270144.1, forward strand.
TAGGAGTATCTGTGTGTATGTGTGTGTGTATAGGAGTATTTGTGTGTATGTGTGTGTGTATAGTAGTATCTGTGTGGGTGTGTGTGTGAGTGTAGGAGTATCTGTGTGTGTGTGTATAGGAGTATCTGTGTGGGTGTGGGTGTGTGTGTATACGAGTATCTGTGTGTGTGTGTGCATAGGAGTATGTGTGTGTGTATAGGAGTATCTGTTTGTGTGTGTGTGTGTATAGGAGTATCTGTGTGTGTATAGGAGTATGTGTGTGTGTGTGTATGTATAGGACTATCTGTGTGTGTGTGTGTGCATAGGAGTGTGTGTGTGTGTATAGGAGTATCCGTTTGTGTGTGTGTGTATAGGAGTGTGTGTGTGTATAGGAGTATCTGTGTGAATGTGTGTGTGGATAGGAGTATCTGTGTGTATGTGTGTGTGTACAGGAGTATCTGTGTGTGTGTGTATAGGAGTATCTGTGTGTGTGTTTATAGTTGTATCTGTGTGTGTGTGTCTGTATAGGTGTATCTGTGTGTATGTATAGGAGTATCTGTGTGTGTGTGTGTGTATATGTGTGTGTGTGTGGATAGGAGTATCTGTGTGTGTGTGTGTATAGGAGTATCTGTGTGGGTGTGTGTGCATCGGAGTATCTGTGTGTGTGTATAGGAGTATCTGTGTGTGTGTGTATAGGAGTATCTGTGTGTGTGTGTGTAGGAGTATCAGTGTGTGTGTGTATAGGAGTGTGTGTGTGTGTATAGGAGTATCTGTGTGTGTGTATAGGAGTTTGTGTGTGTGTGTGTATAGGAGTGTCGGTGTGTATGTGTGTGTCTGTTTGTATAGGAGTATCTGTGTGTGTGTGTATAGGAGTATCTGTGTGGGTGTGGGTGTGTGTGTGTATAGGAGTATCTGTGTGTGTGTGTGCATAGGAGTATGTGTGTGTATAGGAGTATCTGTTTGTGTGTGTGTGTGTATAGGAGTATCTGTGTGTGTATAGGAGTATCTGTGTGTGTGTGTGTGTGTGTGTATAGGACTATCTGTGTGTGTGTGTGTGTGTGTGTGTATAGGAGTATCTGTTTGTGTGTGTGTGTGTATATGAGTGTGTGTGTGTGTATAGGAGTATCTGCGTGTGTGTGTATAGGAGTATCTGCGTGTGTATGTGTGTATAGGAGTATCTGTGTATGTGTGTGTGTATACGAGTATCTGTGTGTGTGTATAGGAGTATCTGTGTGTGTGTATAGGAGTATCTGTGTGTGTGTGTGTATAGGAGTATCTGTGTGTGTGTGTGTGTGTATATAGAAGTATCTGTGTGTGTGTGTGTGTATAGGAGCATCTGTGTGTGTGTGTATAGGAGTATCTGTGTGTGTGTGTGTGTATAGGAGTATCTGTGTGTGTGTGTGTAGGAGTATCTGTGTGTGTGTGTGTATAGGAGTATCTGTGTGTGTGTGTGTGCGCGTGTATAGGAGTATCTGTGTGTGTGTGTGTATAGGAGTATCTGTGTGTGTATAGGAGTATGTGTGTGTGTGTGTATGTATAGGACTATCTGTGTGTGTGTGTGTGCATAGGTGTGTGTGTGTGTATATAGGAGTATCCGTTTGTGTGTGTGTGTATAGGAGTGTGTGTGTGTATAGGAGTATCTGTGTGAATGTGTGTGTGGATAGGAGTATCTGTGTGTATGTGTGTGTGTACAGGAGTATCTGTGTGTGTGTGTATAGGAGTATCTGTGTGTGTGTTTATAGTTGTATCTGTGTGTGTGTGTCTGTATAGGTGTATCTGTGTGTATGTATAGGAGTATCTGTGTGTGTGTGTATATGTGTGTGTGTGGATAGGAGTATCTGTGTGTGTGTGTGTGTGTATAGGAGTATCTGTGTGGGTGTGTGTGCATCGGAGTATCTGTGTGTGTGTGTATAGGAGTATCTGTGTGTGTGTGTGTATAGGAGTGTGTGTGTGTGTTTGTATAGGAGTATCTGTGTGTGTGTGTATAGGAGAATCTGTGTGGGTGTGGGTGTGTGTGTGTATAGGAGTATCTGTGTATGTGTGTGCATAGGAGTATGTGTGTGTGTATAGGAGTATCTGTTTGTGTGTGTGTGTGTGTGTATAGGAGTATCTGTGTGTGTATAGGAGTATCTGTGTGTGTGTGTATGTATAGGACTATCTGTGTGTGTGTGTGTGTGTATAGGAGTATCTGTGTGTATGTGTGTGTGTATAGGAGTATTTGTGTGTATGTGTGTGTGTATAGTAGTATCTGTGTGGGTGTGTGTGTGAGTGTAGGAGTATCTGTGTGTGTGTGTATAGGAGTATCTGTGTGGGTGTGGGTGTGTGTGTATACGAGTATCTGTGTGTGTGTGTGCATAGGAGTATGTGTGTGTGTATAGGAGTATCTGTTTGTGTGTGTGTGTGTATAGGAGTATCTGTGTGTGTATAGGAGTATGTGTGTGTGTGTGTATGTATAGGACTATCTGTGTGTGTGTGTGTGTGCATAGGAGTGTGTGTGTGTATAGGAGTATCCGTTTGTGTGTGTGTGTATAGGAGTGTGTGTGTGTGTATAGGAGTATCTGTGTGAATGTGTGTGTGGATAGGAGTATCTGTGTGTATGTGTGTGTGTACAGGAGTATCTGTGTGTGTGTGTATAGGAGTATCTGTGTGTGTGTTTATAGTTGTATCTGTGTGTGTGTGTCTGTATAGGTGTATCTGTGTGTATGTATAGGAGTATCTGTGTGTGTGTGTGTGTATATGTGTGTGTGTGTGGATAGGAGTATCTGTGTGTGTGTGTGTATAGGAGTATCTGTGTGGGTGTGTGTGCATCGGAGTATCTGTGTGTGTGTGTGTATAGGAGTATCTGTGTGTGTGTGTATAGGAGTATCTGTGTGTGTGTGTGTAGGAGTATCAGTGTGTGTGTGTATAGGAGTGTGTGTGTGTGTATAGGAGTATCTGTGTGTGTGTATAGGAGTTTGTGTGTGTGTGTGTATAGGAGTGTCGGTGTGTATGTGTGTGTCTGTTTGTATAGGAGTATCTGTGTGTGTGTGTATAGGAGTATCTGTGTGGGTGTGGGTGTGTGTGTGTATAGGAGTATCTGTGTGTGTGTGTGCATAGGAGTATGTGTGTGTATAGGAGTATCTGTTTGTGTGTGTGTGTGTATAGGAGTATCTGTGTGTGTATAGGAGTATCTGTGTGTGTGTGTATAGGACTATCTGTGTGTGTGTGTGTGTGTGTGTGTATAGGAGTATTTGTGTGTATGTGTGTGTGTATAGGAGTATATGTGTGGGTGTGTGTGTGAGTGTAGGAGTATCTGTGTGTGTGTGTATAGGAGTATCTGTGTGGGTGTTGGTGTGTGTGTGTATAGGAGTATCTGTGTGTGTGTGTGCATAGGAGTATGTGTGTGTATAGGAGTATCTGATGGTGTGTGTGTGTGTATAGGAGTATCTGTGTGTGTGTGTGTGTGTATGTATAGGACTATCTGTGTGTGTGTGTGTGTATAGGAGGATCTGTGTGTGTGTGTGTGTGTGTGTGTGTATAGGAGTGTGTGTGTGTATAGGAGTATCTCTGTGTATGTGTGTGTGGATAGGAGTATCTGTGTGTATGTGTGTGTGTACAGGAGTATCTGTGTGTGTCTGTATAGGTGTATCTGTGTGTATGTATAGGAGTATCTGTGTGTGTGTATAGGAGTATCTTTGTGTGTGTGTGTATAGGAGTGTGTGTGTGTTTGTATAGGAGTATCTGTGTGTGTGTGTATAGGAGTATCTGTGTGTGTGTGTATAGGAGTATCTGTGTGTGTGTGTGTATAGGAGTGTGTGTGTGTGTGTGTGTTTGTATAGGAGTATCTGTGTGTGTGTGTATAGGAGTATCTGTGTGGGTGTGGGTGTGTGTGTGTGTATAGGAGTATCTGTGTATGTGTGTGCATAGGAGTATGTGTGTGTGTATAGGAGTATCTGTTTGTGTGTGTGTGTGTATAGGAGTATCTGTGTGTGTATAGGAGTATCTGTGTGTGTGTGTATGTATAGGACTATCTGTGTGTATGTGTGTGTGTATAGGAGTATTTGTGTGTATGTGTGTGTGTATAGTAGTATCTGTGTGGGTGTGTGTGTGAGTGTAGGAGTATCTGTGTGTGTGTGTATAGGAGTATCTGTGTGGGTGTGGGTGTGTGTGTATACGAGTATCTGTGTGTGTGTGTGCATAGGAGTATGTGTGTGTGTATAGGAGTATCTGTTTGTGTGTGTGTGTGTATAGGAGTATCTGTGTGTGTATAGGAGTATCTGTGTGTGTGTGTGTGTATGTATAGGACTATCTGTGTGTGTGTGTGTGCATAGGAGTGTGTGTGTGTGTATAGGAGTATCCGTTTGTGTGTGTGTGTATAGGAGTGTGTGTGTGTGTATAGGAGTATCTGTGTGAATGTGTGTGTGGATAGGAGTATCTGTGTGTATGTGTGTGTGTACAGGAGTATCTGTGTGTGTGTGTATAGGAGTATCTGTGTGTGTGTTTATAGTTGTATCTGTGTGTGTGTGTCTGTATAGGTGTATCTGTGTGTATGTATAGGAGTATCTGTGTGTGTGTGCATATGTGTGTGTGTGGATAGGAGTATCTGTGTGTGTGTGTGTGTATAGGAGTATCTGTGTGGGTGTGTGTGCATCGGAGTATCTGTGTGTGTGTGTATAGGAGTATCTGTGTGTGTGTGTGTATAGGAGTGTGTGTGTGTGTTTGTATAGGAGTATCTGTGTGTGTGGGTATAGGAGTATCTGTGTGGGTGTGGGTGTGTGTGTATAGGAGTATCTGTGTATGTGTGTGCATAGGAGTATGTGTGTGTGTATAGGAGTATCTGTTTGTGTGTGTGTGTGTATAGGAGTATCTGTGTGTGTATAGGAGTATCTGTGTGTGTGTGTATGTATAGGACTATCTGTGTGTGTGTGTGTGTGTATAGGAGTATCTGTGTGTATGTGTGTGTGTATAGGAGTATTTGTGTGTATGTGTGTGTGTATAGTAGTATCTGTGTGGGTGTGTGTGTGAGTGTAGGAGTATCTGTGTGTGTGTGTATAGGAGTATCTGTGTGGGTGTGGGTGTGTGTGTATATGAGTATCTGTGTGTGTGTGTGCATAGGAGTATGTGTGTGTGTATAGGAGTATCTGTTTGTGTGTGTGTGTGTATAGGAGTATCTGTGTGTGTATAGGAGTATGTGTGTGTGTGTGTATGTATAGGACTATCTGTGTGTGTGTGTGTGCATAGGAGTGTGTGTGTGTGTATAGGAGTATCCGTTTGTGTGTGTGTGTATAGGAGTGTGTGTGTGTGTATAGGAGTATCTGTGTGAATGTGTGTGTGGATAGGAGTATCTGTGTGTATGTGTGTGTGTACAGGAGTATCTGTGTGTGTGTGTATAGGAGTATCTGTGTGTGTGTTTATAGTTGTATCTGTGTGTGTGTGTCTGTATAGGTGTATCTGTGTGTATGTATAGTAGTATCTGTGTGTGTGTGTGTGTATATGTGTGTGTGTGTGGATAGGAGTATCTGTGTGTGTGTGTGTATAGGAGTATCTGTGTGGGTGTGTGTGCATCGGAGTATCTGTGTGTGTGTATAGGAGTATCTGTGTGTGTGTGTATAGGAGTATCTGTGTGTGTGTGTAGGAGTATCAGTGTGTGTGTGTATAGGAGTGTGTGTGTGTGTATAGGAGTATCTGTGTGTGTGTATAGGAGTTTGTGTGTGTGTGTGTATAGGAGTGTCGGTGTGTATGTGTGTGTCTGTTTGTATAGGAGTATCTGTGTGTGTGTGTATAGGAGTATCTGTGTGGGTGTGGGTGTGTGTGTGTATAGGAGTATCTGTGTGTGTGTGTGCATAGGAGTATGTGTGTGTATAGGAGTATCTGTTTGTGTGTGTGTGTGTATAGGAGTATCTGTGTGTGTATAGGAGTATCTGTGTGTGTGTGTGTGTGTGTGTATAGGACTATCTGTGTGTGTGTGTGTGTGTGTGTGTATAGGAGTATCTGTTTGTGTGTGTGTGTGTATATGAGTGTGTGTGTGTGTGTATAGGAGTATCTGCGTGTGTGTGTATAGGAGTATCTGCGTGTGTATGTGTGTATAGGAGTATCTGTGTATGTGTGTGTGTATACGAGTATCTGTGTGTGTGTATAGGAGTATCTGTGTGTGTGTATAGGAGTATCTGTGTGTGTGTGTGTATAGGAGTATCTGTGTGTGTGTGTGTGTATATAGAAGTATCTGTGTGTGTGTGTGTGTATAGGAGCATCTGTGTGTGTGTGTATAGGAGTATCTGTGTGTGTGTGTGTGTATAGGAGTATCTGTGTGTGTGTGTGTAGGAGTATCTGTGTGTGTGTGTGTATAGGAGTATCTGTGTGTGTGTGTGTGCGCGTGTATAGGAGTATCTGTGTGTGTGTGTGTGTGTATAGGAGTATCTGTGTGTGTATAGGAGTATGTGTGTGTGTGTGTATGTATAGGACTATCTGTGTGTGTGTGTGTGCATAGGAGTGTGTGTGTGTGTATAGGAGTATCCGTTTGTGTGTGTGTGTATAGGAGTGTGTGTGTGTGTATAGGAGTATCTGTGTGAATGTGTGTGTGGATAGGAGTATCTGTGTGTATGTGTGTGTGTACAGGAGTATCTGTGTGTGTGTGTATAGGAGTATCTGTGTGTGTGTTTATAGTTGTATCTGTGTGTGTGTGTCTGTATAGGTGTATCTGTGTGTATGTATAGGAGTATCTGTGTGTGTGTGTGTGTATATGTGTGTGTGTGGATAGGAGTATCTGTGTGTGTGTGTGTGTATAGGAGTATCTGTGTGGGTGGGTGTGTGTGTATAGGAGTATCTGTCCGTGTGTGTGTGTGAGCATTGGAGTATGTGTGTGTGTGTGTGTGTGTGTGTGTGTGTGTGTGTGTGTGTGTGAATAGGAGTATCTGTGTGTGTGTGTGGAAAGGAGCACCTGTGTGTGTGTCTGTGTGTATAGGAGTTTGTGTGTGTATAGGAGTGTCTGTGTGTATGTGTGTGTGTGTATGGGAGTATCTGTGTGTGTGTGTATAGGAGTGTCTGTGTGGGTGTGTGTGTATAGGAGTATCTGTGTGTGTGTATATAGGAGTATCTGTGTGTGTGTGTGTGTGTGTGTATAGGATTGTGTGTGTGCGTATAGGAGTATCTGTGTGTGTGTGTATAGGAGTATGTGTGTGTGTGTGTATAGGTGTATCTGTGTGTGTGTGTGTGCATAGGAGTGTGTGTGTGTGTATATAGGAGTATCCGTTTGTGTGTGTGTGTATAGGAGTGTGTGTGTGTGTATAGGAGTATCTGTGTGAATGTGTGTGTGGATAGGAGTATCTGTGTGTATGTGTGTGTGTACAGGAGTATCTGTGTGTGTGTGTATAGGAGTATCTGTGTGTGTGTTTATAGTTGTATCTGTGTGTGTGTGTGTCTGTATAGGTGTATCTGTGTGTATGTATAGGAGTATCTGTGTGTGTGTGTGTATAGGTGTGTGTGTGTGTGGATAGGAGTATCTGTGTGTGTGTGTAAAGGAGTATCTGTGTGGGTGTGCATGGGAGTATGTGTGTGTGTATAGGAGTATCTGTTTGTGTGTGTGTGTGTATAGGAGTATCTGTGTGTGTGTTTATAGTTGTATCTGTGTGTGTGTGTGTGTCTGTATAGGTGTATCTGTGTGTATGTATAGGAGTATCTGTGTGTGTGTGTATAGGTGTGTGTGTGTGTGGATAGGAGTATCTGTGTGTGTGTGTATACGAGTATCTGTGTGTGTGTGCATGGGAGTATGTGTGTGTGTATAGGAGTATCTGTTTGTGTGTGTGTGTGTATAGGAGTATCTGTGTGTGTGTGTATACAGGAGTATCTGTGTGTGTGTATACGAGTATCTGTGTGTGTGTGTACAGGAGTATCTGTGTGTGTGTGTGTATAGGAGTATCTGTGTGTGTGTGTGTAGGAGTATCTGTTTGTGTGTGTAGGAGTATCTGTGTGTGTGTGTATAGGAGAATCTGTGTGTGTGGGTGTGTATACGAGTAGCTGTGTGTGTGTGTACTGGAGTATCTGTGTGTGTGTGTACAGGAGTATCTGTGTGTGTATAGGAGTATCTGTGTGTGTGCGTGTATAGGAGTATCTGTGTGTGTGTGTATAGGAGTATCTGTCTGTGTGTGAGTGTGTGTATAGGAGTATGTGTGTGTGCGTGTGTGCATAGGAGTGTGTGTGTGTATCGGAGTATCTGTGTTTGTGTGTGTGTGTGTGTATAGGAGTATCTGTGTGTGTGTGCATAGGAGCATCTGTGTGTGTGTGTTTTGGAGTATCTGTGTGAGTGTGGGTGTGTGTGTGTATAGGAGTATCTGTGTGTGTGTGGGTGTGTATAGGAGTATCTGTGTGTATGTGTGTGTGTATAGGAGTATTTGTGTGTATGTGTGTGTGTATAGGAGTATCTGTGTGTGTGTGCATAGGAGTATGTGTGTGTGTACAGGAGTATCTGTTTGTGTGTGTGTGTGTATATGAGTGTGTGTGTGTGTATAGGAGTATCTGCGCGTGTGTGTATAGGAGTATCTGCGCGTGTATGTGTGTATAGGAGTATCTGTGTGTGTGTGTGTATACGAGTATCTGTGTGTGTGTATAGGAGTATCTGTGTGTGTGTATAGGAGTATCTGTGTGTGTGTGTGTATAGGAGTATCTGTGTGTGTGTGTATAGAAGTATCTGTGTGTGTGTGTGTGTATAGGAGTATCTGTGTGTGTATAGGAGTATCTGTGTGTGTGTGTGTGTGTGTGTATAGGAGTATCTGTGTGTGTGTGTGTGTATAGGAGTATCTGTGTGTGTGTGTGTGTGTGCGTGTATAGGAGTATCTGTGTGTGTGTGTGTGTATGGGAGTATCTGCGTGTGTGTGTGTATAAAGGAGTATCTGGGTGTGTATGTGTGTGTGTATACGAGTATGTGTGTGTGTATGTATAAGAGTATCTGTGTGTGTGTATAGGAGTATCTGTGTATGTGTGTGTGTGTGTGTATAGGAGTATCTGTGTGTGTGTGTGTGTATAGGAGTATCTGTGTGTGTGTGTGTATAGGAGTATCTGTGTGTGTGTGTGTGTGTGTGTATAGGAGTATCAGTGTGAATGTGTGTGTGTATAGGAGTATCTGTGTGGGTGTGTGTGTGTGTGTATAGGAGTATCTGTGTGGGTGGGTGGGTGTGTATAGGAGTATCTGTCCGTGTGTGTGTGTGAGCATAGGAGTATCTGTGTGTGTGTGTATGTGTGTGTGTGTGTGTATAGGAGTATCTGTGTGTGTGTGTGGAAAGGAGCACCTGTGTGTGTGTCTGTGTGTATAGGAGTTTGTGTGTGTGTGTGTGTATAGGAGTGTCTGTGTGTATGTGTGTGTGTGTTTGTATAGGAGTATCTGTGTGTGTGTGTATAGGAGTGTCTGTGTGGGTGTGTGTGTGTATAGGAGTATCTGTGTGTGTGTATATAGGAGTATCTGTGTGTGTGTGTGTATAGGATTGTGTGTGTGCGTATAGGAGTATCTGTGTGTGTGTGTATAGGAGTATGTGTGTGTGTGTATAGGTGTATCTGTGTGTGTGTGTGTGCATAGGAGTGTGTGTGTGTGTGAATATAGGAGTATCCGTTTGTGTGTGTGTGTATAGGAGTGTGTGTGTGTATAGGAGTATCTGTGTGAATGTGTGTGTGGATAGGAGTATCTGTGTGTATGTGTGTGTGTACAGGAGTATCTGTGTGTGTGTGTATAGGAGTATCTGTGTGTGTGTTTATAGTTGTATCTGTGTGTGTGTGTGTATAGGTGTGTGTGTGGATAGGAGTATCTGTGTGTGTGTATAGGAGTATCTGTGTGGGTGTGTGTGTATCGGAGTATCTGTGTGTGTGTGTGTGTGTGTATAGGAGTATTTGTGTGTATGTGTGTGTGTATAGGAGTATCTGTGTGTGTGTATATGAGTATCTGTGTGTGTGTGTGTATAGGAGTATCTGTGTGTGTGTGTATAGGAGTATCTGTGTGTGTGTGTGTGTATAGGAGTGTGTGTGTGTGTGTGTGTTTTAATAGGAGTATCTGTGTGTGTGTGTATAGGAGTATCTGTGTGGGTGAGTATGTGTGTGTGTATAGGAGTATCTGTTTGTGTGTGTGTGTATAGGAGTATCTGTGTGTGTATAGGAGTATCTGTGTGTGTGTGTGTATGTATAGGACTATCTGTGTGTGTGTGTATAGGAGTATCTGTGTGTATGTGTGTGTGTATAGGAGTATTTGTGTGTATGTGTGTGTGTATAGTAGTATCTGTGTGGGTGTGTGTGTGAGTGTAGGAGTATCTGTGTGTGTGTGTATAGGAGTATCTGTGTGGGTGTGGGTGTGTGTGTGTATACGAGTATCTGTGTGTGTGTGTGCATAGGAGTATGTGTGTGTGTATAGGAGTATGTGTGTGTGTGTATGTATAGGACTATCTGTGTGTGTGTGTGTGCATAGGAGTGTTTGTGTGTGTATAGGAGTATCCGTTTGTGTGTGTGTGTGTGTATAGGAGTGTGTGTGTGTATAGGAGTATCTGTGTGAATGTGTTTGTGGATAGGAGTATCTGTGTGTATGTGTGTGTGTACAGGAGTATCTGTGTGTGTGTGTATAGGAGTATCTGTGTGTGTGTTTATAGTTGTATCTGTGTGTGTGTGTCTGTATAGGTGTATCTGTGTGTATGTATAGGAGTATCTGTGTGTGTATATGTGTGTGTGTGTGGATAGGAGTATCTGTGTGTGTGTGTGTGTATAGGAGTATCTGTGTGGGTGTGTGTGCATCGGAGTATCTGTGTGTGGGTGTGTGTGTGTGCATAGGAGTATCTGTGTGTGTGTGTGTGTATAGGAGTATCTGTGTGTGTGTGGGTGTGTATAGGAGTATCTGTGTGTATGTGTGTGTGTATAGGAGTATTTGTGTGTATGTGTGTGTGTATAGGAGTATCTGTGTGTGTGTGCATAGGAGTATGTGTGTGTGTACAGGAGTATCTGTTTGTGTGTGTGTGTGTATATGAGTGTGTGTGTGTGTATAGGAGTACCTGCGCGTGTGTGTATAGGAGTATCTGCGTGTGTATGTGTGTATAGGAGTATCTGTGTGTGTGTGTGTGTATACGAGTATCTGTGTGTGTGTATAGGAGTATCTGTGTGTGTGTATAGGAGTATCTGTGTGTGTGTGTGTGTGTATAGAAGTATCTGTGTGTGTGTGTGTGTATAGGAGTATCTGTGTGTGTATAGGAGTATCTGTGTGTGTGTGTGTGTGTGTGTGTATAGGAGTATCTGTGTGTGTGTATAGGAGTATCTGTGTGTGTATAGGAGTATCTGTGTGTGTGTGTGTGTGCGTGTATAGGAGTATCTGTGTGTGTGTGTGTATAGGAGTATCTGCGTGTGTGTGTGTATAAAGGAGTATCTGGGTGTGTATGTGTGTGTGTATAGGAGTATGTGTGTGTGTATGTATAAGAGTATCTGTGTGTGTGTATAGGAGTATCTGTGTATGTGTGTGTGTGTGTGTATAGGAGTATCTGTGTGTGTGTGTGTATAGGAGTATCTGTGTGTGTGTGTATAGGAGTATCTGTGTGTGTGTGTGTGTGTGTATAGGAGTATCTGTGTGTGTGTGTATAGGAGTATCTGTGTGAATGTGTGTGTGTGTATAGGAGTATCTGTGTGGGTGTGTGTGTGTGTGTATAGGAGTATCTGTGTGTGTGGGTGGGTGTGTATAGGAGTATCTGTCCGTGTGTGTGTGTGAGCATAGGAGTATCTGTGTGTGTGTGTGTGTGTATGTGTGTGTGTGTATAGGAGTATCTGTGTGTGTGTGTGTGGAAAGGAGCACCTGTGTGTGTGTCTGTGTGTATAGGATTTTTTGTGTGTGTGTATAGGAGTGTCTGTGTGTATGTGTGTGTGTGTTTGTATAGGAGTATCTGTGTGTGTGTGTATAGGAGTGTCTGTGTGGGTGTGTGTGTGTATAGGAGTATCTGTGTGTGTGTATATAGGAGTATCTGTGTGTGTGTGTGTGTATAGGATTGTGTGTGTGCGTATAGGAGTATCTGTGTGTGTGTATAGGAGTATGTGTGTGTGTGTATAGGTGTATCTGTGTGTGTGTGTGTGCATAGGAGTGTGTGTGTGTGTATATAGGAGTATCCGTTTGTGTGTGTGTGTATAGGAGTGTGTGTGTGTGGAAAGGAGTATCTGTGTGAATGTGTGTGTGGATAGGAGTATCTGTGTGTATGTGTGTGTGTACAGGAGTATCTGTGTGTGTGTGTATAGGAGTATCTGTGTGTGTGTTTATAGTTGTATCTGTGTGTGTGCGTGTATAGGTGTGTGTGTGGATAGGAGTATCTGTGTGTGTGTGTGTATAGGAGTATCTGTGTGTGTGTGCATAGGAGCATCTGTGTGTGTGTGTTTTGGAGTATCTGTGTGAGTGTGGGTGTGTGTGTGTATAGGAGTATTTGTGTGTATGTGTGTGTGTATAGTAGTATCTGTGTGGGTGTGTGTGTGAGTGTAGGAGTATCTGTGTGTGTGTGTATAGGAGTATCTGTGTGGGTGTGGGTGTGTGTGTGTATACGAGTATCTGTGTGTGTGTGTGCATAGGAGTATGTGTGTGTGTATAGGAGTATGTGTGTGTGTGTATGTATAGGACTATCTGTGTGTGTGTGTGTGCATAGGAGTGTTTGTGTGTGTATAGGAGTATCCGTTTGTGTGTGTGTGTGTGTATAGGAGTGTGTGTGTGTATAGGAGTATCTGTGTGAATGTGTTTGTGGATAGGAGTATCTGTGTGTATGTGTGTGTGTACAGGAGTATCTGTGTGTGTGTGTATAGGAGTATCTGTGTGTGTGTTTATAGTTGTATCTGTGTGTGTGTGTCTGTATAGGTGTATCTGTGTGTATGTATAGGAGTATCTGTGTGTGTATATGTGTGTGTGTGTGGATAGGAGTATCTGTGTGTGTGTGTGTGTGTATAGGAGTATCTGTGTGGGTGTGTGTGCATCGGAGTATCTGTGTGTGGGTGTGTGTGTGTGCATAGGAGTATCTGTGTGTGTGTGTGTGTGTATAGGAGTATCTGTGTGTGTGTGGGTGTGTATAGGAGTATCTGTGTGTATGTGTGTGTGTATAGGAGTATTTGTGTGTATGTGTGTGTGTATAGGAGTATCTGTGTGTGTGTGCATAGGAGTATGTGTGTGTGTACAGGAGTATCTGTTTGTGTGTGTGTGTGTATATGAGTGTGTGTGTGTGTATAGGAGTACCTGCGCGTGTGTGTATAGGAGTATCTGCGTGTGTATGTGTGTATAGGAGTATCTGTGTGTGTGTGTGTGTATACGAGTATCTGTGTGTGTGTATAGGAGTATCTGTGTGTGTGTATAGGAGTATCTGTGTGTGTGTGTGTGTGTATAGAAGTATCTGTGTGTGTGTGTGTGTATAGGAGTATCTGTGTGTGTATAGGAGTATCTGTGTGTGTGTGTGTGTGTGTGTGTATAGGAGTATCTGTGTGTGTGTATAGGAGTATCTGTGTGTGTATAGGAGTATCTGTGTGTGTGTGTGTGTGCGTGTATAGGAGTATCTGTGTGTGTGTGTGTATAGGAGTATCTGCGTGTGTGTGTGTATAAAGGAGTATCTGGGTGTGTATGTGTGTGTGTATAGGAGTATGTGTGTGTGTATGTATAAGAGTATCTGTGTGTGTGTATAGGAGTATCTGTGTATGTGTGTGTGTGTGTGTATAGGAGTATCTGTGTGTGTGTGTGTATAGGAGTATCTGTGTGTGTGTGTATAGGAGTATCTGTGTGTGTGTGTGTGTGTATAGGAGTATCTGTGTGTGTGTGTATAGGAGTATCTGTGTGAATGTGTGTGTGTGTATAGGAGTATCTGTGTGGGTGTGTGTGTGTGTGTGTATAGGAGTATCTGTGTGTGTGGGTGGGTGTGTATAGGAGTATCTGTCCGTGTGTGTGTGTGAGCATAGGAGTATCTGTGTGTGTGTGTGTGTGTATGTGTGTGTGTGTATAGGAGTATCTGTGTGTGTGTGTGTGGAAAGGAGCACCTGTGTGTGTGTCTGTGTGTATAGGATTTTTTGTGTGTGTGTATAGGAGTGTCTGTGTGTATGTGTGTGTGTGTTTGTATAGGAGTATCTGTGTGTGTGTGTATAGGAGTGTCTGTGTGGGTGTGTGTGTGTATAGGAGTATCTGTGTGTGTGTATATAGGAGTATCTGTGTGTGTGTGTGTGTATAGGATTGTGTGTGTGCGTATAGGAGTATCTGTGTGTGTGTATAGGAGTATGTGTGTGTGTGTATAGGTGTATCTGTGTGTGTGTGTGTGCATAGGAGTGTGTGTGTGTGTATATAGGAGTATCCGTTTGTGTGTGTGTGTATAGGAGTGTGTGTGTGTGGAAAGGAGTATCTGTGTGAATGTGTGTGTGGATAGGAGTATCTGTGTGTATGTGTGTGTGTACAGGAGTATCTGTGTGTGTGTGTATAGGAGTATCTGTGTGTGTGTTTATAGTTGTATCTGTGTGTGTGCGTGTATAGGTGTGTGTGTGGATAGGAGTATCTGTGTGTGTGTGTGTATAGGAGTATCTGTGTGTGTGTGCATAGGAGCATCTGTGTGTGTGTGTTTTGGAGTATCTGTGTGAGTGTGGGTGTGTGTGTGTATAGGAGTATCTGTGTGTGTGTGGGTGTGTATAGGAGTATCTGTGTGTATGTGTGTGTGTATAGGAGTATTTGTGTGTATGTGTGTGTGTATAGGAGTATCTGTGTGTGTGTGCATAGGAGTATGTGTGTGTGTACAGGAGTATCTGTTTGTGTGTGTGTGTGTATATGAGTGTGTGTGTGTGTATAGGAGTATCTGCGCGTGTGTGTATAGGAGTATCTGCGCGTGTATGTGTGTATAGGAGTATCTGTGTGTGTGTGTGTATACGAGTATCTGTGTGTGTGTATAGGAGTATCTGTGTGTGTGTATAGGAGTATCTGTGTGTGTGTGTGTATAGGAGTATCTGTGTGTGTGTGTGTGTATAGAAGTATCTGTGTGTGTGTGTGTGTATAGGAGTATCTGTGTGTGTATAGGAGTATCTGTGTGTGTGTGTGTGTGTGTGTATAGGAGTATCTGTGTGTGTGTGTGTGTATAGGAGTATCTGTGTGTGTGTGTGTGTGCGTGTATAGGAGTATCTGTGTGTGTGTGTGTATAGGAGTATCTGCGTGTGTGTGTGTATAAAGGAGTATCTGGGTGTGTATGTGTGTGTGTATACGAGTATGTGTGTGTGTATGTATAAGAGTATCTGTGTGTGTGTATAGGAGTATCTGTGTATGTGTGTGTGTGTGTGTATAGGAGTATCTGTGTGTGTGTGTGTGTATAGGAGTATCTGTGTGTGTGTGTATAGGAGTATCTGTGTGTGTGTGTGTGTGTGTATAGGAGTATCTGTGTGAATGTGTGTGTGTATAGGAGTATCTGTGTGGGTGTGTGTGTGAGTGTAGGAGTATCTGTGTGTGTGTGTATAGGAGTATCTGTGTGTGTGTGTGTGTATAGGAGTGTGTGTGTGTGTGTGTGTTTTAATAGGAGTATCTGTGTGTGTGTGTATAGGAGTATCTGTGTGGGTGTGGGTGTGTGTGTGTATAGGAGTATCTGTGTATGTGTGTGCATAGGAGTATGTGTGTGTGTATAGGAGTATCTGTTTGTGTGTGTGTGTATAGGAGTATCTGTGTGTGTATAGGAGTATCTGTGTGTGTGTGTGTATGTATAGGACTATCTGTGTGTGTGTGTATAGGAGTATCTGTGTGTATGTGTGTGTGTATAGGAGTATTTGTGTGTATGTGTGTGTGTATAGTAGTATCTGTGTGGGTGTGTGTGTGAGTGTAGGAGTATCTGTGTGTGTGTGTATAGGAGTATCTGTGTGGGTGTGGGTGTGTGTGTGTATACGAGTATCTGTGTGTGTGTGTGCATAGGAGTATGTGTGTGTGTATAGGAGTATGTGTGTGTGTGTATGTATAGGACTATCTGTGTGTGTGTGTGTGCATAGGAGTGTTTGTGTGTGTATAGGAGTATCCGTTTGTGTGTGTGTGTGTGTATAGGAGTGTGTGTGTGTATAGGAGTATCTGTGTGAATGTGTTTGTGGATAGGAGTATCTGTGTGTATGTGTGTGTGTACAGGAGTATCTGTGTGTGTGTGTATAGGAGTATCTGTGTGTGTGTTTATAGTTGTATCTGTGTGTGTGTGTCTGTATAGGTGTATCTGTGTGTATGTATAGGAGTATCTGTGTGTGTATATGTGTGTGTGTGTGGATAGGAGTATCTGTGTGTGTGTGTGTGTGTATAGGAGTATCTGTGTGGGTGTGTGTGCATCGGAGTATCTGTGTGTGGGTGTGTGTGTGTGCATAGGAGTATCTGTGTGTGTGTGTGTGTATAGGAGTATCTGTGTGTGTGTGGGTGTGTATAGGAGTATCTGTGTGTATGTGTGTGTGTATAGGAGTATTTGTGTGTATGTGTGTGTGTATAGGAGTATCTGTGTGTGTGTGCATAGGAGTATGTGTGTGTGTACAGGAGTATCTGTTTGTGTGTGTGTGTGTATATGAGTGTGTGTGTGTGTATAGGAGTACCTGCGCGTGTGTGTATAGGAGTATCTGCGTGTGTATGTGTGTATAGGAGTATCTGTGTGTGTGTGTGTGTATACGAGTATCTGTGTGTGTGTATAGGAGTATCTGTGTGTGTGTATAGGAGTATCTGTGTGTGTGTGTGTGTATAGAAGTATCTGTGTGTGTGTGTGTGTATAGGAGTATCTGTGTGTGTATAGGAGTATCTGTGTGTGTGTGTGTATAGGAGTATCTGTGTGTGTGTGTATAGGAGTATCTGTGTGTGTGTGTGTGTATAGGAGTATCTGTGTGTGTGTGTGTGTGCGTGTATAGGAGTATCTGTGTGTGTGTGTGTATAGGAGTATCTGCGTGTGTGTGTGTATAAAGGAGTATCTGGGTGTGTATGTGTGTGTGTATAGGAGTATGTGTGTGTGTATGTATAAGAGTATCTGTGTGTGTGTATAGGAGTATCTGTGTATGTGTGTGTGTGTGTGTATAGGAGTATCTGTGTGTGTGTGTGTATAGGAGTATCTGTGTGTGTGTGTATAGGAGTATCTGTGTGTGTGTGTGTGTATAGGAGTATCTGTGTGTGTGTGTATAGGAGTATCTGTGTGAATGTGTGTGTGTGTATAGGAGTATCTGTGTGGGTGTGTGTGTGTGTGTATAGGAGTATCTGTGTGTGTGGGTGGGTGTGTATAGGAGTATCTGTCCGTGTGTGTGTGTGAGCATAGGAGTATCTGTGTGTGTGTGTGTGTGTATGTGTGTGTGTGTATAGGAGTATCTGTGTGTGTGTGTGTGGAAAGGAGCACCTGTGTGTGTGTCTGTGTGTATAGGATTTTTTGTGTGTGTGTATAGGAGTGTCTGTGTGTATGTGTGTGTGTGTTTGTATAGGAGTATCTGTGTGTGTGTGTATAGGAGTGTCTGTGTGGGTGTGTGTGTGTATAGGAGTATCTGTGTGTGTGTATATAGGAGTATCTGTGTGTGTGTGTGTGTATAGGATTGTGTGTGTGCGTATAGGAGTATCTGTGTGTGTGTATAGGAGTATGTGTGTGTGTGTATAGGTGTATCTGTGTGTGTGTGTGTGCATAGGAGTGTGTGTGTGTGTATATAGGAGTATCCGTTTGTGTGTGTGTGTATAGGAGTGTGTGTGTGTGGAAAGGAGTATCTGTGTGAATGTGTGTGTGGATAGGAGTATCTGTGTGTATGTGTGTGTGTACAGGAGTATCTGTGTGTGTGTGTATAGGAGTATCTGTGTGTGTGTTTATAGTTGTATCTGTGTGTGTGCGTGTATAGGTGTGTGTGTGGATAGGAGTATCTGTGTGTGTGTGTGTATAGGAGTATCTGTGTGTGTGTGCATAGGAGCATCTGTGTGTGTGTGTTTTGGAGTATCTGTGTGAGTGTGGGTGTGTGTGTGTATAGGAGTATCTGTGTGTGTGTGGGTGTGTATAGGAGTATCTGTGTGTATGTGTGTGTGTATAGGAGTATTTGTGTGTATGTGTGTGTGTATAGGAGTATCTGTGTGTGTGTGCATAGGAGTATGTGTGTGTGTACAGGAGTATCTGTTTGTGTGTGTGTGTGTATATGAGTGTGTGTGTGTGTATAGGAGTATCTGCGCGTGTGTGTATAGGAGTATCTGCGCGTGTATGTGTGTATAGGAGTATCTGTGTGTGTGTGTGTATACGAGTATCTGTGTGTGTGTATAGGAGTATCTGTGTGTGTGTATAGGAGTATCTGTGTGTGTGTGTGTATAGGAGTATCTGTGTGTGTGTGTGTATAGAAGTATCTGTGTGTGTGTGTGTGTATAGGAGTATCTGTGTGTGTATAGGAGTATCTGTGTGTGTGTGTGTGTGTGTATAGGAGTATCTGTGTGTGTGTGTGTGTATAGGAGTATCTGTGTGTGTGTGTGTGTGCGTGTATAGGAGTATCTGTGTGTGTGTGTATAGGAGTATCTGCGTGTGTGTGTGTATAAAGGAGTATCTGGGTGTGTATGTGTGTGTGTATACGAGTATGTGTGTGTGTATGTATAAGAGTATCTGTGTGTGTGTATAGGAGTATCTGTGTATGTGTGTGTGTGTGTGTATAGGAGTATCTGTGTGTGTGTGTGTGTGTATAGGAGTATCTGTGTGTGTGTGTATAGGAGTATCTGTGTGTGTGTGTGTGTGTGTATAGGAGTATCTGTGTGAATGTGTGTGTGTATAGGAGTATCTGTGTGGGTGTGTGTGTGAGTGTAGGAGTATCTGTGTGTGTGTGTATAGGAGTATCTGTGTGGGTGTGGGTGTGTGTGTGTATACGAGTATCTGTGTGTGTGTGTGCATAGGAGTATGTGTGTGTGTATAGGAGTATGTGTGTGTGTGTATGTATAGGACTATCTGTGTGTGTGTGTGTGCATAGGAGTGTTTGTGTGTGTATAGGAGTATCCGTTTGTGTGTGTGTGTATAGGAGTGTGTGTGTGTATAGGAGTATCTGTGTGAATGTGTTTGTGGATAGGAGTATCTGTGTGTATGTGTGTGTGTACAGGAGTATCTGTGTGTGTGTGTGTATAGGAGTATCTGTGTGTGTGTTTATAGTTGTATCTGTGTGTGTGTGTCTGTATAGGTGTATCTGTGTGTATGTATAGGAGTATCTGTGTGTGTATATGTGTGTGTGTGTGGATAGGAGTATCTGTGTGTGTGTGTGTGTGTATAGGAGTATCTGTGTGGGTGTGTGTGCATCGGAGTATCTGTGTGTGGGTGTGTGTGTGTGCATAGGAGTATCTGTGTGTGTGTGTGTGTGTGTATAGGAGTATCTGTGTGTGTGTGGGTGTGTATAGGAGTATCTGTGTGTATGTGTGTGTGTATAGGAGTATTTGTGTGTATGTGTGTGTGTATAGGAGTATCTGTGTGTGTGTGCATAGGAGTATGTGTGTGTGTACAGGAGTATCTGTTTGTGTGTGTGTGTGTATATGAGTGTGTGTGTGTGTATAGGAGTACCTGCGCGTGTGTGTATAGGAGTATCTGCGTGTGTATGTGTGTATAGGAGTATCTGTGTGTGTGTGTGTGTATACGAGTATCTGTGTGTGTGTATAGGAGTATCTGTGTGTGTGTATAGGAGTATCTGTGTGTGTGTGTGTGTATAGAAGTATCTGTGTGTGTGTGTGTGTATAGGAGTATCTGTGTGTGTATAGGAGTATCTGTGTGTGTGTGTGTGTGTGTGTGTATAGGAGTATCTGTGTGTGTGTGTATAGGAGTATCTGTGTGTGTGTGTGTGTATAGGAGTATCTCTGTGTGTGTGTGTGTGCGTGTATAGGAGTATCTGTGTGTGTGTGTGTATAGGAGTATCTGCGTGTGTGTGTGTATAAAGGAGTATCTGGGTGTGTATGTGTGTGTGTATAGGAGTATGTGTGTGTGTATGTATAAGAGTATCTGTGTGTGTGTATAGGAGTATCTGTGTATGTGTGTGTGTGTGTGTATAGGAGTATCTGTGTGTGTGTGTGTATAGGAGTATCTGTGTGTGTGTATAGGAGTATCTGTGTGTGTGTGTGTGTGTATAGGAGTATCTGTGTGTGTGTGTATAGGAGTATCTGTGTGAATGTGTGTGTGTGTATAGGAGTATCTGTGTGGGTGTGTGTGTGTGTGTATAGGAGTATCTGTGTGTGTGGGTGGGTGTGTATAGGAGTATCTGTCCGTGTGTGTGTGTGAGCATAGGAGTATCTGTGTGTGTGTGTGTGTGTATGTGTGTGTGTGTATAGGAGTATCTGTGTGTGTGTGTGTGGAAAGGAGCACCTGTGTGTGTGTCTGTGTGTATAGGATTTTTTGTGTGTGTGTATAGGAGTGTCTGTGTGTATGTGTGTGTGTGTTTGTATAGGAGTATCTGTGTGTGTGTGTATAGGAGTGTCTGTGTGGGTGTGTTTGTGTATAGGAGTATCTGTGTGTGTGTATATAGGAGTATCTGTGTGTGTGTGTGTGTATAGGATTGTGTGTGTGCGTATAGGAGTATCTGTGTGTGTGTATAGGAGTATGTGTGTGTGTGTATAGGTGTATCTGTGTGTGTGTGTGTGCATAGGAGTGTGTGTGTGTGTATATAGGAGTATCCGTTTGTGTGTGTGTGTATAGGAGTGTGTGTGTGTGGAAAGGAGTATCTGTGTGAATGTGTGTGTGGATAGGAGTATCTGTGTGTATGTGTGTGTGTACAGGAGTATCTGTGTGTGTGTGTATAGGAGTATCTGTGTGTGTGTTTATAGTTGTATCTGTGTGTGTGCGTGTATAGGTGTGTGTGTGGATAGGAGTATCTGTGTGTGTGTGTGTATAGGAGTATCTGTGTGTGTGTGCATAGGAGCATCTGTGTGTGTGTGTTTTGGAGTATCTGTGTGAGTGTGGGTGTGTGTGTGTATAGGAGTATCTGTGTGTGTGTGGGTGTGTATAGGAGTATCTGTGTGTATGTGTGTGTGTATAGGAGTATTTGTGTGTATGTGTGTGTGTATAGGAGTATCTGTGTGTGTGTGCATAGGAGTATGTGTGTGTGTACAGGAGTATCTGTTTGTGTGTGTGTGTGTATATGAGTGTGTGTGTGTGTATAGGAGTATCTGCGCGTGTGTGTATAGGAGTATCTGCGCGTGTATGTGTGTATAGGAGTATCTGTGTGTGTGTGTGTATACGAGTATCTGTGTGTGTGTATAGGAGTATCTGTGTGTGTGTATAGGAGTATCTGTGTGTGTGTGTGTATAGGAGTATCTGTGTGTGTGTGTGTGTGTATAGAAGTATCTGTGTGTGTGTGTGTGTATAGGAGTATCTGTGTGTGTATAGGAGTATCTGTGTGTGTGTGTGTGTGTGTGTATAGGAGTATCTGTGTGTGTGTGTGTGTATAGGAGTATCTGTGTGTGTGTGTGTGTGCGTGTATAGGAGTATCTGTGTGTGTGTGTGTATAGGAGTATCTGCGTGTGTGTGTGTATAAAGGAGTATCTGGGTGTGTATGTGTGTGTGTATACGAGTATGTGTGTGTGTATGTATAAGAGTATCTGTGTGTGTGTATAGGAGTATCTGTGTATGTGTGTGTGTGTGTGTATAGGAGTATCTGTGTGTGTGTGTGTGTGTATAGGAGTATCTGTGTGTGTGTGTATAGGAGTATCTGTGTGTGTGTGTGTGTGTGTATAGGAGTATCTGTGTGAATGTGTGTGTGTATAGGAGTATCTGTGTGGGTGTGTGTGTGTGTGTATAGGAGTATCTGTGTGGGTGGGTGGGTGTGTATAGGAGTATCTGTCCGTGTGTGTGTGTGAGCATAGGAATATCTGTGTGTGTGTGTGTGTATGTGTGTGTGTGTGTGTATAGGAGTATCTGTGTGTGTGTGTGGAAAGGAGCACCTGTGTGTGTGTCTGTGTGTATAGGAGTTTGTGTGTGTGTGTGTGTATAGGAGTGTCTGTGTGTATGTGTGTGTGTGTTTGTATAGGAGTATCTGTGTGTGTGTGTATAGGAGTGTCTGTGTGGGTGTGTGTGTGTGTATAGGAGTATCTGTGTGTGTGTATATAGGAGTATCTGTGTGTGTGTGTGTATAGGATTGTGTGTGTGCGTATAGGAGTATCTGTGTGTGTGTGTATAGGAGTATGTGTGTGTGTGTATAGGTGTATCTGTGTGTGTGTGTGTGCATAGGAGTGTGTGTGTGTGTATATAGGAGTATCCGTTTGTGTGTGTGTGTATAGGAGTGTGTGTGTGTGTATAGGAGTATCTGTGTGAATGTGTGTGTGGATAGGAGTATCTGTGTGTATGTGTGTGTGTACAGGAGTATCTGTGTGTGTGTGTATAGGAGTATCTGTGTGTGTGTTTATAGTTGTATCTGTGTGTGTGTGTGTATAGGTGTGTGTGTGGATAGGAGTATCTGTGTGTGTGTGTGTATAGGAGTATCTGTGTGGGTGTGTGTGTATCGGAGTATCTGTGTGTGTGTGTGTGTGTGTATAGGAGTATTTGTGTGTATGTGTGTGTGTATAGGAGTATCTGTGTGTGTGTGTATATGAGTATCTGTGTGTGTGTGTGTATAGGAGTATCTGTGTGTGTGTGTATAGGAGTATCTGTGTGTGTGTGTGTGTATAGGAGTGTGTGTGTGTGTGTGTTTTAATAGGAGTATCTGTGTGTGTGTGTATAGGAGTATCTGTGTGGGTGTGGGTGTGTGTGTGTATAGGAGTATCTGTGTATGTGTGTGCATAGGAGTATGTGTGTGTGTATAGGAGTATCTGTTTGTGTGTGTGTGTATAGGAGTATCTGTGTGTGTATAGGAGTATCTGTGTGTGTGTGTGTGTATGTATAGGACTATCTGTGTGTGTGTGTATAGGAGTATCTGTGTGTATGTGTGTGTGTATAGGAGTATTTGTGTGTATGTGTGTGTGTATAGTAGTATCTGTGTGGGTGTGTGTGTGAGTGTAGGAGTATCTGTGTGTGTGTGTGTATAGGAGTATCTGTGTGGGTGTGGGTGTGTGTGTGTATACGAGTATCTGTGTGTGTGTGTGCATAGGAGTATGTGTGTGTGTATAGGAGTATGTGTGTGTGTGTGTGTATGTATAGGACTATCTGTGTGTGTGTGTGTGCATAGGAGTGTTTGTGTGTGTATAGGAGTATCCGTTTGTGTGTGTGTGTGTGTATAGGAGTGTGTGTGTGTATAGGAGTATCTGTGTGAATGTGTTTGTGGATAGGAGTATCTGTGTGTATGTGTGTGTGTACAGGAGTATCTGTGTGTGTGTGTATAGGAGTATCTGTGTGTGTGTTTATAGTTGTATCTGTGTGTGTGTGTCTGTATAGGTGTATCTGTGTGTATGTATAGGAGTATCTGTGTGTGTATATGTGTGTGTGTGTGGATAGGAGTATCTGTGTGTGTGTGTGTGCATAGGAGTATCTGTGTGGGTGTGTGTGCATCGGAGTATCTGTGTGTGGGTGTGTGTGTGCATAGGAGTATCTGTGTGTGTGTGTGTGTGTATAGGAGTATCTGTGTGTGTGTGGGTGTGTATAGGAGTATCTGTGTGTATGTGTGTGTGTATAGGAGTATTTGTGTGTATGTGTGTGTGTATAGGAGTATCTGTGTGTGTGTGCATAGGAGTATGTGTGTGTGTACAGGAGTATCTGTTTGTGTGTGTGTGTGTATATGAGTATGTGTGTGTGTATAGGAGTATCTGCGCGTGTGTGTATAGGAGTATCTGCGTGTGTATGTGTGTATAGGAGAATCTGTGTGTGTGTGTGTGTGTATACGAGTATCTGTGTGTGTGTATAGGAGTATCTGTGTGTGTGTATAGGAGTATCTGTGTGTGTGTGTGTGTATAGAAGTATCTGTGTGTGTGTGTGTGTGTGTATAGGAGTATCTGTGTGTGTATAGGAGTATCTGTGTGTGTGTGTGTGTGTGTATAGGAGTATCTGTGTGTGTGTGTGTAGGAGTATCTGTGTGTGTGTGTGTATAGGAGTATCTGTGTGTGTGTGTGTGTGCGTGTATAGGAGTATCTGTGTGTGTGTGTGTATAGGAGTATCTGCGTGTGTGTGTGTATAAAGGAGTATCTGGGTGTGTATGTGTGTGTGTATAGGAGTATGTGTGTGTGTATGTATAAGAGTATCTGTGTGTGTGTGTATAGGAGTATCTGTGTGTGTGTGTGTATAGGAGTATCTGTGTGTGTGTGTGTGTGTATAGGAGTATCTGTGTGTGTGTGTATAGGAGTATCTGTGTGAATGTGTGTGTGTGTATAGGAGTATCTGTGTGGGTGTGTGTGTGTGTGTATAGGAGTATCTGTGTGGGTGGGTGGGTGTGTATAGGAGTATCTGTCCGTGTGTGTGTGTGAGCATAGGAGTATCTGTGTGTGTGTATGTGTGTGTGTGTATAGGAGTATCTGTGTGTGTGTGTGGAAAGGAGCACCTGTGTGTGTGTCTGTGTGTATAGGATTTTTTGTGTGTGTGTATAGGAGTGTCTGTGTGTATGTGTGTGTGTGTTTGTATAGGAGTATCTGTGTGTGTGTGTATAGGAGTATCTGTGTGTGTGTATAGGAGTATGTGTGTGTGTGTATAGGTGTATCTGTGTGTGTGTGTGTGCATAGGAGTGTGTGTGTGTGTATATAGGAGTATCCGTTTGTGTGTGTGTGTATAGGAGTGTGTGTGTGTGGAAAGGAGTATCTGTGTGAATGTGTGTGTGGATAGGAGTATCTGTGTGTATGTGTGTGTGTACAGGAGTATCTGTGTGTGTGTGTATAGGAGTATCTGTGTGTGTGTTTATAGTTGTATCTGTGTGTGTGCGTGTATAGGTGTGTGTGTGGATAGGAGTATCTGTGTGTGTGTGTGTATAGGAGTATCTGTGTGGGTGTGGGTGTATCGGAGTATCTGTGTGGGTGTGTGTGTATCGGAGTATCTGTGTGTGTGTGTGTATAGGAGTATTTGTGTGTATGTGTGTGTGTATAGGAGTATCTGTGTGTGTGTGTATATGAGTATCTGTGTGTGTGTGTGTATAGGAGTATCTGTGTGTGTGTGTATAGGAGTATCTGTGTGTGTGTGTGTGTATAGGAGTGTGTGTGTGTGTGTTTTAATAGGAGTATCTGTGTGTGTGTATAGGAGTATCTGTGTGGGTGTGGGTGTGTGTGTGTATCGGAGTATCTGTGTATGTGTGTGCATAGGAGTATGTGTGTGTGTATAGGAGTATCTGTTTGTGTGTGTGTGTATAGGAGTATCTGTGTGTGTATAGGAGTATCTGTGTGTGTGTGTGTGTGTGTGTGTATGTATAGGACTATCTGTGTGTGTGTATAGGAGTATCTGTGTGTATGTGTGTGTGTATAGGAGTATTTGTGTGTATGTGTGTGTATAGTAGTATCTGTGTGGGTGTGTGTGTGA
This sequence comes from Chiloscyllium plagiosum, assembly GCF_037043375.1. Classification (NCBI taxonomy): domain Eukaryota; kingdom Metazoa; phylum Chordata; class Chondrichthyes; order Orectolobiformes; family Hemiscylliidae; genus Chiloscyllium; species Chiloscyllium plagiosum. The sequence continues at coordinate 52,758,723 of NW_028270144.1, forward strand.
GTGTAGGAGTATCTGTGTGTGTGTGTATAGGAGTATCTGTGTGAGTGTGGGTGTGTGTGTGTATACGAGTATCTGTGTGTGTGTGTGCATAGGAGTATGTGTGTGTGTATAGGAGTATGTGTGTGTGTGTGTGTATGTATAGGAGTATCTGTGTGTGTGTGTGTGCATAGGAGTGTGTGTGTGTGTATAGGAGTATCCGTTTGTGTGTGTGTGTGTGTATAGGAGTGTGTGTGTGTATAGGAGTATCTGTGTGAATGTGTTTGTGGATAGGAGTATCTGTGTGTATGTGTGTGTGTACAGGAGTATCTGTGTGTGTGTATAGGAGTATCTGTGTGTGTGTTTATAGTTGTATCTGTGTGTGTGTGTCTGTATAGGTGTATCTGTGTGTATGTATAGGAGTATCTGTGTGTGTGTGTGTGTATATGTGTGTGTGTGTGAATAGGAGTATCTGTGTGTGTGTGTGTATAGGAGTATCTGTGTGGGTGTGTGTGCATCGGAGTATCTGTGTGTGGGTGTGTGTGTGCATAGGAGTATCTGTGTGTGTGTGTGTGTGTATAGGAGTATCTGTGTGTGTGTGTATAGGAGTATCAGTGTGTGTGTGTTTATAGGAGTGTGTGTGTGTGTGTATCGGAGTATCTGTGTGTGTGTATAGGAGTTTGTGTGTGTGTATAGGAGTGTCGGTGTGTATGTGTGTTTCTGTTTGTATAGGAGTATCTGTGTGTGTGTGTATAGGAGTATCTGTGTGGGTGTGGGTGTGTGTGTGTATAGGAGTATCTGTGTGTGTGTGTGCATTGGAGTATGTGTGTGTATAGGAGTATCTGTTTGTGTGTGTGTGTGTATAGGAGTATCTGTGTGTGTATAGGAGTATCTTTGTGTGTGTGTGTGTGTGTGTGTATAGGACTATCTGTGTGTGTGTGTGTGTGTGTATAGGAGTATCTGTGTGTATGTGTGTGTGTGTATAGGAGTATTTGTGTGTATGTGTGTGGGTATAGGAGTATCTGTGTGGGTGTGTGTGTGAGTGTAGGAGTATCTGTGTGTGTGTGTATAGGAGTATCTGTGTGGGTGTTGGTGTGTGTGTGTATAGGAGTATCTGTGTGTGTGTGTGCATAGGAGTATGTGTGTGTCTTGGAGTATCTGATGGTGTGTGTGTGTGTATAGGAGTATCTGTGTGTGTATAGGAGTATCTGTGTGTGTGTGTGTGTGTGTATGTATAGGACTATCTGTGTGTGTGTGTGTGTGTATAGGAGGATCTGTGTGTGTGTGTGTGTGTGTATAGGAGTGTGTGTGTGTGTATAGGAGTATCTCTGTGTATGTGTGTGTGGATAGGAGTATCTGTGTGTATGTGTGTGTGTACAGGAGTATCTGTGTGTGTCTGTATAGGTGTATCTGTGTGTATGTATAGGAGTATCTGTGTGTGTGTGTGTATAGGTGTGTGTGGATAGGAGTATCTGTGTGTGTGTGTGTGTATAGGAGTATCTGTGTGGGTGTATCGGAGTATGTGTGTGCGTGTGTGTATAGGGGTATCTGTGTGTGTGTGTGTGTGTATATAGGAGTATCTGTGTGTGTGTGTGTATAGGAGTGTGTGTGTGTGTATAGGAGTATCTGTGTGTGTGTGCATAGGAGTTTGTGTGTGTGTGTATATAGGAGAGTCTGTGTGTATGTGTGTGAGTGTGTGTGTTTGTATAGGAGCATCTGTGTGTGTGTGTTTCGGAGTATCTGTGTGAGTGTGGGTGTGTGTGTGTATAGGAGTATCTGTGTGTGTGTGGGTGTGTATAGGAGTATCTGTGTGTATGTGTGTGTGCATAGGAGTATTTGTGTGTATGTGTGTGTGTATAGGAGTATCTGTGTGTGTGTGTATAGGAGTATCTGTGTGGGTGTGTGTGTGTATAGGAGTATCTGTGTGTGTGTGTGTGCATAGGAGTATGTTTGTGTGTATAGGAGTATCTGTGTGTGTGTATAGGAGTATCTGTGTGTGTATAGGAGTATCTGTGTGTGTGTATGTGTGTATGTGTGTGTGTGTATATAGGAGTATCTGTGTGTGTGTGTGTATAGGAGTGTGTGTGTGTGTATAGGAGTATCTGTGTGTGTGTGCATAGGAGTTTGTGTGTGTGTGTGTGTATATAGGAGAGTCTGTGTGTATGTGTGTGAGTGTGTGTGTTTGTATAGGAGCATCTGTGTGTGTGTGTTTCGGAGTATCTGTGTGAGTGTGGGTGTGTGTGTGTATAGGAGTATCTGTGTGTGTGTGGGTGTGTATAGGAGTATCTGTGTGTATGTGTGTGTGTATAGGAGTATTTGTGTGTATGTGGGTGTGTATAGGAGTATCTGTGTGTGTGTGTATAGGAGTATCTGTGTGGGTGTGTGTGTGTGTATAGGAGTATCTGTGTGTGTGTGTGTGCATAGGAGTATGTTTGTGTGTATAGGAGTATCTGTGTGTGTGTGTATAGGAGTATCTGTGTGTGTGTGTGAAGAGGAGTGTGTGTGTGTGTGTATAGGAGTATCTGTGTGTGTGTATGTGTGTATGTGTGTGTGTTTAGGAGTATTTGTGTGTATGTGTGTGTGTATAGGAGTATTTGTGTGTATGGGTGTGTGTATAGGAGTATCTGTGTGGGTGTGTGTGTATCGGAGTATCTGTGTGGGTGTGTGTGTATCGGAGTATCTGTGTGTGTGTGTGTGTATAGGAGTATCTGTGTGTGTGTGTATAGGAGTATCTGTGTGTGTGTGTATAGGAGTATCTGTGTGTGTGTGTATAGGAGTGTGTGTGTGTGTATAGGAGTGTCTGTGTGTGTGTGTTTGTATAGGAGTATCTGTGTGTGTGTGTATAGGAGTATCTGTGTGTGGTGTGGGTGTGGGTGTGTGTGTGTATAGGAGTATCTGTGTTTGTGTGTGCATAGGAGTATGTGTGTGTGTATAGGAGTATCTGTTTGTGTGTGTGTGTATAGGAGTATCTGTGTGTGTATAGGAGTATCTGTGTGTGTGTGTGTGTGTGTGTATGTATAGGACTATCTGTGTGTGTGTGTATAGGAGTATCTGTGTGTATGTGTGTGTGTATAGGAGTATTTGTGTGTATGTGTGTGTGTATAGGAGTATCTGTGTGGGTGTGTGTGTGAGTGTAGGAGTATCTGTGTGTGTGTGTATAGGAGTATCTGTGTGGGTGTGGGTGTGTGTGTGTATAGGAGTATCTGTGTGTGTGTGTATAGGAGTATCTGTGTGTGTGTGTATAGGAGTGTGTGTGTGTGTATAGGAGTATCTGTGTGTGTGTATAGGAGTTTGTGTGTGTGTATAGGAGTGTCTGTGTGTGTGTGTTTGTATAGGAGTATCTGTGTGTGTGTGTATAGGAGTATCTGTGTGTGGTGTGGGTGTGGGTGTGTGTGTGTATAGGAGTATCTGTGTTTGTGTGTGCATAGGAGTATGTGTGTGTGTATAGGAGTATCTGTTTGTGTGTGTGTGTATAGGAGTATCTGTGTGTGTATAGGAGTATCTGTGTGTGTGTGTGTGTGTGTGTGTGTGTATGTATAGGACTATCTGTGTGTGTGTGTGTGTATAGGAGTATCTGTGTGTATGTGTGTGTGTATAGGAGTATTTGTGTGTATGTGTGTGTGTATAGGAGTATCTGTGTGGGTGTGTGTGTGAGTGTAGGAGTATCTGTGTGTGTGTGTGTATAGGAGTATCTGTTTGTGTGTGTGTGTGTGTATATGAGTGTGTGTGTGTGTATAGGAGTATCTGCGCGTGTGTGTATAGGAGTATCTGCGTGTGTATGTGTGTATAGGAGTATCTGTGTGTGTGTGTGTGTATACGAGTATCTGTGTGTGTGTATAGGAGTATCTGTGTGTGTGTGTGTATAGGAGTATCTGTGTGTGTGTGTGTGTGTGTATAGAAGTATCTGTGTGTGTGTGTGTGTATAGGAGTATCTGTGTGTGTATAGGAGTATCTGTGTGTGTGTGTGTGTGTGTGTGTATAGGAGTATCTGTGTGTGTGTGTATAGGAGTATCTGTGTGTGTGTGTGTGTATAGGAGTATCTGTGTGTGTGCGTGTATAGGAGTATCTGTGTGTGTGTGTGTATAGGAGTATCTGCGTGTGTGTGTGTATAAAGGAGTATCTGGGTGTGTATGTGTGTGTGTATAGGAGTATGTGTGTGTGTATGTATAAGAGTATCTGTGTGTGTGTATAGGAGTATCTGTGTATGTGTGTGTGTGTGTGTATAGGAGTATCTGTGTGTGTGTGTGTGTATAGGAGTATCTGTGTGTGTGTGTATAGGAGTATCTGTGTGTGTGTGTGTGTGTGTATAGGAGTATCTGTGTGTGTGTGTATAGGAGTATCTGTGTGAATGTGTGTGTGTGTATAGGAGTATCTGTGTGGGTGTGTGTGTGTGTATAGGAGTATCTGTGTGGGTGGGTGGGTGTGTATAGGAGTATCTGTCCGTGTGTGTGTGTGAGCATAGGAGTATCTGTGTGTGTGTGTGTGTGTGTATGTGTGTGTGTGTATAGGAGTATCTGTGTGTGTGTGTGGAAAGGAGCACCTGTGTGTGTGTCTGTGTGTATAGGAGTTTGTGTGTGTGTGTACAGGAGTGTCTGTGTGTATGTGTGTGTGTGTTTGTATAGGAGTATCTGTGTGTGTGTGTATAGGAGTGTCTGTGTGGGTGTGTGTGTGTGTATAGGAGTATCTGTGTGTGTGTATATAGGAGTATCTGTGTGTGTGTGTGTGTGTGTGTATAGGATTGTGTGTGTGCGTATAGGAGTATCTGTGTGTGTGTATAGGAGTATGTGTGTGTGTGTGTATAGGTGTATCTGTGTGTGTGTGTGTGCATAGGAGTGTGTGTGTGTGTATATAGGAGTATCCGTTTGTGTGTGTGTGTATAGGAGTGTGTGTGTGTGTATAGGAGTATCTGTGTGAATGTGTGTGTGGATAGGAGTATCTGTGTGTATGTGTGTGTGTACAGGAGTATCTGTGTGTGTGTGTATAGGAGTATCTGTGTGTGTGTTTATAGTTGTATCTGTGTGTGTGCGTGTATAGGTGTGTGTGTGGATAGGAGTATCTGTGTGTGTGTGTGTGTATAGGAGTATCTGTGTGGGTGTGTGTGTATCGGAGTATCTGTGTGGGTGTGTGTGTATCGGAGTATCTGTGTGTGTGTGTGTGTATAGGAGTATTTGTGTGTATGTGTGTGTGTATAGGAGTATCTGTGTGTGTGTGTATATGAGTATCTGTGTGTGTGTGTGTATAGGAGTATCTGTGTGTGTGTGTATAGGAGTATCTGTGTGTGTGTGTGTGTATAGGAGTGTGTGTGTGTGTGTGTGTGTGTGTGTGTTTTAATAGGAGTATCTGTGTGTGTGTGTATAGGAGTATCTGTGTGGGTGTGGGTGTGTGTGTGTATCGGAGTATCTGTGTATGTGTGTGCATAGGAGTATGTGTGTGTGTATAGGAGTATCTGTTTGTGTGTGTGTGTATAGGAGTATCTGTGTGTGTATAGGAGTATCTGTGTGTGTGTGTGTGTGTGTGTGTATGTATAGGACTATCTGTGTGTGTGTGTATAGGAGTATCTGTGTGTATGTGTGTGTGTATAGGAGTATTTGTGTGTATGTGTGTGTATAGTAGTATCTGTGTGGGTGTGTGTGTGAGTGTAGGAGTATCTGTGTGTGTGTGTATAGGAGTATCTGTGTGAATGTGTTTGTGGATAGGAGTATCTGTGTGTATGTGTGTGTGTACAGGAGTATCTGTGTGTGTGTATAGGAGTATCTGTGTGTGTGTTTATAGTTGTATCTGTGTGTGTGTGTCTGTATAGGTGTATCTGTGTGTATGTATAGGAGTATCTGTGTGTGTGTGTGTGTATATGTGTGTGTGTGTGAATAGGAGTATCTGTGTGTGTGTGTGTGTGTATAGGAGTATCTGTGTGGGTGTGTGTGCATCGGAGTATCTGTGTGTGGGTGTGTGTGTGCATAGGAGTATCTGTGTGTGTGTGTGTGTATAGGAGTATCTGTGTGTGTGTGTATAGGAGTATCAGTGTGTGTGTGTTTATAGGAGTGTGTGTGTGTGTGTATCGGAGTATCTGTGTGTGTGTATAGGAGTTTGTGTGTGTGTATAGGAGTGTCGGTGTGTATGTGTGTTTCTGTTTGTATAGGAGTATCTGTGTGTGTGTGTATAGGAGTATCTGTGTGGGTGTGGGTGTGTGTGTGTATAGGAGTATCTGTGTGTGTGTGTGCATTGGAGTATGTGTGTGTATAGGAGTATCTGTTTGTGTGTGTGTGTGTATAGGAGTATCTGTGTGTGTATAGGAGTATCTGTGTGTGTGTGTGTGTGTGTATAGGACTATCTGTGTGTGTGTGTGTGTGTATAGGAGTATCTGTGTGTATGTGTGTGTGTGTATAGGAGTATTTGTGTGTATGTGTGTGGGTATAGGAGTATCTGTGTGGGTGTGTGTGTGAGTGTAGGAGTATCTGTGTGTGTGTGTATAGGAGTATCTGTGTGGGTGTTGGTGTGTGTGTGTATAGGAGTATCTGTGTGTGTGTGCATAGGAGTATGTGTGTGTCTTGGAGTATCTGATGGTGTGTGTGTGTGTATAGGAGTATCTGTGTGTGTATAGGAGTATCTGTGTGTGTGTGTGTGTGTGTATGTATAGGACTATCTGTGTGTGTGTGTGTGTATAGGAGGATCTGTGTGTGTGTGTGTGTGTGTATAGGAGTGTGTGTGTGTGTATAGGAGTATCTCTGTGTATGTGTGTGTGGAAAGGAGTATCTGTGTGTATGTGTGTGTGTACAGGAGTATCTGTGTGTGTCTGTATAGGTGTATCTGTGTGTATGTATAGGAGTATCTGTGTGTGTGTGTGTATAGGTGTGTGTGGATAGGAGTATCTGTGTGTGTGTGTGTGTATAGGAGTATCTGTGTGGGTGTATCGGAGTATGTGTGTGCGTGTGTGTATAGGGGTATCTGTGTGTGTGTGTGTGTGTGTATATAGGAGTATCTGTGTGTGTGTGTGTATAGGAGTGTGTGTGTGTGTGTATAGGAGTATCTGTGTGTGTGTGCATAGGAGTTTGTGTGTGTGTGTGTAAAAAGGAGAGTCTGTGTGTATGTGTGTGAGTGTGTGTGTTTGTATAGGAGCATCTGTGTGTGTGTGTTTCGGAGTATCTGTGTGAGTGTGGGTGTGTGTGTGTATAGGAGTATCTGTGTGTGTGTGGGTGTGTATAGGAGTATCTGTCTGTATGTGTGTGTGCATAGGAGTATTTGTGTGTATGTGTGTGTGTATAGGAGTATCTGTGTGTGTGTGTATAGGAGTATCTGTGTGGGTGTGTGTGTGTATAGGAGTATCTGTGTGTGTGTGTGTGCATAGGAGTATGTTTGTGTGTATAGGAGTATCTGTGTGTGTGTGTATAGGAGTATCTGTGTGTGTATAGGAGTATCTGTGTGTGTGTATGTGTGTATGTGTGTGTGTGTATATAGGAGTATCTGTGTGTGTGTGTGTATAGGAGTGTGTGTGTGTGTGTATAGGAGTATCTGTGTGTTTGTGCATAGGAGTTTGTGTGTGTGTGTGTATATAGGAGAGTCTGTGTGTATGTGTGTGAGTGTGTGTGTTTGTATAGGAGCATCTGTGTGTGTGTGTTTCGGAGTATCTGTGTGAGTGTGGGTGTGTGTGTGTATAGGAGTATCTGTGTGTGTGTGGGTGTGTATAGGAGTATCTGTGTGTATGTGTGTGTGTATAGGAGTATTTGTGTGTATGTGTGTGTGTATAGGAGTATCTGTGTGTGTGTGTATAGGAGTATCTGTGTGGGTGTGTGTGTGTGTATAGGAGTATCTGTGTGTGTGTGTGTGCATAGGAGTATGTTTGTGTGTATAGGAGTATCTGTGTGTGTGTGTATAGGAGTATCTGTGTGTGTGTGTGAAGAGGAGTGTGTGTGTGTGTGTATAGGAGTATCTGTGTGTGTGTATGTGTGTATGTGTGTGTGTTTAGGAGTATTTGTGTGTATGTGTGTGTGTTTCGGAGTATTTGTGTGTATGGGTGTGTGTATAGGAGTATCTGTGTGGGTGTGTGTGTATCGGAGTATCTGTGTGGGTGTGTGTGTATCGGAGTATCTGTGTGTGTGTGTGTGTGTATAGGAGTATCTGTGTGTGTGTGTATAGGAGTATCTGTGTGTGTGTGTATAGGAGTATCTGTGTGTGTGTGTATAGGAGTGTCTGTGTGTGTGTGTTTGTATAGGAGTATCTGTGTGTGTGTATAGGAGTATCTGTGTGTGGTGTGGGTGTGGGTGTGTGTGTGTATAGGAGTATCTGTGTTTGTGTGTGCATAGGAGTATGTGTGTGTGTATAGGAGTATCTGTTTGTGTGTGTGTGTATAGGAGTATCTGTGTGTGTATAGGAGTATCTGTGTGTGTGTGTGTGTGTGTGTATGTATAGGACTATCTGTGTGTGTGTGTGTGTATAGGAGTATCTGTGTGTATGTGTGTGTGTATAGGAGTATTTGTGTGTATGTGTGTGTGTATAGGAGTATCTGTGTGGGTGTGTGTGGGAGTGTAGGAGTATCTGTGTGTGTGTGTGTATAGGAGTATCTGTGTGGGTGTGGGTGTGTGTGTGTATAGGAGTATCTGTGTGTGTGTGTATAGGAGTATCTGTGTGTGTGTGTATAGGAGTGTGTGTGTGTGTATAGGAGTATCTGTGTGTGTGTATAGGAGTTTGTGTGTGTGTATAGGAGTGTCTGTGTGTGTGTGTTTGTATAGGAGTATCTGTGTGTGTGTGTATAGGAGTATCTGTGTGTGGTGTGGGTGTGGGTGTGTGTGTGTATAGGAGTATCTGTGTTTGTGTGTGCATAGGAGTATGTGTGTGTGTATAGGAGTATCTGTTTGTGTGTGTGTGTATAGGAGTATCTGTGTGTGTATAGGAGTATCTGTGTGTGTGTGTGTGTGTGTGTATGTATAGGACTATCTGTGTGTGTGTGTGTGTATAGGAGTATCTGTGTGTATGTGTGTGTGTATAGGAGTATTTGTGTGTATGTGTGTGTGTATAGGAGTATCTGTGTGGGTGTGTGTGTGAGTGTAGGAGTATCTGTGTGTGTGTGTGTATAGGAGTATCTGTGTGGGTGTGGGTGTGTGTGTGTATACGAGTATCTGTGTGTGTGTGTGCATATGAGTATGTGTGTGTTTATAGGAGTATCTGTTTGTGTGTGTGTGTATCGGAGTATCTGTGTGTGTATAGGAGTATCTGTGTGTGTGTGTGTGTATGTATAGGACAATCTGTGTGTGTGTGTGTGTGTGTGCATAGGAGTGTGTGTGTGTGTATAGGAGTATCCGTTTGTGTGTGTGTGTGTATAGGAGTGTGTGTGTGTATAGGAGTATCTGTGTGAATGTGTGTGTGGATAGGAGTATCTGTGTGTATGTGTGTGTGTACAGGAGTATCTGTGTGTGTGTATATAGGAGTATCTGTGTATGTGTGTATAGTTGTATCTGTGTGTGTGTGTGTGTCTGTATAGGAGTATCTGTGTGTGTGTGTGTATAGGTGTGTGTGTGGATAGGAGTATCTGTGTGTGTGTGTGTGTGTATAGGAGTATCTGTGTGGGTGTGTGTGTATCGGAGTATCTGTGTGGGTGTGTGTGTATCGGAGTATCTGTGTGTGTGTGTGTATAGGAGTATCTGTGTGTGTGTGTGTATAGGAGTATCTGTGTGTGTGTGTATCGGAGTATCTGTGTGTGTGTGTGAAGAGGAGTGTGTGTGTGTGTGTGTGTATAGGAGTATCTGTGTGTGTGTGTATAGGAGTTTGTGTGTGTGTGTGTGTATAGGAGTGTCTGTGTGTATGTGTGTGTCTGTTTGTATAGGAGTATCTGTGTGTGTGTGTGTATAGGAGTATCTGTGTGGGTGTGGGTGTGTGTGTGTATAGGAGTATCTGTGTGTGTGTGCATAGGAGTATGTGTGTGTGTATAGGAGTATCTGTTTGTGTGTGTGTGTGTATAGGAGTATCTGTGTGTGTATAGGAGTATCTGTGTGTGTGTATGTATCGGACTATCTGTGTGTGTGTGTGTGTGTGTGTATAGGAGTATCTGTGTGTATGTGTGTGTATAGGAGTATTTGTGTGTATGTGTGTGTGTATAGGAGTATCTGTGTGGGTGTGTGTGTGAGTGTAGGAGTATCTGTGTGTGTGTGTATAGGAGTATCTGTGTGGGTGTGGGTGTGTGTGTGTATACGAGTATCTGTGTGTGTGTGTGCATGGGAGTATGTGTGTGTGTATAGGAGTATCTGTTTGTGTGTGTGTGTGTATAGGAGTATCTGTGTGTGTGTGTGTATACAGGAGTATCTGTGTGTGTGTATACGAGTATCTGTGTGTGTGAGTGTAGAGGAGTATCTGTGTGTGTGTGTGTGTATAGGAATATCTGTGTGTGTGTGTAGGAGTATCTGTGTGTGTGTGTAGGAGTATCTGTGTGTGTGTGTATAGGAGTATCTGTGTGTGTGTATACGAGTAGCTGTGTGTGTGTGTGTACTGGAGTATCTGTGTGTGTATAGGAGTATCTGTGTGTGTGCGTGTATAGGAGTATCTGTGTGTGTGTGTGTATAGGAGTATCTGTGTGTGTGTATAGTAGTATCTGTGTGTGTGCGTGTATAGGAGTATCTGTGTGTGTGTATATAGGAATATCTGTGTGTGTGTTTATAGGAGTATCTGTCCGTGTGTGTGTGTGTGCATAGGAGTATCTGTGTGTGTGTGTATAGGAGTATCTGTGTGTGTGTGGAAAGGAGCACCTGTGTGTGTGTCTGTGTGTATAGGAGTTTGTGTGTGTGTGTGTGTGTGTATAGGAGTGTCTGTGTGTATGTGTGTGTGTGTTTGTATAGGAGTATCTGTGTGTGTGTGTATAGGAGTATCTGTGTGGGTGGGTGTGTGTGTATAGGAGTATCTGTGTGTGTGTGTGTGTGTATAGGAGTATCTGTGTGTGTGTGTATATAGGAGTATCTGTGTGTGTGTGTATATAGGAGTATCTGTGTGTTTATAGGAGTATCTGTGTGTGTGTGTGTGTAGGTGTATCTGTGTGTGTGTATGTGTATAGGAGTCTCTGTGTGTGTGTGTGTGCATGTATACGTGTATGTGTGTGTGTGTGTAAAGGAGTATCTGGGTGTGTGTGTGTATAGGAGTATCTTTGTGTGTGTGTGTGTGTAGTAGTATCTGTGTGTGTGTATAGGAGTATCTGTCTGTGTGTGAGTGTGTGTATAGGAGTATGTGTGTGTGCGTGTGTGCATAGGAGTGTGTGTGTGTGTATAGGAGTATCTGTGTTTGTGTGTGTGTGTATAGGAGTATCTGTGTGTGTGTGTGCATAGGAGCATCTGTGTGTGTGTGTTTCGGAGTATCTGTGTGAGTGTGGGTGTGTGTGTGTATAGGAGTATCTGTGTGTGTGTGGGTGTCTATAGGAGTATCTGTGTGTATGTGTGTGTGTATAGGAGTATTTGTGTGTATGTGTGTGTGTATAGGAGTATCTGTGTGTGTGTGCATAGGAGTATGTGTGTGTGTACAGGAGTATCTGTTTGTGTGTGTGTGTGTATATGAGTGTGTGTGTGTGTGTATAGGAGTCTCTGCGTGTGTGTGTATAGGAGTATCTGCGTGTGTGTGTGTGTATAGGAATATCTGTGTGTGTGTGTGTATAGGAGTATCTGTGTGTGTGTATAGGAGTATCTGTGTGTGTGTGTATAGGAGTATCTGTGTGTGTGTGTGTGTATAGGAGTATCTGTGTGTGTGTGTGTGTGTATAGGAGTATCTGTGTGTGTGTGTGTGTATAGGAGTATCTGGGTGTGTATGTGTGTTTGTGTATAGGAGTATGTGTGTGTGTATGTATAAGAGTATCTGTGTGTGTGTATAGGAGTATCTGTGTATGTGTGTGTGTAGAGGAGTATCTGTGTGTGTGTGTGTACAGGAGTATCTGTGTGTGTGTGTGTATAGGAGTATCTGTGTGTGTGTGTGTGTGTGTATATAGGAGTATCTGTGTGAATGTGTGTGTGTGTGTGTATAGGAGTATCTGTGTGGGTGTGTATAGGAGTATCTGTGTGGGTGGGTGTGTGTGTATAGGAGTATCTGCCCGTGTGTGTGTGTGTGCATTGGAGTATGTGTGTGTGTGTGTGTGTGTGTGTGTATAGGAGTATCTGTGTGTGTGTGTGGAAAGGAGCACCTGTGTGTGTGTCTGTGTGTATAGGAGTTTGTGTGTGTGTGTATAGGAGTGTCTGTGTGTATGTGTGTGTGTGTTTGTATAGGAGTATCTGTGTATGTGTGTATAGGAGTGTCTGTGTGGGTGGGTGTGTGTGTATAGGAGAATCTGTGTGTGTGTATATAGGAGTATCTGTGTGTGTGTGTGTGTGTGTGTAGGATTGTGTGAGTGCGTATAGGAGTATCTGTGTGTGTGTATAGGAGTATGTGTGTGTGTGTGTATAGGTGTATCTGTGTGTGTGTGTGCATAGGAGTGTGTGTGTGTATATAGGAGTATCCGTTTGTGTGTGTGTGTATAGGAGTGTGTGTGTGTATGGGAGTATCTGTGTGAATGTGTGTGTGGATAGGAGTATCTGTGTGTATGTGTGAGTGTACAGGAGTATCTGTGTGTGTGTGTATAGGAGTATCTGTGTGTGTGTTTATATTTGTATCTGTGTGTGTGTGTATGTATAGGAGTATCTGTGTGTGTGTGTGTATAGGTGTGTGTGTGTGGATAGGAGTATCTGTGTGTGTATAGGAGTATCTGTGTGGGTGGGTGTGTATCGGAGTATCTGTGTGGGTGTGTGTGTATCGGAGTATCTGTGTGTGTGTGTGTGTGTGTGTATAGGAGTATCTGTGTGTGTGTGTATAGGAGTATCTGTGTGTGTGTGTATAGGAGTATCTGTGTGTGTGTGTATAGGAGTGTGTGTGTGTGTGTATAGGAGTATCTGTGTGTGTATAGGAGTTTGTGTGTGTGTGTATAGGAGTGTCTGTGTGTGTGTGTTTGTATAGGAGTATCTGTGTGTGTGTGTATAGGAGTATCTGTGTGGTTGTGGATGTGTGTGTGTATAGGAGTATCTGTGTTTGTGTGTGGATAGGAGGATGTGTGTGTGTATAGGAGTATCTGTTTGTGTGTGTGTGTATAGGAGTATCTGTGTGTGTATCGGAATATCTGTGTGTCTGTGTGTGTGTGTGTATGTATAGGACTATCTGTGTGTGTGTGTGTATAGGAGTATCTGTGTGTATGTGTGTGTGTATAGGAGTATTTGTGTGTATGTGTGTGTGTATAGGAGTATCTGTGTGGGTGTGTGTGTGAGTGTAGGAGTATCTGTGTGTGTGTGTGTATAGGAGTATCTGTGTGGGTGTGGGTGTGTGTATACGAGTATCTGTGTGTGTGTGTGTGCATACGAGTATGTGTGTGTGTATAGGAGTATCTGTTTGTGTGTGTGTGTGTATAGGAGTATCTGTGTGTGTATAGGAGTATCTGTGTGTGTGTATGTATCGGACTATCTGTGTGTGTGTGTGTGTGTGTGTGTGTATAGGAGTATCTGTGTGTATGTGTGTGTGTATAGGAGTATTTGTGTGTATGTGTGTGTGTATAGGAGTATCTGTATGGGTGTGTGTGTGAGTGTAGGAGTATCTGTGTGTGTGTGTATAGGAGTATCTGTGTGGGTGTGGGTGTGTGTGTGTATACGAGTATCTGTGTGTGTGCGTGCATGGGAGTATGTGTGTGTGTATAGGAGTATCTGTTTGTGTGTGTGTGTGTATAGGAGTATCTGTGTGTGTGTGTGTGTATACAGGAGTATCTGTGTGTGTGTATACGAGTATCTGTGTGTGTGAGTGTAGAGGAGTATCTGTGTGTGTGTGTGTGTATAGGAATATCTGTGTGTGTGTGTAGGAGTATCTGTGTGTGTGTAGGAGTATCTGTGTGTGTGTGTATAGGAGTATCTGTGTGTGTGTATACGAGTAGCTGTGTGTGTGTGTGTACTGGAGTATCTGTGTGTGTATAGGAGTATCTGTGTGTGTGCGTGTATAGGAGTATCTGTGTGTGTGTGTATAGGAGTATCTGTGTGTGTGTATAGTAGTATCTGTGTGTGTGCGTGTATAGGAGTATCTGTGTGTGTGTGTATAGGAATATCTGTGTGTGTGTTTATAGGAGTATCTGTCCGTGTGTGTGTGTGTGTATAGGAGTATCTGTGTGTGTGTGTGTATAGGAGTATCTGTGTGTGTGTGGAAAGGAGCACCTGTGTGTGTGTCTGTGTGTATAGGAGTTTGTGTGTGTGTGTGTGTGTGTGTGTATAGGAGTGTCTGTGTGTATGTGTGTGTGTGTTTGTATAGGAGTATCTGTGTGTGTGTGTATAGGAGTATCTGTGTGGGTGGGTGTGTGTGTATAGGAGTATCTGTGTGTGTGTGTGTGTATAGGAGTATCTGTGTGTGTGTGTGTATAGGAGTATCTGTGTGTGTGTATATAGGAGTATCTGTGTGTTTATAGGAGTATCTGTGTGTGTGTGTGTAGGTGTATCTGTGTGTGTGTATGTGTATAGGAGTCTCTGTGTGTGTTTGTGTGTGCATGTATACGAGTATGTGTGTGTGTGTGTGTAAAGGAGTATCTGGGTGTGTGTGTGTATAGGAGTATCTTTGTGTGTGTGTGTGTGTAGTAGTATCTGTGTGTGTGTATAGGAGTATCTGTCTGTGTGTGAGTGTGTGTATAGGAGTATGTGTGTGTGCGTGTGTGCATAGGAGTGTGTGTGTGTGTATAGGAGTATCTGTGTTTGTGTGTGTGTGTATAGGAGTATCTGTGTGTGTGTGTGCATAGGAGCATCTGTGTGTGTGTGTTTCGGAGTATCTGTGTGAGTGTGGGTGTGTGTGTGTATAGGAGTATCTGTGTGTGTGTGGGTGTCTATAGGAGTATCTGTGTGTATGTGTGTGTGTATAGGAGTATTTGTGTGTATGTGTGTGTGTATAGGAGTATCTGTGTGTGTGTGCATAGGAGTATGTGTGTGTGTACAGGAGTATCTGTTTGTGTGTGTGTGTATATGAGTGTGTGTGTGTGTGTGTATAGGAGTCTCTGCGTGTGTGTGTATAGGAGTATCTGTGTGTGTGTGTATAGGAATATCTGTGTGTGTGTGTGTATACGAGTATCTGTGTGTGTGTATAGGAGTATCTGTGTGTGTGTATAGGAGTATCTGTGTGTGTGTGTATAGGAGTATCTGTGTGTGTGTGTGTGTGTATAGGAGTATCTGTGTGTGTGTGTGTGTGTGTATAGGAGTATCTGTGTGTGTGTGTGTGTATAGGAGTATCTGGGTGTGTATGTGTGTTTGTGTATAGGAGTATGTGTGTGTGTATGTATAAGAGTATCTGTGTGTGTGTATAGGAGTATCTGTGTATGTGTGTGTGTAGAGGAGTATCTGTGTGTGTGTGTGTACAGGAGTATCTGTGTGTGTGTGTGTATAGGAGTATCTGTGTGTGTGTGTGTGTGTGTGTGTGTATAGGAGTATCTGTGTGAATGTGTGTGTGTGTGTGTATAGGAGTATCTGTGTGGGTGTGTATAGGAGTATCTGTGTGGGTGGGTGTGTGTGTATAGGAGTATCTGCCCGTGTGTGTGTGTGTGCATTGGAGTATGTGTGTGTGTGTGTGTGTGTGTGTGTATAGGAGTATCTGTGTGTGTGTGTGGAAAGGAGCACCTGTGTGTGTGTCTGTGTGTATAGGAGTTTGTGTGTGTGTGTATAGGAGTGTCTGTGTGTATGTGTGTGTGTGTTTGTATAGGAGTATCTGTGTATGTGTGTATAGGAGTGTCTGTGTGGGTGGGTGTGTGTGTATAGGAGAATCTTTGTGTGTGTATATAGGAGTATCTGTGTGTGTGTGTGTGTGTAGGATTGTGTGAGTGCGTATAGGAGTATCTGTGTGTGTGTATAGGAGTATGTGTGTGTGTGTGTATAGGTGTATCTGTGTGTGTGTGTGCATAGGAGTATCTGTGTGTGTGTGTGTATAGGAGTGTCTGTGTGTGTGTGTAAAGGAGTATCTGTGTGTGTGTGTATAGGAGTATCTGTGTGTGTGTGTGTATAGGAGTATCTGTGTGTGTGTGTGTGTATAGGAGTATCTGTGTGTGTGTGTGTGTGTGTATAGGAGTATCTGTGTGTGTGTGTATAGGAGTTTGTGTGTGTGTGTGTATAGGAGTGTCTGTGTGTATGTGTGTGTCTGTTTGTATAGGAGTATCTGTGTGTGTGTGTGTATAGGAGTATCTGTGTGGGTGTGGGTGTGTGTGTGTATAGGAGTATCTGTGTGTGTGTGCATAGGAGTATGTGTGTGTGTATAGGAGTATCTGTTTGTGTGTGTGTGTGTATAGGAGTATCTGTGTGTGTATAGGAGTATCTGTGTGTGTGTATGTATCGGACTATCTGTGTGTGTGTGTGTGTGTGTGTATAGGAGTATCTGTGTGTATGTGTGTGTATAGGAGTATTTGTGTGTATGTGTGTGTGTATAGGAGTATCTGTGTGGGTGTGTGTGTGAGTGTAGGAGTATCTGTGTGTGTGTGTATAGGAGTATCTGTGTGGGTGTGGGTGTGTGTGTGTATACGAGTATCTGTGTGTGTGTGTGCATGGGAGTATGTGTGTGTGTATAGGAGTATCTGTTTGTGTGTGTGTGTGTGTATAGGAGTATCTGTGTGTGTGTGTGTATACAGGAGTATCTGTGTGTGTGTATACGAGTATCTGTGTGTGTGAGTGTAGAGGAGTATCTGTGTGTGTGTGTGTGTATAGGAATATCTGTGTGTGTGTGTAGGAGTATCTGTGTGTGTGTGTAGGAGTATCTGTGTGTGTGTGTATAGGAGTATCTGTGTGTGTGTATACGAGTAGCTGTGTGTGTGTGTGTACTGGAGTATCTGTGTGTGTATAGGAGTATCTGTGTGTGTGCGTGTATAGGAGTATCTGTGTGTGTGTGTGTATAGGAGTATCTGTGTGTGTGTATAGTAGTATCTGTGTGTGTGCGTGTATAGGAGTATCTGTGTGTGTGTGTATAGGAATATCTGTGTGTGTGTTTATAGGAGTATCTGTCCGTGTGTGTGTGTGTGCATAGGAGTATCTGTGTGTATGTGTGTATAGGAGTATCTGTGTGTGTGTGGAAAGGAGCACCTGTGTGTGTGTCTGTGTGTATAGGAGTTTGTGTGTGTGTGTGTGTGTGTGTATAGGAGTGTCTGTGTGTATGTGTGTGTGTGTTTGTATAGGAGTATCTGTGTGTGTGTGTATAGGAGTATCTGTGTGCGTGGGTGTGTGTGTATAGGAGTATCTGTGTGTGTGTGTGTGTGTATAGGAGTATCTGTGTGTGTGTGTGTATAGGAGTATCTGTGTGTGTGTGTATATAGGAGTATCTGTGTGTTTATAGGAGTATCTGTGTGTGTGTGTGTGTAGGTGTATCTGTGTGTGTGTATGTGTATAGGAGTATCTGTGTGTGTGTGTGTGTGCATGTATACGAGTATGTGTGTGTGTGTAAAGGAGTATCTGGGTGTGTGTGTGTATAGGAGTATCTTTGTGTGTGTGTGTGTGTAGTAGTATCTGTGTGTGTGTATAGGAGTATCTGTCTGTGTGTGAGTGTGTGTATAGGAGTATGTGTGTGTGCGTGTGTGCATAGGAGTGTGTGTGTGTGTATAGGAGTATCTGTGTTTGTGTGTGTGTGTGTATAGGAGTATCTGTGTGTGTGTGTGTGCATAGGAGCATCTGTGTGTGTGTGTTTCGGAGTATCTGTGTGAGTGTGGGTGTGTGTGTGTATAGGAGTATCTGTGTGTGTGTGGGTGTCTATAGGAGTATCTGTGTGTATGTGTGTGTGTATAGGAGTATTTGTGTGTATGTGTGTGTGTATAGGAGTATCTGTGTGTGTGTGCATAGGAGTATGTGTGTGTGTACAGGAGTATCTGTTTGTGTGTGTGTGTGTATATGAGTGTGTGTGTGTGTATAGGAGTCTCTGCGTGTGTGTGTATAGGAGTATCTGCGTGTGTGTGTGTGTATAGGAATATCTGTGTGTGTGTGTGTATAGGAGTATCTGTGTGTGTGTATAGGAGTATCTGTGTGTGTGTGTATAGGAGTATCTGTGTGTGTGTGTGTGTGTATAGGAGTATCTGTGTGTGTGTGTGTGTGTGTATAGGAGTATCTGTGTGTGTGTGTGTGTATAGGAGTATCTGGGTGTGTATGTGTGTTTGTGTATAGGAGTATGTGTGTGTGTATGTATAAGAGTATCTGTGTGTGTGTATAGGAGTATCTGTGTATGTGTGTGTGTAGAGGAGTATCTGTGTGTGTGTGTGTACAGGAGTATCTGTGTGTGTGTGTGTATAGGAGTATCTGTGTGTGTGTGTGTGTGTGTGTGTATATAGGAGTATCTGTGTGAATGTGTGTGTGTGTGTGTATAGGAGTATCTGTGTGGGTGTGTATAGGAGTATCTGTGTGGGTGGGTGTGTGTGTATAGGAGTATCTGCCCGTGTGTGTGTGTGTGCATTGGAGTATGTGTGTGTGTGTGTGTGTATAGGAGTATCTGTGTGTGTGTGTGGAAAGGAGCACCTGTGTGTGTGTCTGTGTGTATAGGAGTTTGTGTGTGTGTGTATAGGAGTGTCTGTGTGTATGTGTGTGTGTGTTTGTATAGGAGTATCTGTGTATGTGTGTATAGGAGTGTCTGTGTGGGTGGGTGTGTGTGTATAGGAGAATCTGTGTGTGTGTATATAGGAGTATCTGTGTGTGTGTGTGTGTGTGTAGGATTGTGTGAGTGCGTATAGGAGTATCTGTGTATGTGTATAGGAGTATGTGTGTGTGTGTGTATAGGTGTATCTGTGTGTGTGTGTGCATAGGAGTGTGTGTGTGTATAGGAGTATCCGTTTGTGTGTGTGTGTATAGGAGTGTGTGTGTGTATGGGAGTATCTGTGTGAATGTGTGTGTGGATAGGAGTATCTGTGTGTATGTGTGTGTGTACAGGAGTATCTGTGTGTGTGTGTATAGGAGTATCTGTGTGTGTGTTTATATTTGTATCTGTGTGTGTGTGTGTATGTATAGGAGTATCTGTGTGTGTGTGTGTATAGGTGTGTGTGTGTGGATAGGAGTATCTGTGTGTGTATAGGAGTATCTGTGTGGGTGGGTGTGTATCGGAGTATCTGTGTGGGTGTGTGTGTATCGGAGTATCTGTGTGTGTGTGTGTGTGTGTGTATAGGAGTATCTGTGTGTGTGTGTGTATAGGAGTATCTGTGTGTGTGTGTATAGGAGTATCTGTGTGTGTGTGTATAGGAGTGTGTGTGTGTGTGTATAGGAGTATCTGTGTGTGTGTATAGGAGTTTGTGTGTGTGTGTATAGGAGTGTCTGTGTGTGTGTGTTTGTATAGGAGTATCTGTGTGTGTGTGTATAGGAGTATCTGTGTGGTTGTGGATGTGTGTGTGTATAGGAGTATCTGTGTTTGTGTGTGCATAGGAGGATGTGTGTGTGTATAGGAGTATCTGTTTGTGTGTGTGTATCGGAATATCTGTGTGTCTGTGTGTGTGTGTGTATGTATAGGACTATCTGTGTGTGTGTGTGTATAGGAGTATCTGTGTGTATGTGTGTGTGTATAGGAGTATTTGTGTGTATGTGTGTGTGTATAGGAGAATCTGTGTGGGTGTGTGTGTGAGTGTAGGAGTATCTGTGTGTGTGTGTGTATAGGAGTATCTGTGTGGGTGTGGGTGTGTGTATACGAGTATCTGTGTGTGTGTGTGCATACGAGTATGTGTGTGTGTATAGGAGTATCTGTTTGTGTGTGTGTGTGTATAGGAGTATCTGTGTGTGTATAGGAGTATCTGTGTGTGTGTATGTATCGGACTATCTGTGTGTGTGTGTGTGTGTGTATAGGAGTATCTGTGTGTATGTGTGTGTGTGTATAGGAGTATTTGTGTGTATGTGTGTGTGTATAGGAGTATCTGTATGGGTGTGTGTGTGAGTGTAGGAGTATCTGTGTGTGTGTGTATAGGAGTATCTGTGTGGGTGTGGGTGTGTGTGTGTATACGAGTATCTGTGTGTGTGCGTGCATGGGAGTATGTGTGTGTGTATAGGAGTATCTGTTTGTGTGTGTGTGTGTATAGGAGTATCTGTGTGTGTGTGTGTATACAGGAGTATCTGTGTGTGTGTATACGAGTATCTGTGTGTGTGAGTGTAGAGGAGTATCTGTGTGTGTGTGTGTGTATAGGAATATCTGTGTGTGTGTGTAGGAGTATCTGTGTGTGTGTGTAGGAGTATCTGTGTGTGTGTGTATAGGAGTATCTGTGTGTGTGTATACGAGTAGCTGTGTGTGTGTGTGTACTGGAGTATCTGTGTGTGTATAGGAGTATCTGTGTGTGTGCGTGTATAGGAGTATCTGTGTGTGTGTGTGTATAGGAGTATCTGTGTGTGTGTATAGTAGTATCTGTGTGTGTGCGTGTATAGGAGTATCTGTGTGTGTGTGTATAGGAATATCTGTGTGTGTGTTTATAGGAGTATCTGTCCGTGTGTGTGTGTGTGTATAGGAGTATCTGTGTGTGTGTGTATAGGAGTATCTGTGTGTGTGTGGAAAGGAGCACCTGTGTGTGTGTCTGTGTGTATAGGAGTTTGTGTGTGTGTGTGTGTGTGTGTGTGTATAGGAGTGTCTGTGTGTATGTGTGTGTGTGTTTGTATAGGAGTATCTGTGTGTGCGTGTATAGGAGTATCTGTGTGGGTGGGTGTGTGTGGATAGGAGTATCTGTGTGTGTGTGTGTATAGGAGTATCTGTGTGTGTGTGTGTATAGGAGTATCTGTGTGTGTGTATATAGGAGTATCTGTGTGTTTATAGGAGTATCTGTGTGTGTGTGTGTAGGTGTATCTGTGTGTGTGTATGTGTATAGGAGTCTCTGTGTGTGTGTGTGTGTGCATGTATACGAGTATGTGTGTGTGTGTGTAAAGGAGTATCTGGGTGTGTGTGTGTATAGGAGTATCTTTGTGTGTGTGTGTGTGTAGTAGTATCTGTGTGTGTGTATAGGAGTATCTGTCTGTGTGTGAGTGTGTGTATAGGAGTATGTGTGTGTGCGTGTGTGCATAGGAGTGTGTGTGTGTGTATAGGAGTATCTGTGTTTGTGTGTGTGTGTATAGGAGTATCTGTGTGTGTGTGTGCATAGGAGCATCTGTGTGTGTGTGTTTCGGAGTATCTGTGTGAGTGTGGGTGTGTGTGTGTATAGGAGTATCTGTGTGTGTGTGGGTGTCTATAGGAGTATCTGTGTGTATGTGTGTGTGTATAGGAGTATTTGTGTGTATGTGTTTGTGTATAGGAGTATCTGTGTGTGTGTGTGCATAGGAGTATGTGTGTGTGTACAGGAGTATCTGTTTGTGTGTGTGTGTATATGAGTGTGTGTGTGTGTGTATAGGAGTCTCTGCGTGTGTGTGTATAGGAGTATCTGCGTGTGTGTGTGTGTATAGGAATATCTGTGTGTGTGTGTGTATACGAGTATCTGTGTGTGTGTATAGGAGTATCTGTGTGTGTGTATAGGAGTATCTGTGTGTGTGTGTATAGGAGTATCTGTGTGTGTGTGTGTGTATAGGAGTATCTGTGTGTGTGTGTGTGTGTGTGTATAGGAGTATCTGTGTGTGTGTGTGTGTATAGGAGTATCTGGGTGTGTATGTGTGTTTGTGTATAGGAGTATGTGTGTGTGTATGTATAAGAGTATCTGTGTGTGTGTATAGGAGTATCTGTGTATGTGTGTGTGTAGAGGAGTATCTGTGTGTGTGTGTGTACAGGAGTATCTGTGTGTGTGTGTGTATAGGAGTATCTGTGTGTGTGTGTGTGTGTGTGTATAGGAGTATCTGTGTGAATGTGTGTGTGTGTGTGTATAGGAGTATCTGTGTGGGTGTGTATAGGAGTATCTGTGTGGGTGGGTGTGTGTGTATAGGAGTATCTGCCCGTGTGTGTGTGTGTGCATTGGAGTATGTGTGTGTGTGTGTGTGTGTGTATAGGAGTATCTGTGTGTGTGTGTGGAAAGGAGCACCTGTGTGTGTGTCTGTGTGTATAGGAGTTTGTGTGTGTGTGTATAGGAGTGTCTGTGTGTATGTGTGTGTGTGTTTGTATAGGAGTATCTGTGTATGTGTGTATAGGAGTGTCTGTGTGGGTGGGTGTGTGTGTATAGGAGAATCTGTGTGTGTGTATATAGGAGTATCTGTGTGTGTGTGTGTGTGTAGGATTGTGTGAGTGCGTATAGGAGTATCTGTGTGTGTGTATAGGAGTATGTGTGTGTGTGTGTATAGGTGTATCTGTGTGTGTGTGTGCATAGGAGTATCTGTGTGTGTGTGTGTATAGGAGTGTCTGTGTGTGTGTGTAAAGGAGTATCTGTGTGTGTGTGTATAGGAGTATCTGTGTGTGTGTGTGTATAGGAGTATCTGTGTGTGTGTGTGTGTATAGGAGTATCTGTGTGTGTGTGTGTGTGTGTATAGGAGTATCTGTGTGTGTGTGTATAGGAGTTTGTGTGTGTGTGTGTATAGGAGTGTCTGTGTGTGTGTGTGTGTGTGTATAGGAGTATCTGTGTGTGTGTGTATAGGAGTTTGTGTGTGTGTGTGTATAGTTGTGTGTGTGTGGATAGGAGTATCTGTGTGTGTGTGTGTGTGTGTATAGGAGTATCTGTGTGGGTGGGTGTGTATCGGAGAATCTGTGTGGGTGTGTGTGTATCGGAGTATCTGTGTGTGTGTGTGTGTGTGTATAGGAGTATCTGTGTGTGTGTGTGTATAGGAGTATCTGTGTGTGTGTGTATAGGAGTATCTGTGTGTGTGTGTATAGGAGTGTGTGTGTGTGTGTATAGGAGTATCTGTGTGTGTGTATAGGAGTTTGTGTGTGTGTGTATAGGAGTGTCTGTGTGTGTGTGTTTGTATAGGAGTATCTGTGTGTGTGTGTATAGGAGTATCTGTGTGGGTGTGGATGTGTGTGTGTATAGGAGTATCTGTGTTTGTGTGTGGATAGGAGGATGTGTGTGTGTATAGGAGTATCTGTTTGTGTGTGTGTGTATAGGAGTATCTGTGTGTGTATCGGAATATCTGTGTGTCTGTGTGTGTGTGTGTATGTATAGGACTATCTGTGTGTGTGTGTGTGTATAGGAGTATCTGTGTGTATGTGTGTGTGTATAGGAGTATTTGTGTTGATGTGTGTGTGTATAGGAGTATCTGTGTGGGTGTGTGTGTGAGTGTAGGA
Source organism: Chiloscyllium plagiosum (assembly GCF_037043375.1). NCBI lineage: Eukaryota > Metazoa > Chordata > Chondrichthyes > Orectolobiformes > Hemiscylliidae > Chiloscyllium > Chiloscyllium plagiosum. The sequence continues at coordinate 52,781,817 of NW_028270144.1, forward strand.
GTATCTGTGTGTGTGTGTGTATAGGAGTATCTGTGTGGGTGTGGGTGTGTGTGTGTATACGAGTATCTGTGTGTGTGTGTGCATACGAGTATGTGTGTGTGTATAGGAGTATCTGTTTGTGTGTGTGTGTGTTTAGGAGTATCTGTGTGTGTATAGGAGTATCTGTGTGTGTGTGTGTGTATGTATAGGACTATCTGTGTGTGTGTGTGTGCATAGGAGTGTGTGTGTGTGTATAGGAGTATCCGTTTGTGTGTGTGTGTATAGGAGTGTGTGTGTGTATAGGAGTATCTGTGTGAATGTGTGTGTGGATAGGAATATCTGTGTGTATGTGTGTGTGTACAGGAGTATCTGTGTGTGTGTGTGTATAGGAGTATCTGTGTGTGTGTTTATAGTTGTATCTGTGTGTGTGTGTGTGTCTGTATAGGTGTATCTGTGTGTATGTATCGGAGTATCTGTGTGTGTGTGTATAGGTGTGTGCGTGTGTGGATAGGAGTATCTGTGTGTGTGTGTGTGTATAGGAGTATCTGTGTGGGTGTGTGTGTATCGGAGTATCTGTGTGGGTGTGTGTGTATCGGAGTATCTGTGTGTGTGTGTGTATAGGAGTATCTGTGTGTGTGTGTGTATCGGAGTATCTGTGTGTGTGTGTATAGGAGTATCTGTGTGTGTGTGTATAGGAGTGTGTGTGTGTGTATAGGAGTATCTGTGTGTGTGTATAGGAGTTTGTGTGTGTGTGTATAGGAGTGTCTGTGTGTGTGTGTATAGGAGTATCTGTGTGGGTGTGGGTGTGTGTGTGTATAGGAGTATCTGTGTTTGTGTGTGCATAGGAGTATGTGTGTGTATAGGAGTATCTGTTTGTGTGTGTGTGTATAGGAGTATCTGTGTGTGTATCGGAGTATCTGTGTGTGTGTGTGAAGAGGAGTGTGTGTGTGTGTGTGTGTATAGGAGTATCTGTGTGTGTGTGTATAGGAGTTTGTGTGTGTGTGTATAGGAGTGTCTGTGTGTATGTGTGTGTCTGTTTGTATAGGAGTATCTGTGTGTGTGTGTGTATAGGAGTATCTGTGTGGGTGTGGGTGTGTGTGTGTATAGGAGTATCTGTGTGTGTGTGCATAGGAGTATGTGTGTGTGTATAGGAGTATCTGTTTGTGTGTGTGTGTGTATAGGAGTATCTGTGTGTGTATAGGAGTATCTGTGTGTGTGTATGTATCGGACTATCTGTGTGTGTGTGTATAGGAATATCTGTGTGTGTGTTTATAGGAGTATCTGTCCGTGTGTGTGTGTGTGCATAGGAGTATCTGTGTGTGTGTGTGTATAGGAGTATCTGTGTGTGTGTGGAAAGGAGCACCTGTGTGTGTGTCTGTGTGTATAGGAGTTTGTGTGTGTGTGTGTGTGTGTGTGTATAGGAGTGTCTGTGTGTATGTGTGTGTGTGTTTGTATAGGAGTATCTGTGTGTGTGTGTATAGGAGTATCTGTGTGGGTGGGTGTGTGTGTATAGGAGTATCTGTGTGTGTGTGTGTGTGTATAGGAGTATCTGTGTGTGTGTGTGTATAGGAGTATCTGTGTGTGTGTGTATATAGGAGTATCTGTGTGTGTGTGTGTAGGTGTATCTGTGTGTGTGTATGTGTATAGGAGTCTCTGTGTGTGTGTGTGTGTGCATGTATACGAGTATGTGTGTGTGTGTGTAAAGGAGTATCTGGGTGTGTGTGTGTATAGGAGTATCTTTGTGTGTGTGTGTGTGTAGTAGTATCTGTGTGTGTGTATAGGAGTATCTGTCTGTGTGTGAGTGTGTGTATAGGAGTATGTGTGTGTGCGTGTGTGCATAGGAGTGTGTGTGTGTGTATAGGAGTATCTGTGTTTGTGTGTGTGTGTATAGGAGTATCTGTGTGTGTGTGTGCATAGGAGCATCTGTGTGTGTGTGTTTCGGAGTATCTGTGTGAGTGTGGGTGTGTGTGTGTATAGGAGTATCTGTGTGTGTGTGGGTGTCTATAGGAGTATCTGTGTGTATGTGTGTGTGTATAGGAGTATTTGTGTGTATGTGTGTGTGTATAGGAGTATCTGTGTGTGTGTGCATAGGAGTATGTGTGTGTGTACAGGAGTATCTGTTTGTGTGTGTGTGTATATGAGTGTGTGTGTGTGTGTGTATAGGAGTCTCTGCGTGTGTGTGTATAGGAGTATCTGCGTGTGTGTGTGTGTATAGGAATATCTGTGTGTGTGTGTGTATACGAGTATCTGTGTGTGTGTATAGGAGTATCTGTGTGTGTGTATAGGAGTATCTGTGTGTGTGTGTATAGGAGTATCTGTGTGTGTGTGTGTGTGTATAGGAGTATCTGTGTGTGTGTGTGTGTGTGTGTATAGGAGTATCTGTGTGTGTGTGTGTGTATAGGAGTATCTGGGTGTGTATGTGTGTTTGTGTATAGGAGTATGTGTGTGTGTATGTATAAGAGTATTTGTGTGTGTGTATAGGAGTATCTGTGTATGTGTGTGTGTAGAGGAGTATCTGTGTGTGTGTGTGTACAGGAGTATCTGTGTGTGTGTGTGTATAGGAGTATCTGTGTGTGTGTGTGTGTGTGTATAGGAGTATCTGTGTGAATGTGTGTGTGTGTGTGTATAGGAGTATCTGTGTGGGTGTGTATAGGAGTATCTGTGTGGGTGGGTGTGTGTGTATAGGAGTATCTGCCCGTGTGTGTGTGTGTGCATTGGAGTATGTGTGTGTGTGTGTGTGTGTGTATAGGAGTATCTGTGTGTGTGTGTGGAAAGGAGCACCTGTGTGTGTGTCTGTGTGTATAGGAGTTTGTGTGTGTGTGTATAGGAGTGTCTGTGTGTATGTGTGTGTGTGTTTGTATAGGAGTATCTGCGTATGTGTGTATAGGAGTGTCTGTGTGGGTGGGTGTGTGTGTATAGGAGAATCTGTGTGTGTGTATATAGGAGTATCTGTGTGTGTGTGTGTGTGTAGGATTGTGTGAGTGCGTATAGGAGTATCTGTGTGTGTGTATAGAAGTATGTGTGTGTGTGTGTGTATAGGTGTATCTGTGTGTGTGTGTGCATAGGAGTGTGTGTGTGTGTATAGGAGTATCCGTTTGTGTGTGTGTGTATAGGAGTGTGTGTGTGTATGGGAGTATCTGTGTGAATGTGTGTGTGGATAGGAGTATCTGTGTGTATGTGTGTGTGTACAGGAGTATCTGTGTGTGTGTGGAAAGGAGTATCTGTGTGTGTGTTTATATTTGTATCTGTGTGTGTGTGTATGTATAGGAGTATCTGTGTGTGTGTGTGTATAGGTGTGTGTGTGTGGATAGGAGTATGTGTGTGTGTGTGTGTATAGGAGTATCTGTGTGGGTGGGTGTGTATCGGAGTATCTGTGTGGGTGTGTGTGTATCGGAGTATCTGTGTGTGTGTGTGTGTGTGTATAGGAGTATCTGTGTGTGTGTGTGTATAGGAGTATCTGTGTGTGTGTGTATAGGAGTATCTGTGTGTGTGTGTATAGGAGTGTGTGTGTGTGTATAGGAGTATCTGTGTGTGTGTATAGGAGTTTGTGTGTGTGTGTATAGGAGTATCTGTGTGTGTGTGTTTGTATAGGAGTATCTGTGTGCGTGTGTATAGGAGTATCTGTGTGGGTGTGGATGTGTGTGTGTATAGGAGTATCTGTGTTTGTGTGTGCATAGGAGTATGTGTGTGTGTATAGGAGTATCTGTTTGTGTGTGTGTGTATAGGAGTATCTGTGTGTGTATCGGAATATCTGTGTGTCTGTGTGTGTGTGTATGTATAGGACTATCTGTGTGTGTGTGTGTGTATAGGAGAATCTGTGTGTATGTGTGTGTGTATAGGAGTATTTGTGTGTATGTGTGTGTGTATAGGAGTATCTGTGTGGGTGTGTGTGTGAGTGTAGGAGTATCTGTGTGTGTGTGTGTATAGGAGTATCTGTGTGGGTGTGTGTGTGTGTATACGAGTATCTGTGTGTGTGTGTGCATACGAGTATGTGTGTGTGTATAGGAGTATCTGTTTGTGTGTGTGTGTGTATAGGAGTATCTGTGTGTGTATAGGAGTATCTGTGTGTGTGTATGTATCGGACTATCTGTGTGTGTGTGTGTGTGTGTATAGGAGTATCTGTGTGTATGTGTGTGTGTATAGGAGTATTTGTGTGTATGTGTGTGTGTATAGGAGTATCTGTGTGGGTGTGTGTGTGAGTGTAGGAGTATCTGTGTGTGTGTGTATAGGAGTATCTGTGTGGGTGTGGGTGTGTGTGTGTATACGAGTATCTGTGTGTGTGTGTGCATGGGAGTATGTGTGTGTGTATAGGAGTATCTGTTTGTGTGTGTGTGTGTATAGGAGTATCTGTGTGTGTGTGTGTATACAGGAGTATCTGTGTGTGTGTATACGAGTATCTGTGTGTGTGAGTGTAGAGGAGTATCTGTGTGTGTGTGTGTGTATAGGAATATCTGTGTGTGTGTGTAGGAGTATCTGTGTGTGTGTGTAGGAGTATCTGTGTGTGTGTGTATAGGAGTATCTGTGTGTGTGTATACGAGTAGCTGTGTGTGTGTACTGGAGTATCTGTGTGTGTATAGGAGTATCTGTGTGTGTGCGTGTATCGGAGTATCTGTGTGTGTGTGTGTATAGGAGAATCTGTGTGTGTGTATAGTAGTATCTGTGTGTGTGCGTGTATAGGAGTATCTGTGTGTGTGTGTATAGGAATATCTGTGTGTGTGTTTATAGGAGTATCTGTCCGTGTGTGTGTGTGTGCATAGGAGTATCTGTGTGTGTGTGTGTATAGGAGTATCTGTGTGTGTGGAAAGGAGCACCTGTGTGTGTGTCTGTGTGTATAGGAGTTTGTGTGTGTGTGTGTGTGTGTGTATAGGAGTGTCTGTGTGTATGTGTGTGTGTGTTTGTATAGGAGTATCTGTGTGTGTGTGTATAGGAGTATCTGTGTGGGTGGGTGTGTGTGTATAGGAGTATCTGTGTGTGTGTGTGTGTATAGGAGTATCTGTGTGTGTGTGTCTATAGGAGTATCTGTGTGTGTGTATATAGGAGTATCTGTGTGTTTATAGGAGTATCTGTGTGTGTGTGTGTAGGTGTATCTGTGTGTGTGTATGTGTATAGGAGTCTCTGTGTGTGTGTGTGTGTGCATGTATACGAGTATGTGTGTGTGTGTGTAAAGGAGTATCTGGGTGTGTGTGTGTATAGGAGTATCTTTGTGTGTGTGTGTGTGTAGTAGTATCTGTGTGTGTGTATAGGAGTATCTGTCTGTGTGTGAGTGTGTGTATAGGAGTATGTGTGTGTGCGTGTGTGCATAGGAGTGTGTGTGTGTGTATAGGAGTATCTGTGTTTGTGTGTGTGTGTATAGGAGTATCTGTGTGTGTGTGTGCATAGGAGCATCTGTGTGTGTGTGTTTCGGAGTATCTGTGTGAGTGTGGGTGTGTGTGTGTATAGGAGTATCTGTGTGTGTGTGGGTGTCTATAGGAGTATCTGTGTGTATGTGTGTGTGTATAGGAGTATTTGTGTGTATGTGTGTGTGTATAGGAGTATCTGTGTGTGTGTGCATAGGAGTATGTGTGTGTGTACAGGAGTATCTGTTTGTGTGTGTGTGTATATGAGTGTGTGTGTGTGTGTGTATAGGAGTCTCTGCGTGTGTGTGTATAGGAGTATCTGCGTGTGTGTGTGTGTATAGGAATATCTGTGTGTGTGTGTGTATACGAGTATCTGTGTGTGTGTATAGGAGTATCTGTGTGTGTGTATAGGAGTATCTGTGTGTGTGTGTATAGGAGTATCTGTGTGTGTGTGTGTGTGTATAGGAGTATCTGTGTGTGTGTGTGTGTGTGTATAGGAGTATCTGTGTGTGTGTGTGTGTATAGGAGTATCTGGGTGTGTATGTGTGTTTGTGTATAGGAGTATGTGTGTGTGTATGTATAAGAGTATCTGTGTGTGTGTATAGGAGTATCTGTGTATGTGTGTGTGTAGAGGAGTATCTGTGTGTGTGTGTGTACAGGAGTATCTGTGTGTGTGTGTGTATAGGAGTATCTGTGTGTGTGTGTGTGTGTGTGTGTGTATAGGAGTATCTGTGTGAATGTGTGTGTGTGTGTGTATAGGAGTATCTGTGTGGGTGTGTATAGGAGTATCTGTGTGGGTGGGTGTGTGTGTATAGGAGTATCTGCCCGTGTGTGTGTGTGTGCATTGGAGTATGTGTGTGTGTGTGTGTGTGTGTGTGTATAGGAGTATCTGTGTGTGTGTGTGGAAAGGAGCACCTGTGTGTGTGTCTGTGTGTATAGGAGTTTGTGTGTGTGTGTATAGGAGTGTCTGTGTGTATGTGTGTGTGTGTTTCTTTAGGAGTATCTGTGTATGTGTGTATAGGAGTGTCTGTGTGGGTGTGTGTGTGTGTATAGGAGAATCTGTGTGTGTGTATATAGGAGTATCTGTGTGTGTGTGTGTGTGTAGGATTGTGTGAGTGCGTATAGGAGTATCTGTGTGTGTGTATAGGAGTATGTGTCTGTGTGTGTATAGGTGTATCTGTGTGTGTGTGCATAGGAGTGTGTGTGTGTGTATAGGAGTATCCGTTTGTGTGTGTGTGTATAGGAGTGTGTGTGTGTATGGGAGTATCTGTGTGAATGTGTGTGTGGATAGGAGTATCTGTGTGTATGTGTGTGTGTACAGGAGTATCTGTGTGTGTGTGTATAGGAGTATCTGTGTGTGTGTTTATATTTGTATCTGTGTGTGTGTGTATGTATAGGAGTATCTGTGTGTGTGTGTGTATAGGTGTGTGTGTGGATAGGAGTATCTGTGTGTGTGTGTGTGTATAGGAGTATCTGTGTGGGTGGGTGTGTATCGGAGTATCTGTGTGGGTGTGTGTGTATCGGAGTATCTGTGTGTGTGTGTGTGTGTGTATAGGAGTATCTGTGTGTGTGTGTGTATAGGAGTATCTGTGTGTGTGTGTATAGGAGTATCTGTGTGTGTGTGTATAGGAGTGTGTGTGTGTGTGTATAGGAGTATCTGTGTGTGTGTATAGGAGTTTGTGTGTGTGTGTATAGGAGTGTCTGTGTGTGTGTGTTTGTATAGGAGTATCTGTGTGTGTGTGTCTAGGAGTATCTGTGTGGGTGTGGATGTGTGTGTGTATAGGAGTATCTGTGTTTGTGTGTGCATAGGAGTATGTGTGTGTGTATAGGAGTATCTGTTTGTGTGTGTGTGTATAGGAGTATCTGTGTGTGTATCGGAATATCTGTGTGTCTGTGTGTGTGTGTATGTATAGGACTATCTGTGTGTGTGTGTGTGTATAGGAGTATCTGTGTGTATGTGTGTGTGTATAGGAGTATTTGTGTGTATGTGTGTGTGTATAGGAGTATCTGTGTGGGTGTGTGTGTGAGTGTAGGAGTATCTGTGTGTGTGTGTGTATAGGAGTATCTGTGTGGGTGTGGGTGAATGTGTGTATACGAGTATCTGTGTGTGTGTGTGCATACGAGTATGTGTGTGTGTATAGGAGTATCTGTTTGTGTGTGTGTGTGTATAGGAGTATCTGTGTGTGTATAGGAGTATCTGTGTGTGTGTGTGTATGTATAGGACTATCTGTGTGTGTGTGTGCATAGGAGTGCGTGTGTGTGTATAGGAGTATCCGTTTGTGTGTGTGTGTATAGGAGTGTGTGTGTGTATAGGAGTATCTGTGTGAATGTGTGTGTGGATAGGAGTATCTGTGTGTATGTGTGTGTGTACATGAGTATGTGTGTGTGTGTGTGTGTATAGGAGTATCTGTGTGTGTGTTTATAGTTGTATCTGTGTGTGTGTGTGTGTCTGTATAGGTGTATCTGTGTGTATGTATCGTAGTATCTGTGTGTGTGTGTATAGGTGTGTGCGTGTGTGGATAGGAGTATCTGTGTGTGTGTGTGTGTATAGGAGTATCTGTGTGGGTGTGTGTGTATCGGAGTATCTGTGTGTGTGTGTGTATAGGAGTATCTGTGTGTGTGTGTGTATCGGAGTATCTGTGTGTGTGTGTATAGGAGTATCTGTGTGTGTGTGTATAGGAGTGTGTGTGTGTGTATAGGAGTATCTGTGTGTGTGTATAGGAGTTTGTGCGTGTGTGTATAGGAGTGTCTGTGTGTGTGTGTTTGTATAGGAGTATCTGTGTGTGTGTGTATAGGAGTATCTGTGTGGGTGTGGGTGTGTGTGTGTATAGGAGTATCTGTGTTTGTGTGTGCATAGGAGTATGTGTGTGTGTATAGGAGTATCTGCTTGTGTGTGTGTGTATAGGAGTATCTGTGTGTGTATAGGAGTATCTGTGTGTGTGTGTGTGTATGTATAGGTCTATCTGTGTGTGTGTGTGTGTATAGGAGTATCTGTGTGTATGTGTGTGTGTAGAGGAGTATTTGTGTGTATGTGTGTGTGTATAGGAGTATCTGTGTGGGTGTGTGTGTGAGTGTAGGAGTATCTGTGTGTGTGTGTGTATAGGACTATCTGTGTGGGTGTGGGTGTGTGTGTGTATAGGAGTATCTGTGTGTGTGTGTGCATACGAGTATGTGTGTGTGTATAGGAGTATCTGTTTGTGTATGTGTGTGTATAGGAGTATCTGTGTGTGTATAGGAGTATCTGTGTGTGTGTGTGTGTGTGTGTATGTATAGGACTATCTGTGTGAATGTGTGTGTGTGCATAGGAGTGTGTGTGTGTATAGGAGTATCCGTTTGTGTGTGTGTGTCTAGGAGTGTGTGTGTGTATAGGAGTATCTGTGTGAATGTGTGTGTGTATAGGAGTATCTGTGTGTATGTGTGTGTGTACAGGAGTATCTGTGTGTGTGTATATAGGAGTATCTGTGTATGTGTTTATAGTTGTATCTGTGTGTGTGTGTGTCTGTATAGGAGTATCTGTGTGTGTGTGTGTATAGGTGTGTGTGTGTGTGGATAGGAGTATCTGTGTGTGTGTGTGTGTGTATAGGAGTATCTGTGTGGGTGTGTGTGTATCGGAGTATCTGTGTGGGTGTGTGTGTATCGGAGTATCCGTGTGTGTGTGTGTGTGTATAGGAGTATCTGTGTGTGTGTGTGTGTATAGGAGTATCTGTGTGTGTGTGTATAGGAGTATCTGTGTGTGTGTGTGAAGAGGAGTGTGTGTGTGTGTGTATAGGAGTATCTGTGTGTGTGCGTGTATAGGAGTTTGTGTGTGTGTGTGTATAGGAGTGTCTGTGTGTATGTGTGTGTCTGTTTGTATAGGAGTATCTGTGTGTGTGTGTATAGGAGTATCTGTGTGGGTGTGGGTGTGTGTGTGTATAGGAGTATCTGTGTGTGTGTGCATAGGAGTATGTGTGTGTGTATAGGAGTATCTGTTTGTGTGTGTGTGTATAGGAGTATCTGTGTGGGTGTGGGTGTGTGTGTGTATAGGAGTATCTGTGTGTGTGTGTGTGCATAGGAGTATGTGTGTGTGTATCGGAGTATCTGTTTGTGTGTGTGTGTGTATAGGAGTATCTGTGTGTGTATAGGAGTATCTGTGTGTGTGTGTGTGTATGTATAGGACTATCTGTGTGTGTGTGTGTGTGTGTGTATCGGAGTATCTGTGTGTATGTGTGTGTGTATAGGAGTATTTGTGTGTATGTGTGTGTGTATAGGAGTATCTGTGTGGGTGTGGGTGTGTGAGTGTAGGAGTATCTGTGTGTGTGTGTATAGGAGTATCTGTGTGGGTGTGGGTGTGTGTGTGTATACGAGTATCTGTGTGTGTGTGTGTGCATAGGAGTATGTGTGTGTGTATAGGAGTATCTGTTTGTGTGTGTGTGTATAGGAGTATCTGTGTGTGTATACAGGAGTATCTGTGTGTGTGTGTATACGAGTATCTGTGTGTGTGTGTACAGGAGTATCTGTGTGTGTGTGTGTGTGTATAGGAGTATCTGTGTGTGTGTGTGTGTGTGTAGGATATCTGTGTGTGTGTGTAGGAGTATCTGTGTGTGTGTGTATCGGAGTATCTGTGTGTGTGTGTGTATAGGAGTATCTGTGTGTGTGTGTGTGTGTGTGTATAGGAGTATCTGTGTGTGTGTGTGTGTATAGGAGTATCTGTGTGTGTGTGTGCGTCTATAGGAGTAGCTGTGTGTGTGTGCATGTATAGGAGTATCTGTGTGTGTGTGTGTGTATAGGAGTATCTGTGTGTGTGTGTGTGTATAAAGGAGTATCTGGGTGTGTGTGTGTATAGGAGTATGTGTGTGTGTATGTATAAGAGTATCTGTGTGTGTGTATAGGAGTATCTGTGTGTGCGTGTGTGTATAGGAGTATCTGTGTGTGTGTGTATAAAGGAGTATCTGGGTGTGTGTGTGTGTATAGGAGTATGTGTGTGTGTATGTATAAGAGTATCTCTGTGTGTGTATAGGAGTATCTGTGTGTGTGTGTGTATAGGAGTATCTGTGTGTGTGTGTGTATAGGAGTATCTGTGTGTGTGTGTGTGTGTGTGTATAGGAGTATCTGTGTGGGTGGGTGTGTGTGTATAGGAGTATCTGTCCGTGTGTGTGTGTGTGCATAGGAGTATCTGTGTGTGTGTGTCTGTGTATATAGGAGTATCTGTGTTTGTGTATATATAGGAGTATCTGTGTGTGTGTGTGTGTGTATAGGAGTATCTGTATGTGTGTATAGGAGTATCTGTGTGTGTCTGTGTATAGGAGTATCTGTGTGTGTGTATAGGAGTATCTGTGTGTGTTTATAGGAGTATCTGTGTGTGTGTTTCGGAATATCTGTGTGTGTGTGTATGGGAGTATCTGTGTGTGTGTGTATGGGAGTATCTGTGTGTGTGTGTATAGGAGTATCTGTGTGTGTGTGTATACGAGTAGCTGTGTGTGTGTGTGTACTGGAGTATCTGTGTGTGTGTACAGGAGTATCTGTGTGTGTATAGGAGTATCTGTGTGTGCGTGTATAGGAGTATTTGTGTGTGTGTGTATAGGAGTATCTGTGTGTGTGTGTATAGGAGTATCTGTGTGTGTGTGTGTGTGTGTATAGGAGTATCTGTGTGTGTGTGTGTGCGTGTATAGGAGTATCTGTGTGTGTGTGTGTATAGGAGTATCTGTGTGTGTGTGTGTGTATAAAGGAGTATCTGGGTGTGTGTGTGTGTGTATAAAGGAGTATCTGGGTGTGTGTGTGTGTGTATAGGAGTATGTGTGTGTGTATGTATAAGAGCATCTGTGTGTGTATAGGAGTAGCTGTGTATGTGTGTGTGTGTGTGTGTGTGTATAGGAGTATCTGTGTGTGTGTGTATAGGAGTATCTGTGTGTGTGTGTATAGGAGTATCTGTGTATCTGTGTGTGTGTGTGTGTATAGGAGTATCTGTGTGTGTGTGTGTATAGGAGTATCTGTGTGTGTGTGGGTGTGTATAGGAGTATCTGTGTGTATGTGTGTGTGTATAGGAGTATTTGTGTGTATGTGTGTGTGTATAGGAGTATCTGTGTGTGTGTGTGCATAGGAGTATGCGTGTGTGTGTGTATAGGAGTACCTGCGTGTGTGTGTATTGGAGTATCTGCGTGTGTGTGTGTGTATAGGAGTATGTGTGGGTGTGTGTGTGTATACGAGTATCTGTGTGTGTGTATAGGAGTATCTGTGTGTGTGTATAGGAGTATCTGTGTGTGTGTGTATAGGAGTATCAGTGTGTGTGTGTGTATAGAAGTATCTGTGTGTGTGTGTGTGTATAGGAGTATCTGTGTGTGTGTATAGGAGTATCTGTGTGTGTGTGTATATAGGAGTATCTGTGTGTGTGTGTATAGGAGTATCTGTGTGTGTGTGTGTGTGTGTGTATAGGAGTATCTGTGTGTGTGTGTGTGTGTATAGGAGTATCTGTGTGTGTGTGTGTGTGTATAGGAGTATCTGTGTGTGTGTGTATAAAGGAGTATCTGGGTGTGTATGTGTGTTTGTGTATAGGAGTATGTGTGTGTGTATGTATAAGAGTATCTGTGTGTGTGTATAGGAGTATCTGTGCATGTGTGTGTGTAGAGGAGTATCTGTGTGTGTGTGTGTATAGGAGTATCTGTGTGTGTGTGTATATAGGAGTATCTGTGTGTGTGTGTGTGTGTATAGGAGTATCTGTGTGTGTGTGTGTGTGTGTGTATAGGAGTATCTGTGTGAATGTGTGTGTGTTTTTGTATAGGAGTATCTGTGTGGGTGTGTATAGGAGTATCTGTGTGGGTGGGTGTGTGTGTATAGGAGTATCTGTCCGTGTGTGTGTGTGTGTGCATAGGAGTATCTGTGTGTGTGTGTGTGTCTGTGTGTATACGAGTTTGTGTGTGTGTGTGTGTGTGTATAGGAGTATCTGTGTGGGGGTGTGTGTGAGTGTAGGAGTATCTGTGTGTGTGTATAGGACTATCTGTGTGGGTGTGGGTATGTGTGTGTATACGAGTATCTGTGTGTGTGTGCATACGAGTATGTGTGTGTGTATAGGAGTATCTGTTTGTGTGTGTGTGTGTGTATAGGAGTATCTGTGTGTGTATAGGAGTATCTGTGTGTGTGTGTGTGTGTATGTATAGGACTATCTGTGTGTGTGTGTGTGCATAGGAGTGTGTGTGTGTGTATAGGAGTATCCGTTTGTGTGTGTGTGTGTATAGGAGTGTGTGTGTGTATAGGAGTATCTGTGTGAATGTGTGTGTGGATAGGAGTATCTGTGTGTATGTGTGTGTGTACAGGAGTATCTGTGTGTGTGTATATAGGAGTATCTGTGTATGTGTTTATAGTTGTATCTGTGTGTGTGTGTCTGTATAGGAGTATCTGTGTGTGTGTGTGTGTAGGTGTGTGTGTGGATAGGAGTATCTGTGTGTGTGTGTGTGTGTATAGGAGTATCTGTGTGGGTGTGTGTGTATCGGAGTATCTGTGTGGGTGTGTGTGTATCGGAGTATCTGTGTGTGTGTGTGTATAGGAGTATCTGTGTGTGTGTGTGTGTATAGGAGTATCTGTGTGTGTGTGTATAGGAGTATCTGTGTGTGTGTGTGAAGAGGAGTGTGTGTGTGTGTGTATAGGAGTATCTGTGTGTGTGTGTATAGGAGTTTGTGTGTGTGTGTGTATAGGAGTGTCTGTGTGTATGTGTGTGTCTGTTTGTATAGGAGTATCTGTGTGTGTGTGTGTATAGGAGTATCTGTGTGGGTGTGGGTGTGTATAGGAGTATCTGTGTGTGTGTGTGCATAGGAGTATGTGTGTGTGTATAGGAGTATCTGTTTGTGTGTGTGTGTGTATATGAGTATCTGTGTGTGTATAGGAGTATCTGTGTGTGTGTGTGTATGTATAGGGCTATATGTGTGTGTGTGTGTGTGTGTATAGGAGTATCTGTGTGTATGTGTGTGTGTATAGGAGTATTTGTGTGTATAGGCGTATCTGTGTGGGTGTGTGTGTGAGTGTAGGAGTATCTGTGTGTGTGTGTATAGGCGTATCTGTGTGGGTGTGGGTGTGTGTGTATATACGAGTATCTGTGTGTGTGTGTCCATAGGAGTATGTGTGTGTGTATAGGAGTATCTGTTTGTGTGTGTGTGTGTATAGGAGTATCTGTGTGTGTATACAGGAGTATCTGTGTGTGTGTGTATACGAGTATCTGTGTGTGTGTGTACAGGAGTAACTGTGTGTGTGTGTATAGGAGTATCTGTGTGTGTGTGTGTGTAGGAGTATCTGTGTGTGTGTGTAGGAGTATCTGTGTGTGTGTGTGTGTGTATAGGAGTATCTGTGTATGTGTGTGTGTGCGTCTATAGGAGTATCTGTGTGTGTGTGCGTGTATAGGAGTATCTGTGTGTGTGTGTGTATAGGAGTATCTGTGTGTGTGTGTGTGTATAAAGGAGTATCTGGGTGTGTGTGTGTGTATAGGAGTATGTGTGTGTGTATGTATAAGAGTATCTGTGTGTGTGTATAGGAGTATCTGTGTGTGTGTGTGTGTATAGGAGTATCTGTGTGTGTGTGTATAAAGGAGTATCTGGGTGTGTGTGTGTATCAGAGTATGTGTGTGTGTATGTATAAGAGTATCTCTGTGTGTGTATAGGAGTATCTGTGTGTGTGTGCGTGTGTGTGTGTATAGGAGTATCTGTGTGTGTGTGTGTATAGGAGTATCTGTGTGTGTGTGTGTATAGGAGTATCTGTGTGGGTGGGTGTGTGTGTATAGGAGTATCTGTCCGTGTGTGTGTGCATAGGAGTATCTGTGTGTGTGTGTCTGTGTATATAGGAGTATCTGTGTGTGTGTGTGTGTGTGTGTATATAGGAGTATCTGTGTGTGTGTGTGTGTGTATAGGAGTATCTGTGTGTGTGTATAGGAGTATCTGTGTGTGTGTGTGTATAGGAGTATCTGTGTGTGTATAGGAGCATCTGTGTGTGTTTATAGGAGTATCTGTGTGTGTGTTTCGGAGTATCTGTGTGTGTGTGTATGGGAGTATCTGTGTGTGTGTGTATGGGAGTATCTGTGTGTGTGTGTATAGGAGTATCTGTGTGTGTGTGTATACGAGTAGCTGTGTGTGTGTGTGTACTGGAGTATCTGTGTGTGTGTGTACAGGAGTATCTGTGTGTGTATAGGAGTATCTGTGTGTGTGCGTGTATAGGAGTATCTGTGTGTGTGTGTATAGGAGTATCTGTGTGTGTGTGTGTGTATAGGAGTATCTGTGTGTGTGTGTTTGTGTGTGCATAGGAGTGTCTGTGTGTGTGTGTGCGTGTATAGGAGTATCTGTGTGTGTGTGTGTATAGGAGTATCTGTGTGTGTGTGTGTATAAAGGAGTATCTGGGTGTGTGTGTGTGTATATAGGAGTATCTGTGTGTGTGTGTGTATAAAGGAGTATCTGGGTGTGTGTGTGTGTGTGTATAGGAGTATGTGTGTGTGTATGTATAAGAGTATCTGTGTGTGTGTATAGGAGTATCTGTGTATGTGTGTGTGTGTGTGTATAGGAATATCTGTGTGTGTGTGTGTATAGGAGTATCTGTGTGTGTGTGTGTATAGGAGTATCTGTGTGTGTGTGTGTGTATAGGAGTATCTGTGTGTGTGTGTGTGTATAGGAATATCTGTGTGGGGGTGTGGGGGTGTGTATATAGGAGTATCTGTGTGGGTGGGTGTGTGTTTATAGGAGTATCTGTCCGTGTGTGTGTGTGTGCATAGGAGTATCTGTGTGTGTGTGTGTGTGTATAGGAGTATCTGTGTGTGTGTGTGTGTGGAAAGGAGCACCTGTGTGTGTGTCTGTGTGTATAGGAGTTTGTGTGTGTGTGTGTGTGTGTGTGTGTGTATAGGAGTGTCTGTGTGTATGTGTGTGTGTGTTTGTATAGGAGTATCTGTGTGTGTGTGTATAGGAGTATCTGTGTGGCTGGGTGTGTGTGTATAGGAGTATCTGTGTGTGTGTGTATAGGAGTATATGTGTGTGTGTATATAGGAGTATCTGTGTGTGTGTGTATAGGATTGTGTGTGTGTGTATAGGAGTATCTGTGTGTGTGTGTATAGGAGTATGTGTGTGTGCGTTTGTGTGTGTATAGGTGTCTGTGTGTGTGTGTGTGTGTGCATAGAAGTGTGTGTGTGTATAGGAGTATCCGTTTGTGTGTGTGTGTGTATAGGAGTGTGTGTGTGTATAGGAGTATCTGTGTGAATGTGTGTGTGGATAGGAGTATCTGTGTGTGTACAGGAGTATCTGCTTGTGTGTGTATAGGAGTATCTGTGTGTGTGTGTGTTTATAGTTGTATCTGTGTGTGTGTGTGTCTGTATAGGTGTACCTGTGTGTATGTATAGGAGTATCTGTGTGTGTGTGTGTATAGGTGTGTGTGTGTGGATAGGAGTATCTGTGTGTGTGTGTGTGTGTGTGTGTATAGGAGTATTTGTGTGGGTGTGTGTGTATAGGAGTATCTGTGTGGGTGTGTGTGTATCGGAGTATCTGTGTGGGTGTGTGTATATCGGAGTATCTGTGTGTGTGTGTGTGTATAGGAGTATCTGTGTGTGTGTGTATAGGAGTATCTGTGTGTGTGTGTGTATAGGAGTGTGTGTGTGTGTGTGTATAGGAGTATCTGTGTGTGTGTATAGGAGTTTGTGTGTGTGTGTATATAGGAGTATCTGTGTGTGTGTGTTTATAGTTGTATCTGTGTGTGTGTGTGTGTCTGTACAGGTGTATCTGTGTGTATGTATAGGAGTATCTGTGTGTGTGTGTGTGTATAGGTGTTTGTGTGTGGATAGGAGTATCTGTGTGTGTGTGTGTATAGGAGTATTTGTGTGGGTGTGTGTGTATAGGAGTATCTGTGTGGGTGTGTGTGTATCGGAGTATCTGTGTGGGTGTGTGTATATCGGAGTATCTGTGTGTGTGTGTGTGTGTATAGGTGTATCTGTGTGTGTGCGTATACGAGTATCTGTGTGTGTGTGTGTATAGGAGTATCTGTGTGTGTGTGTGTATAGGAGTGTGTGTGTGTGTATAGGAGCATCTGTGTGTGTATAGGAGTTTGTGTGTGTGTATAGGAGTGTCTGTGTGTGTGTGTGTATAGGAGTATCTGTGTGGGTGTGTACAGGAGTATCTGTGTGGGTGTGGGTGTGTGTGTGTATAGGAGTATCTGTCTGTGTGTGTGTGTGCATAGGAGTATGTGTGTGTGTATAGGAGTATCTGTTTGTGTGTGTGTGTGTATAGGAGTATCTGTGTGTGTATAGGTGTATCTGTGTGTGTGTGTGTATGTATAGGACTATCTGTGTGTGTGTGTGTGTATAGGAGTATCTGTGTGTATGTGTGCGTGTATAGGAGTATTGTGTGTATGTGAGTGTGTATAGGAGTATCTGTGTGTGTGAGTGTAGGAGTATCTGTGTGTGTGTGTATATCGGAGTATCTGTGTGTGTGTGTGTGTGTGTAGGAGTATCTGTGTGTGTATTTAGGAGTATCTGTGTGTGTGTGTGTATAGGAGTATCTGTGTGTGTGTGTAGGAGTGTGTGTGTGTGTGTATAGGAGTATCTATGTGTGCGTATAGGAGTTTGTGTGTGTGTATAGGAGTATCTGTGTGTGTGTATAGGAGTATCTGTGTGTGTGTGTTTATAGTTGTATCTGTGTGTGTCTGTATAGGTGTATCTGTGTGTATGCATAGGAGTATCTGTGTGTGTGTGTGTGTATAGGTGTGTGTGTGGATAGGAGTATCTGTGTGTGTGTGTGTGTATAGGATTATTTGTGTGGGTGTGTGTGTATAGGAGTATCTGTGTGGGTGTGTGTGTATCGGAGTATCTGTGTGGGTGTGTGTATATCGGAGTATCTGTGTGTGTGTATAGGAGTATCTGTGTGTGTGTGTATAGGAGTATCTGTGTGTGTGTATAGAAGTATCTGTCTGTGTGTGTGTATAGGAGTATGTGTGTGTGTGTATAGGAGTTTGTGTGTGTGTATAGGAGTGTCTGTGTGTATGTGTGTGTGTGTTTCTTTAGGAGTATCTGTGTGTGTGTGTGTAGGAGTATCTGTGTGGGTGTGGGTGTGTGTGTGTATAGGAGTATCTGTCTGTGTGTGTGTGCATAGGAGTATGTGTGTGTGTATAGGAGTATCTGTTTGTGTGTGTGTGTGTATAGGAGTATCTGTGTGTGTATAGGAGTATCTGTGTGTGTGTGTGTGTATGTATAGGACTATCTGTGTGTGTGTGTGTATAGGAGTATCTGTGTGGGTGGGTGTGTTTGTGTATAGGAGTATCTGCGTGTGTGTGTGTGTGTATAGGAGTATCTGTGTGTGTGTGTTTATAGTTGTATCTGTGTGTGTCTGTACAGGTGTATCTGTGTGTATGTATAGGAGTATCTGTGTGTGTGTGTGTGTATAGGTGTTTGTGTGTGGATAGGAGTATCTGTGTGTGTGTGTTTATAGGAGTATTTGTGTGGGTGTGTGTGTATAGGAGTATCTGTGTGGGTGTGTGTGTATCGGAGTATCTGTGTGGGTGTGTGTATATCGGAGTATCTGTGTGTGTGTGTGTGTATAGGTGTATCTGTGTGTGTGCGTATAGGAGTATCTGTGTGTGTGTGTGTATAGGAGTATCTGTGTGTGTGTGTGTATAGGAGTGTGTGTGTGTGTATAGGAGCATCTGTGTGTGTGTATAGGAGTTTGTGTGTGTGTATAGGAGTGTCTGTGTGTGTGTGTGTATAGGAGTATCTGTGTGGGTGTGTACAGGAGTATCTGTGTGGGTGTGGGTGTGTGTGTGTATAGGAGTATCTGTCTGTGTGTGTGTGTGCATAGGAGTATGTGTGTGTGTATAGGAGTATCTGTTTGTGTGTGTGTGTGTATAGGAGTATCTCTGTGTGTATAGGTGTATCTGTGTGTGTGTGTGTATGTATAGGACTATCTGTGTGTGTGTGTGTGTATAGGAGTATCTGTGTGTATGTGTGCGTGTATAGGAGTATTGTGTGTATGTGAGTGTGTATAGGAGTATCTGTGTGTGTGAGTGTAGGAGTATCTGTGTGTGTGTGTATATCGGAGTATCTGTGTGTGTGTGTGTGTGTGTATAGGAGTATCTGTGTGTGTATTTAGGAGTATCTGTGTGTGTGTGTATAGGAGTATCTGTGTGTGTGTGTGTAGGAGTGTGTGTGTGTGTGTATAGGAGTATCTATGTGTGTGTATAGGAGTTTGTGTGTGTGTATAGGAGTATCTGTGTGTGTGTATAGGAGTATCTGTGTGTGTGTGTTTATAGTTGTATCTGTGTGTGTCTGTATAGGTGTATCTGTGTGTATGCATAGGAGTATCTGTGTGTGTGTGTGTGTATAGGTGTGTGTGTGGATAGGAGTATCTGTGTGTGTGTGTGTGTATAGGATTATTTGTGTGGGTGTGTGTGTATAGGAGTATCTGTGTGGGTGTGTGTGTATCGGAGTATCTGTGTGGGTGTGTGTATATCGGAGTATCTGTGTGTGTGTATAGGAGTATCTGTGTGTGTGTGTATAGGAGTATCTGTGTGTGTGTGTGTATAGGAGTGTGTGTGTGTGTATAGGAGTATCTGTGTGTGTGTATAGGAGTTTGTGTGTGTGTATAGGAGTGTCTGTGTGTATGTGTGTGTGTGTTTGTATAGGAGTATCTGTGTGTGTGTGTATAGGAGTATCTGTGTGGGTGTGGGTGTGTGTGTGTATAGGAGTATCTGTCTGTGTGTGTGTGTGCATAGGAGTATGTGTGTGTGTATAGGAGTATCTGTTTGTGTGTGTGTGTGTATAGGGGTATCTGTGTGTGTATAGGAGTATCTGTGTGTGTGTATGTATAGGACTATCTGTGTGTATGTGTGTATAGGAGTATCTGTGTGTATGTGTGTGTGTAGGAGTATTTGTGTGTAAGTGAGTGTGTATAGGAGAATCTGTGTGTGTGTGTGTGTGAGTGTAGGAGTATCTGTGTGTGTGTGTATAGGAGTATCTGTGTGGGTGTGTGTGTGTATACGTGTATCTGTGTGTGTGTGTGTGCATAGGAGTATGTGTGTGTGTATAGGAGTATCTGTTTGTGTGTGTGTGTGTATAGGAGTATCTGTGTGTGTGTAGGAGTATCTGTGTGTATGTATAGGACTATCTGTGTGTGTGTGTGTATAGGAGTATCTGTGTGTGTGAGTGTGTATAGGAGTATCTGTGTGTGTGTGTGTATAGGAGTGTGTGTGTGTGTATAGGAGTATCTCTGTGTATGTGTGTGTGGATAGGAGTACCTGTGTGTATGTGTGTGTGTACAGCAGTATCTGTGTGTGTCTGTATAGGTGTATCTGTGTGTATGTATAGGAGTATCTGTGTGTGTGTGTGTATAGGTGTGTGTGTGGATAGGAGTATCTGTGTGTGTGTGTGTGTATGGGAGTATCTGTGTGGGTGTATCGTAGTATGTGTGTGTGTGTGTGTGTGTGTATAGGAGTATCTGTGTGTGTGTATATAGGAGTATTTATGTGTGTGTGTATAGGAGTGTGTGTGTGTGTATAGGAGTATCTGTGTGTGTGCTTAGGAGTTTGTGTGTGTGTGTATATAGGAGTGTTTGTATAGGAGCATCTGTGTGTTTGTGTTTCGGAGTATCTGTGTGGGTGTGGGTGTGTGTGTGTTTCGGAGTATCTGTGTGTGTGTGGGTGAGTATTGGAGTATCTGTGTGTGTGTTTGTATAGGAGTATCTGTGTGTGTGTGTGTATGGGAGTATCTGTGTGTGTGTGTGTGTATGGGAGTGTGTGTGTGTGTGTATTGGAGTATCTGTGTGTGTGTGTGTGTGTGTATAGGAATATCTGTGTGTGTAGGAGTATCTGTGTGTGTATAGGAGTATGTGTGTGTGTATACGAGTATCTCTGTGTGTGTGTGTATACAGGAGTATCTGTGTGTGTGTGTATACGAGTATCTGTGTGTGTGTGTACAGGAGTATCTGTGTGTGTGTGTATAGGAGTATCTGTGTGTGTGTGTGTAGGAGTATCTGTGTGTGTGTGTAGGAGCATCTGTGTGTGTGTGTGCATAGGAGTATCTGTGTGTGTGTGTGTATAGGAGTATGTGTGTGTGTATGTATAAGAGTATCTGTGTGTGTGTATAGGAGTATCTGTTTGTGTGTGTGTGTATAAAGGAGTATCTGGGTGTGTGTGTGTGTATAGGAGTATGTGTGTGTGTGTATGTATAAGAGTATCTGTGTGTGTGTATAGGAGTATCTGTGTGTGTGTGTATAGGAGTGTGTGTGTGTGTGTATAGGAGTATCTGTGTGTGTGTGTAGGAGTGTGTGTGTATAGGAGTATCTGTGTGTGTGAGTATAGGAGTATCTGTGTGTGTGTAGGAGTATCTGTGTGTGTGTGTAGGAGTATCTGTGTGTGTGTAGAGTATCTGTGTGTGCGTGTATAAAGGAGTATCTGTGTGTGTGTGTGTATAGGAGTATCTCTGTGTGTGTGTGTGTATAGGAGAATGTGTGTGTGTATGTATAAGAGTATCTGTGTGTGTGTATAGGAGTATCTGTGTGTGTGTGTGTGTGTGTGTATAAAGGAGTATCTGGGTGTGTGTGTGTGTGTATAGGAGTATGTGTGTGTGTGTATGTGTAAGAGTATCTGTGTGTGTGTATAGGAGTATCTGTGTGTGTGTATAGGAGTATCTGTGTGTGTGTAGGAGTATCTGTGTGTGTGTAGGAGTATCTGTGTGTGTGTGTGTAGAGTATCTGTGTGTGCGTGTATAAAGGAGTATCTGGGTGTGTGTGTATAGGAGTATGTGTGTGTGTGTGTATAAGAGTATCTGTGTGTGTGTATAGGAGTATCTGTGTGTGTGTGTATAGGAGTATCTGTGTGTGTGTGTATAGGTGTGTGTGTGGATAGGAGTATCTGTGTGTGTGTGTATAGGAGTATCTGTGTGGGTGTATCGGAGTATGTGTGTGTGTGTGTATAGGAGTATCTGTGTGTGTGTGTATATAGGAGTATCTGTGAGTGTGTGTATAGGAGTGTGTGTGTGTATAGGAGTATCTGTGTGTGTGTGCATAGGAGTTTGTGTGTGTGTGTGTATATAGGAGTGTCTGTGTGTATGTGTGTGAGTGTGTGTGTTTGTATAGGAGCATCTGTGTGTGTGTGTTTCGGAGTATCTGTGTGGGTGTGGGTGTGTGTGTGTATAGGAGTATCCGTGTGTGTGTGGGTGAGTATAGGAGTATCTGTGTGTGTGTTTGTACAGGAGTATCTGTTTGTGTGTGTGTATGGGAGTATCTGTATGTGTGTGTGTGTGTATTGGAGTATCTGTGTGTGTGTGTATAGGAGTATCTGTGTGTGTGTAGGAGTATCTGTGTGTGTATAGGAGTATGTGTGTGTGTGTATACGAGTATCTGTGTGTGTGTGTATACAGGAGTATCTGTGTGTGTGTGTGTATACGAGTATCTGTGTGTGTGTGTGTACAGGAGTATCTGTGTGTGTGTGTATAGGAGTATCTGTGTGTGTGTGTGTACAGGAGTATCTGTGTGTGTGTGTGTGTGTGTAGGAGTATCTGTGTGTGTGTGTGTAGGAGTATCTGTGTGTGTGTGTATAGGAGTATCTGTGTGTGTGTGTATAGGAGTATCTGTGTGTGTGTGTGCGTGTATAGGAGTATCTGTGTGTATGTGCGTGTATAGGAGTATCTGTGTGTGTGTGTGTATAGGAGTATCTGTGTGTGTGTGTATAAAGGAGTATCTGGGTGTGTGTGTGTGTATAGGAGTATGTGTGTGTGTATGTATAAGAGTATCTGTGTGTGTGCATAGGAGAATCCGTGTGTGTGTGTGTGTGTATAGGAGTATCTGTGTGTTTGTGTATAAAGGAGTAACTCGGTGTGTGTGTGTGTGTATAGGAGTATGTGTGTGTGTGTATGTATAAGAGTATCTGTGTGTGTGTATAGGAGTATCTGTGTGTGTGTGTGTGTACAGGAGTATCTGTGTGTGTGTGTGTGTATAGGAGTATCTGTGTGTGTGTGTGTGTGTAGGAGTATCTGTGTGGGTGGGTGTGTGTGTATAGGAGTATCTGTCCGTGTGTGTGTGTGTGTATAGGAGTATCTGGGTGTGTGTGTCTGTGTATATAGGAGTATCTGTGTGTGTGTGTGTATATAGGAGTATCTGTGTGTGTGTGTGTGTGTGTGTATAGGAGTATCTGTGTGTGTGTGTGTGTATAGGAGAATCTGTGTGTGTGTATAGGAGTATCTGTGTGTGTTTATAGGAGTATCTGTGTGTGTGTTTCGGAGTATCTGTGTGTGTGTGTATGGGAGTATCTGTGTGTGTGTATGGGAGTATCTGTGTGTGTGTGTATAGGAGTATCTGTGTGTGTGTATACGAGTAGCTGTGTGTGTGTGTGTACTGGAGTATCTGTGTGTGTGTACAGGAGTATCTGTGTGTGTGTGTGTACAGGTGTATCTGTGTGTGTGTACAGGAGTATCTGTGTGTGTGTGTATAGGAGCATCTGTGTGTGTGTGTAGGAGTATCTGTGTGTGTATCGGAGTATGTGTGTGTGTGTATATGAGTATGTGTGTGTGTATATGAGTGTGTGTGTGTGAAAAGGAGTATCTGTGTGTGTGTGTATAGGAGTATCTGTGTGTGCATGTGTATATAGGAGTATCTCTGTGTGTGTGTATAGGAGTATCTGTGTGTGTGTGAGTGTTTATGGGCGTATTTGTGTGTGTGTGTGTATAGGAGTATCTGTGTGTGTGTGTATAGGAGTATCTGTGTGTGTGTGTATAGGAGTATCGGTGTGTGTGTATAGGTTTATCTATGTGTGTTTATAGGAGTATCTGTGTGTGTGTGTATAGGAGTATCTGTGTGTGTGGAGAGGAGTATCTGTGTGTGTGTAGGAGTATCTGTGTGTGTGTGTATAGGAGTATCTGTGTGTGTGTGTATAGGACCATCTGTGTGTGTGTGTGTACAGGAGTATCTGTGTGTGTGTGTGTGTGTGTTGGAGTATCTGTGTGTGTATAGGAGTATCTGTGTGTGTGTGTATAGGAGTATCTGTGTGTGTCTGTATAGGAGTATCTGTGTGTGTGTGTATAGGAGTATCTGTGTGTGTGTGTATATAGGAGTATCTGTGTGTGTGTGTAAAGAAGTATCTGGGTGTGTGTGTGTAAAGGAGTATGTGGGTGTATGTGTGTGTGTGTTTATAGGAGTATCTGTGTGTGTGTGTGTTGAGGAGTATCTGTGTGTGTGAGTGTGTGTATACGAGTATGTGTGTGTGTGAGTGTGAGTATACGAGTATGTGTGTGTGTGTATAGGTGTATGTGTGTGTGTGTGTGTATACGTGTATCTGTGTGTGTGTGTATAGGAGTATCTGTGTATGCGTGTGTGTACAGGAGTATCTGTGTGTTGTGTATTGGAGTATCTGTGTGTGTGTGTTTATAGTTGTATCTGTGTGTGTGTGTGTCTGTATAGGTGTATCTGTGTGTATGTATAGGAGTATCTGTGTGTGTGTGTGTGTGTGGATAGGAGTATCTGTGTGTGTGTGTGTATAGGAGTATCTGTGTGGGTGTGTGTGTATCGGAGTATCTGTGTGTGTGTGTGTATCGGAGTATCTGTGTGTGTGTGTGTGTATCGGAGTATCTGTGTGTGTGTGTGTGTAGAGGAGTATCTGTGTGTGTGTGTATAGGAGTATCTGTGTGTGTGTGTATAGGAGTATCTGTGTGTGTTTGTATAGGAGTTTGTGTGTGTGTATATATAGGAGTGTCTGTGTGTATGTGTGTGTGTGTTTGTATAGGAGTATCTGTGTGTGTGCATAGGAGTATCTGTGTGTGTGTGTGTATAGGAGTGTCTGTGTGTGTGTGTGGGTGTGTATAGGATTATCTGTGTGTGTGTTTGTATAGGAGTAACTGTGTGTATGTGTATGGGAGTATCTGTGTGTGTGTGTATGGGAGTGTGTGTGTGTGTGTGTATACGAGTATCTGTGTGTGTGTGTACAGGAGTATCTGTGTGTGTGTGTGTAGGAGTATCTGTGTGTGTGTGTGTGTAGGAGTATCTGTGTGTGTGTGTATAGGAGTATCTGTGTGTGTGTGTATAGGAGTATCTGTGTGTGTGTATGTGTGTGTGTATAGGAGTATCTGTGTGTGTGTGCGTGTATAGGTGTATCTGTGTGTGTGTGTGTGTGTATAGGAGTATCTGTGTGTGTGTATAAAGGAGTATCTGGGTATGTGTGTGTGTATAGGAGTATGTGTGTGTATGTATAAGAGTATCTGTGTGTGTGTATAGGAGTATCTGTGTGTGTGTGTGTGTATGGAAGTATCTCTGTGTGTGTGTATAGGTGTATCTGTGTGTGTGTGTGTGTATAGGAGTATCTGTGTGTGTGTATAAAGGAGTATCTGGGTGTGTGTGTGTGTATAAGAGTATCGGTGTGTGTGTATAGGAGTATCTGTGTATGTGTGTGTGTGTATAGGAGTATGTGTGTGTATGTATAAGAGTATCTGTGTGTGTGTATAGGTGTATCTGTGTATGTGTGTGTGTGTATAGGAGTATCTGTGTGTGTATAGGAGTATTGGTGTGGGTGTGTGAAAAGGAGAATCTGTCCGTGTGTGTGTGTGTGTGTATAGGAGCATTTGTGTGTGTGTGTGTGTGTGTGTGTTTAGGAGTATCTGTGTGTGTGTATAGGAGTACCTGTGTGTGTGTGTGTGTGTGTGTGTATAGGAGTATCTGTGTGTGTGTGTATAGGAGTTTGTGTGTGTGTGTGTGTGTATAGGAGTGTCTGTGTGTATGTGTGTGTGAATTTGTATAGGAGTATCTGTGTGTATGTGTATAGGAGTATCTGTGTGGGTGGGTGTGTGTTTATAGGAGTATCTGTGTGTGTGTGTGTATAGGAGTATCTGTGTATGTGTGTGTATATAGGAGTATCAGTGTGTGTGTGTATAGGAGTATCTGTGTGTGTGTGTGTGTATAGGAGTATCTGTGTGCGTGTGTGTGTATAGGAGTATCTGTGTGTGTGTGTGTGTGTATAGGAGTATCTGTGTGTGTATAGGAGTGTGTGTGTGTGTGTATAGGAGTATCTGTGTGTGTGTGTATATAGGAGTATCTGTTTGTGTGTGTATGTTGGAGTATCTATGTGTGTGTGTGTGTATAGGAGTATCTGTCCTTGTATGTGTGTGTGTGTAGGAGTATCTGTCCGTGTGTATGTGTGTGTGTGTACAGGAGTATCTGTGTGTGTGTGTATAGGAGTACCTGTGTGTGTGTGTGTGTATAGGAGTATCTGTGTTTGTGTGTGTGTGTTTAGGAGTATCTGTGTGTGTGAGTGTGTATCGGAGTATGTGTGTGTGAGTGTGTGTACAGGAGTATCTGTTTGTGTGTGTGTATATGAGTGTGTGTGTGTGTATAGGAGTATCTGCGGGTGTGTGTATAGGAGTATCTGTGTGTGTGTGTGTGTATAGGAGTATCTGCGTGTGTGTGTGTGTGTATAGGAGTATCTGTTTGTGTGTATATAGGAGTATCTGTGTGTGTGTGTGTGTGTGTGTATAGGAGTATTTGTGTGTGTGTGTGTATAGGAGTATCTGTGTGTGTGTATGTGTGTGTGTGTATAGGAGTATCTGTGTGTGTGTGTGTGTGTGCGTGTATAGGAGTATCTGTGTGTGTGCATGTATAGGTGTATCTGTGCATGTGTGTGTGTATAGGAGTATCTGTGTGTGTGTGTGTATAAAGGAGTAACTGGGTGTGTGTGTGTGTATAGGAGTATGTGTGTGTGTATGTATAAGAGTATCTGTGTGTATGTGTGTGTATAGGAGTATCTGTGTGTGTGTGTCTGTAGGAGTATCTGTGTGTGTGGGTGTGTGTGTATAGGAGTATCTCTGTGTGTGTGTGTGTGTATAGGAGTGTGTGAATAGGAGTATCTGTGTGTGTGTATTGGAGTTTGTGTGTGTGTGGGTATCGGAGTATCTGTGTGTGTGTGTGTGTGAGTGGGTGTGTATAGGAGTATCTGTGTGTGTGTATAGGAGTATGTGTGAGTGTGTATGTGTGTGTATAGCAGTATCTGTGAGTGTGTGTATAGGAGTGTGTGTGTATAGGAGTATCTCTGTGTGTGTGGATAGGATTATCTGTGTGTGTGTCTGTGTGTGTGTAGGAGTATCTGTGTGTGTGTATATAGGAGTATCTGTGTGTGTGTGTAGGAGTATCTCTGTGTGTGTGTGTGTAGGAGTATCTGTGTGTGTGTAGGAGTATGTGTGTGTGTGTGTGCATATAGGAGTATCTGCGTGTGTGTGTGTGTGTGTGTATAGGATTATCTGTGTGTGTGTGTTAGGAGTATCAGTGTGTGTGTATGTGTGTGTGTGTATAGGAGTATCTGTGTGTGTGTGTGTGTGTGTGTGTATAGGAGTATCTGTGTGTGTGTGTGTGTATAGGAGAATCTGTGTGTGTGTATAGGAGTATCTGTGTGTGTTTATAGGAGTATCTGTGTGTGTGTTTCGGAGTATCTGTGTGTGTGTGTATGGGAGTATCTGTGTGTTTGTATGGGAGTATCTGTGTGTGTGTGTGTATAGGAGTATCTGTGTGTGTGTATACGAGTAGCTGTGTGTGTGTGTGTACTGGAGTATCTGTGTGTGTGTACAGGAGTATCTGTGTGTGTGTGTGTACAGGTGTATCTGTGTGTGTGTACAGGAGTATCTGTGTGTGTGTGTATAGGAGCATCTGTGTGTGTGTGTAGGAGTATCTGTGTGTGTATCGGAGTATGTGTGTGTGTATATGAGTATGTGTGTGTGTATATGAGTGTGTGTGTGTGAAAAGGAGTATCTGTGTGTGTGTGTATAGGAGTATCTGTGTGTGCATGTGTATATAGGAGTATCTGTGTGTGTGTGTATAGGAGTATCTGTGTGTGTGTGAGTGTTTATAGGAGTATTTGTGTGTGTGTGTGTGTATAGGAGTATCTGTGTGTGTGTGTATAGGAGTATCTGTGTGTGTGTGTATAGGAGTATCGGTGTGTGTGTATAGGTTTATCTATGTGTGTTTATAGGAGTATCTGTGTGTGTGTGTATAGGAGCATCTGTGTGTGTGGAGAGGAGTATCTGTGTGTGTGTGTATAGGAGTATCTGTGTGTGTGTGTATAGGAGTATCTGTGTGTGTGTGTATAGGACCATCTGTGTGTGTGTGTGTACAGGAGTATCTGTGTGTGTGTGTGTGTGTGTTGGAGTATCTGTGTGTGTATAGGAGTATCTGTGTGTGTGTGTATAGGAGTATCTGTGTGTGTCTGTATAGGAGTATCTGTGTGTGTGTGTATAGGAGTATCTGTGTGTGTGTGAAAATAGGAGTATCTGTGTGTGTGTGTAAAGAAGTATCTGGGTGTGTGTGTGTAAAGGAGTATGTGGGTGTATGTGTGTGTGTGTTTATAGGAGTATCTGTGTGTGTGTGTGTATAAAGGAGTAACTGGGTGTGTGTGTGTGTATAGGAGTATGTGTGTGTGTATGTATAAGAGTATCTGTGTGTATGTGTGTGTATAGGAGTATCTGTGTGTGTGTGTCTGTAGGAGTATCTGTGTGTGTGGGTGTGTGTGTATAGGAGTATCTCTGTGTGTGTGTGTGTGTATAGGAGTGTGTGAATAGGAGTATCTGTGTGTGTGTATTGGAGTTTGTGTGTGTGTGGGTATCGGAGTATCTGTGTGTGTGTGTGTGTGAGTGGGTGTGTATAGGAGTATCTGTGTGTGTGTATAGGAGTATGTGTGAGTGTGTATGTGTGTGTATAGCAGTATCTGTGAGTGTGTGTATAGGAGTGTGTGTGTATAGGAGTATCTCTGTGTGTGTGGATAGGATTATCTGTGTGTGTGTCTGTGTGTGTGTAGGAGTATCTGTGTGTGTGTATATAGGAGTATCTGTGTGTGTGTGTAGGAGTATCTCTGTGTGTGTGTGTGTAGGAGTATCTGTGTGTGTGTAGGAGTATGTGTGTGTGTGTGTGCATATAGGAGTATCTGCGTGTGTGTGTGTGTGTGTGTATAGGATTATCTGTGTGTGTGTGTTAGGAGTATCAGTGTGTGTGTATGTGTGTGTGTGTATAGGAGTATCTGTGTGTGTGTGTGTGTGTGTGTGTATAGGAGTATCTGTGTGTGTGTGTGTGTATAGGAGAATCTGTGTGTGTGTATAGGAGTATCTGTGTGTGTTTATAGGAGTATCTGTGTGTGTGTTTCGGAGTATCTGTGTGTGTGTGTATGGGAGTATCTGTGTGTGTGTATGGGAGTATCTGTGTGTGTGTGTGTATAGGAGTATCTGTGTGTGTGTATACGAGTAGCTGTGTGTGTGTGTGTACTGGAGTATCTGTGTGTGTGTACAGGAGTATCTGTGTGTGTGTGTGTACAGGTGTATCTGTGTGTGTGTACAGGAGTATCTGTGTGTGTGTGTATAGGAGCATCTGTGTGTGTGTGTAGGAGTATCTGTGTGTGTATCGGAGTATGTGTGTGTGTATATGAGTATGTGTGTGTGTATATGAGTGTGTGTGTGTGAAAAGGAGTATCTGTGTGTGTGTGTATAGGAGTATCTGTGTGTGCATGTGTATATAGGAGTATCTGTGTGTGTGTGTATAGGAGTATCTGTGTGTGTGTGAGTGTTTATAGGAGTATTTGTGTGTGTGTGTGTGTATAGGAGTATCTGTGTGTGTGTGTATAGGAGTATCTGTGTGTGTGTGTATAGGAGTATCGGTGTGTGTGTATAGGTTTATCTATGTGTGTTTATAGGAGTATCTGTGTGTGTGTGTATAGGAGCATCTGTGTGTGTGGAGAGGAGTATCTGTGTGTGTGTGTATAGGAGTATCTGTGTGTGTGTGTATAGGAGTATCTGTGTGTGTGTGTATAGGACCATCTGTGTGTGTGTGTGTACAGGAGTATCTGTGTGTGTGTGTGTGTGTGTGTTGGAGTATCTGTGTGTGTATAGGAGTATCTGTGTGTGTGTGTATAGGAGTATCTGTGTGTGTCTGTATAGGAGTATCTGTGTGTGTGTGTATAGGAGTATCTGTGTGTGTGTGAAAATAGGAGTATCTGTGTGTGTGTGTAAAGAAGTATCTGGGTGTGTGTGTGTAAAGGAGTATGTGGGTGTATGTGTGTGTGTGTTTATAGGAGTATCTGTGTGTGTGTGTGTTGAGGAGTATCTGTGTGTGTGAGTGTGTGTATACGAGTATGTGTGTGTGTGAGTGTGAGTATACGAGTATGTGTGTGTGTGTGTGTATAGGTGTATGTGTGTGTGTGTGTGTATACGTGTATCTGTGTGTGTGTGTATAGGAGTATCTGTGTATGTGTGTGTGTACAGGAGTATCTGTGTGTTGTGTATTGGAGTATCTGTGTGTGTGTGTTTATAGTTGTATCTGTGTGTGTGTGTGTCTGTATAGGTGTATCTGTGTGTATGTATAGGAGTATCTGTGTGTGTGTGTGTGTGTGGATAGGAGTATCTGTGTGTGTGTGTGTATAGGAGTATCTGTGTGGGTGTGTGTGTGTATCGGAGTATCTGTGTGTGTGTGTGTATCGGAGTATCTGTGTGTGTGTGTGTGTATCGGAGTATCTGTGTGTGTGTGTGTGTAGAGGAGTATCTGTGTGTGTGTGTATAGGAGTATCTGTGTGTGTGTGTATAGGAGTATCTGTGTGTGTTTGTATAGGAGTTTGTGTGTGTGTATATATAGGAGTGTCTGTGTGTATGTGTGTGTGTGTTTGTATAGGAGTATCTGTGTGTGTGCATAGGAGTATCTGTGTGTGTGTGTGTATAGGAGTGTCTGTGTGTGTGTGTGGGTGTGTATAGGATTATCTGTGTGTGTGTTTGTATAGGAGTATCTGTGTGTATGTGTATGGGAGTATCTGTGTGTGTGTGTATGGGAGTGTGTGTGTGTGTGTGTATACGAGTATCTGTGTGTGTGTGTACAGGAGTATCTGTGTGTGTGTGTGTGTAGGAGTATCTGTGTGTGTGTGTGTGTAGGAGTATCTGTGTGTGTGTGTATAGGAGTATCTGTGTGTGTGTGTATAGGAGTATCTGTGTGTGTGTATGTGTGTGTGTATAGGACTATCTGTGTGTGTGTGCGTGTATAGGTGTATCTGTGTGTGTGTGTGTGTGTATAGGAGTATCTGTGTGTGTGTATAAAGGAGTATCTGGGTATGTGTGTGTGTATAGGAGTATGTGTGTGTATGTATAAGAGTATCTGTGTGTGTGTATAGGAGTATCTGTGTGTGTGTGTGTGTGTATGGAAGTATCTCTGTGTGTGTGTATAGGTGTATCTGTGTGTGTGTGTGTGTATAGGAGTATCTGTGTGTGTGTATAAAGGAGTATCTGGGTGTGTGTGTGTGTATAAGAGTATCGGTGTGTGTGTATAGGAGTATCTGTGTATGTGTGTGTGTGTGTATAGGAGTATGTGTGTGTATGTATAAGAGTATCTGTGTGTGTGTATAGGAGTATCTGTGTATGTGTGTGTGTGTATAGGAGTATCTGTGTGTGTATAGGAGTATTGGTGTGGGTGTGTGAAAAGGAGAATCTGTCCGTGTGTGTGTGTGTGTGTATAGGAGCATTTGTGTGTGTGTGTGTGTGTGTGTTTAGGAGTATCTGTGTGTGTGTATAGGAGTACCTGTGTGTGTGTGTGTGTGTGTGTATAGGAGTATCTGTGTGTGTGTGTATAGGAGTTTGTGTGTGTGTGTGTGTGTGTATAGGAGTGTCTGTGTGTATGTGTGTGTGAATTTGTATAGGAGTATCTGTGTGTATGTGTATAGGAGTATCTGTGTGGGTGGGTGTGTGTTTATAGGAGTATCTGTGTGTGTGTGTGTATAGGAGTATCTGTGTATGTGTGTGTATATAGGAGTATCAGTGTGTGTGTGTATAGGAGTATCTGTGTGTGTGTGTGTATAGGAGTATCTGTGTGCGTGTGTGTGTATAGGAGTATCTGTGTGTGTGTGTGTGTGTATAGGAGTATCTGTGTGTGTATAGGAGTGTGTGTGTGTGTGTATAGGAGTATCTGTGTGTGTGTGTATATAGGAGTATCTGTGTGTGTGTGTATGTTGGAGTATCTATGTGTGTGTGTGTGTATAGGAGTATCTGTCCTTGTATGTGTGTGTGTGTAGGAGTATCTGTCCGTGTGTACGTGTGTGTGTGTACAGGAGTATCGGTGTGTGTGTGTATAGGAGTACCTGTGTGTGTGTGTGTGTGTATAGGAGTATCTGTGTTTGTGTGCGTGTGTTTAGGAGTATCTGTGTGTGTGAGTGTGTATCGGAGTATGTGTGTGTGAGTGTGTGTACAGGAGTATCTGTTTGTGTGTGTGTATATGAGTGTGTGTGTGTGTATAGGAGTATCTGCGTGTGTGTGTATAGGAGTATCTGTGTGTGTGTGTGTATAGGAGTATCTGCGTGTGTGTGTGTATAGGAGTATCTGTTTGTGTGTATATAGGAGTATCTGTGTGTGTGTGTGTGTGTGTGTATAGGAGTATTTGTGTGTGTGTGTGTATAGGAGTATCTGTGTGTGTGTATGTGTGTGTGTGTATAGGAGTATCTGTGTGTGTGTGTGTGTGTGTGCGTGTATAGGAGTATCTGTGTGTGTGCATGTATAGGTGTATCTGTGCATGTGTGTGTGTATAGGAGTATCTGTGTGTGTGTGTGTATAAAGGAGTAACTGGGTGTGTGTGTGTGTATAGGAGTATGTGTGTGTGTATGTATAAGAGTATCTGTGTGTATGTGTGTGTATAGGAGTATCTGTGTGTGTGTGTCTGTAGGAGTATCTGTGTGTGTGGGTGTGTGTGTATAGGAGTATCTCTGTGTGTGTGTGTGTATAGGAGTGTGTGTATAGGAGTATCTGTGTGTGTGTATTGGAGTTTGTGTGTGTGTGGGTATCGGAGTATCTGTGTGTGTGTGTGTGTGAGTGGGTGTGTATAGGAGTATCTGTGTGTGTGTATAGGAGTATGTGTGAGTGTGTATGTGTGTGTATAGCAGTATCTGTGAGTGTGTGTATAGGAGTGTGTGTGTATAGGAGTATCTCTGTGTGTGTGGATAGGATTATCTGTGTGTGTGTCTGTGTGTGTGTAGGAGTATCTGTGTGTGTGTATATAGGAGTATCTGTGTGTGTGTGTAGGAGTATCTGTGTGTGTGTGTGTGTAGGAGTATCTGTGTGTGTGTAGGAGTATGTGTGTGTGTGTGTGCATATAGGAGTATCTGCGTGTGTGTGTGTGTGTGTGTGTATAGGATTATCTGTGTGTGTGTGTTAGGAGTATCAGTGTGTGTGTATGTGTGTGTGTGTATAGGAGTATCTGTGTGTGTGTGTGTGTGCATGTATAGGAGTATCTGTGTGTGTGTGTGTGTAAAGGAGTGTCTGGGTGTGTGTGTTTATAGGAGTATCTGTGTGTGTGGAGATGAGTATCTGTTTGTGTGTGTAGAGGAGCATCTGTGTGTGTGTGAGTGTGTGTACACGAGTATGTGTGTGTGTGAGTGTGAGTATACGAGTATGTGTGTGTGTGTGTGTATAGGTGTATCTGTGTGTGTGTGTGCATAGGAGTGTGTGTGTGTGTGTGTATAGTTGTATCTGTGTGTGTGTGGGTATAGGAGTATCTGTGTGTGTGTGTATCGGAGAATCTGTGTGTGTGTGTGTATAGGAGTATCTGTGTGTGTGTGCATAGGAGTATTTGTGTGTGTGTGTGTATAGGAGTATCTGTGTGTGTGTGCATGTGTATATAGGAGTATATGTGTGTGTGTGTATAGGAGTATCTGTGTGTGTGTGAGTGTTTATAGGAGTATTTGTGTGTGTGTGTGTGTATATAGGAGTATCTGTGTGTGTGTGTGTGTGTATAGGAGTATCTGTGTGTGTGTGTGTATAGGAGAATCTGTGTGTGTGTATAGGAGTATCTGTGTGTGTTTATAGGAGTATCTGTGTGTGTGTTTCGGAGTATCTGTGTGTGTGTGTATGGGAGTATCTGTGTGTGTGTATGGGAGTATCTGTGTGTGTGTGTATAGGAGTATCTGTGTGTGTGTATACGAGTAGCTGTGTGTGTGTGTGTACTGGAGTATCTGTGTGTGTGTACAGGAGTATCTGTGTGTGTGTGTGTACAGGTGTATCTGTGCGTGTGTACAGGAGTATCTGTGTGTGTGTGTATAGGAGCATCTGTGTGTGTGTGTGTGTGTGTGTAGGAGTATCTGTGTGTGTATCGGAGTATGTGTGTGTGTATATGAGTATGTGTGTGTGTGTATATGAGTGTGTGTGTGTGAAAAGGAGTATCTGTGTGTGTGTGTGTGTATAGGAGTATCTGTGTGTGTGTGTATACGAGTATCTGTGTGTGTGTGTGCATACGAGTATCTGTGTGTGTGTGTGTATACGAGTATCTGTGTGTGTGTGTGTGTATACGAGTATCAGTGTATGTGTGTGTGCATAGGAGTATCTGTGTATGTGTGTGTGTATAGGAGTATCTGTGTGTGTGTGGATAGGAGTATCTGTGTGTGTGTGTATAGGAGTATCTGTGTGTGTATAGGAGTATCTGTGTGTGTGTGTGTATAGGAGTATCTGTGTATGTGTGTGTGTATAGGAGTATCTGTGTGTGTGTATAGGTGTATCTGTGTGTGTGTATAGGAGTATCTGTGTGTGTGTATAGGAGTATCTGTGTGTGTGTGTATACGAGTATCTGTGTGTGTATAGGAGTATCTGTGTGTGTGTGTGTGTATAGGAGTATCTGTGTGTGTGTGTCTGTAGGAGTATCTGTGTGTGTGGGTGTGTGTATAGGAGTATCTCTGTGTGTGTGTGTGTATAGGAGTGTGTGTATAGGAGTATCTGTGTGTGTGTATTGGAGTTTGTGTGTGTGTGCGTATCGGAGTATCTGTGTGTGTGTGTGAGAGTGGGTGTGTATAGGAGTATCTGTGTGTGTGTATAGGAGTATGTGTGAGTGTGTCTGTGTGTGTATAGCAGTATCTGTGTGTGTGTGTATAGCAGTGTGTGTGTATAGGAGTATCTCTGTGTGTGTGGATAGGATTATCTGTGTGTGTGTCTGTGTGTGTGTAGGAGTATCTGTGTGTGTGTATATAGGAGTATCTGTGTGTGTGTGTAGGAGTATCTGTGTGTGTGTGTGTGTGTAGGAGTATCTGTGTGTGTGTAGGAGTATGTGTGTGTGTGTGTGTGCATATAGGAGTATCTGCGTGTGTGTGTGTGTGTGTGTGTATAGGATTATCTGTGTGTGTGTGTTAGGAGTATCAGTGTGTGTGTATGTGTGTGTGTGTATAGGAGTATCTGTGTGTGTGTGTGTGTGTGCATGTATAGGAGTATCTGTGTGTGTGTGTGTAAAGGAGTGTCTGGGTGTGTGTGCTTATAGGAGTATCTGTGTGTGTGGAGATGAGTATCTGTTTGTGTGTGTCGAGGAGTATCTGTGTGTGTGTGAGTGTGTGTATACGAGTATGTGTGTGTGTGAGTGTGAGTATACGAGTATGTGTGTGTGTGTGTATAGGTGTATGTGTGTGTGTGTGTGTATACGTGTATCTGTGTGTGTGTGTGCATAGGAGTGTGTGTGTGTGTGTATAGTTGTATCTGTGTGTGTGTGGGTATAGGAGTATCTGTGTGTGTGTGCATAGGAGTATTTGTGTGTGTGTGTGTATAGGAGTATCTGTGTGTGTGTGCATGTGTATATAGGAGTATCTGTGTGTGTGTGTATAGGAGTATCTGTGTGTGTGTGAGTGTTTATAGGAGTATTTGTGTGTGTGTTTGTATAGGAGTATCTGTGTGTGTGTGTATAGGAGTATCTGTGTGTGTGTGTATAGGAGTATCGGTGTGTGTGTATAGGTTTATCTATGTGTGTTTATAGGAGTATCTGTGTGTGTGGCGAGGAGTATCTGTGTGTGTGGAGAGGAGTATCTGTGTGTGTGTGTATAGGAGTATCTGTGTGTGTGTGTATAGGAGTATCTGTGTGTGTGTGTATAGGACTATCTGTGTGTGTGTGTACAGGAGTATCTGTGTGTGTGTGTGTGTGTGTTGGAGTATCTGTGTGTGTATAGGAGTATGTGTGTGTGTATATAGGAGTATCTGTGTGTGTATAGGAGTATCTGTGTGTGTATAGGAGTATCTGTGTGTGTGCGTATAGGAGTATCTGTGTGTGTGTGTATAGGAGTATCTGTGTGTGTGTGTATAGGAGTATCTGTGTGTGTGTATATAGGAGTATCTGTGTGTGTGTACAGGAAAATCTGTGTGTGTGTATATAGGAGTATCTGTGTGTGTGTGTGTGTATAGGAGTATCTGTGTGTGTGTGTGTATAGGAGTATGTGTGTGTGTGTGTGTGTGTATAGGAGTATCTGTGTGTGTGTGTGTGTGTATAGGAGTATCTGTGTGTGTATACGAGTATGTGTGTGTGTATAGGAGTATGTGTGTGTGGACAGGAGTATGTGTGTGTGTGTGTATAGGAGTATCTGTGTGTGTGTGTGTAAAGAAGTATCTGGGTGTGTGTGTGTAAAGGAGTATGTGGGTGTATGTGTGTGTGTGTGTATAGGAGTATCTGTGTGTGTGTATAGGAGTATCTGTGTGTGTGTGTGTATAGGAGTATCTGTGTGTATGTGTGTATAGGAGTATCTGTGTGTGCATCGGAGTATGTGTGTGTGTGTGTATAGGAGTATCTGTTTGTGTGTGTGTGTATAGGAGTGTGTGTGTGTATGTATAGGAGTTTCTGTGTGTGTGTATATATAGGATTATCTGTGTGTGTGTGTGTGTGTGTGTGTGCACAGGAGTATCTGTGTGTGTGTGTGTATAGGAGTATCTGTGTGTGTGTTTGTGTGTTTATAGGAGTATCTGTGTGTGTGCGTGTGTCTGTATAGGAGTATCTGTGTGTGTATAGGAGTATCTGTGTGTGTATGTATGTATAGGACTATCTGTGTGTGTGTGTGTGTATAGGAGTATCTGTGTATGTGTGTGTGTACAGGAGTATCTGTGTGTTGTGTATTGGAGTATCTGTGTGTGTGTGTTTATAGTTGTATCTGTGTGTGTGTGTGTCTGTATAGGTGTATCTGTGTGTATGTATAGGAGTATCTGTGTGTGTGTGTGTATGTGGATAGGAGTATCTGTGTGTGTGTGTGTGTGTGTGGATAGGAGTATCTGTGTGGGTGTGTGTGTATCGGAGTACCTGTGTGTGTGTGTGTATCGGAGTATCTGTGTGTGTGTGTGTGTGTATCGGAGTATCTGTGTGTGTGTGTGTGTATAGGAGTATCTGTGTGTGTGTGTGTATAGGAGTATCTGTGTGTGTGTGTATAGGAGTATCTGTGTGTGTTTGTATAGGAGTTTGTGTGTGTGTATATATAGGAGTGTCTGTGTGTATGTGTGTGTGTGTTTGTATAGGAGTATCTGTGTGTGTGCATAGGAGTATCTGTGTGTGTGTGTGTGTATAGGAGTGTCTGTGTGTGTGTGTGGGTGTGTATAGGATTATCTGCGTGTGTGTTTGTATAGGAGTATCTGTGTGTATGTGTATGGGAGTATCTGTGTGTGTGTGTATGGGAGTGTGTGTGTGTGTGTATACGAGTATCTGTGTGTGTGTGTACAGGAGTATCTGTGTGTGTAGGAGTATCTGTGTGTGTGTGTGTGTAGGAGTATCTGTGTGTGTGTGTATAGGAGTATCTGTGTGTGTGTGTATAGGAGTATCTGTGTGTGTGTATGTGTGTGTGTATAGGAGTATCTGTGTGTGTGTGCGTGTATAGGTGTATCTGTGTGTGTGTGTGTGTAGGAGTATCTGTGTGTGTGTATAAAGGAGTATCTGGGTGTGTGTGTGTGTATAAGAGTATTGGTGTGTGTGTATAGGAGTATCTGTGTATGTGTGTGTGTATAGGAGTATGTGTATCTCTTCACTCAGCGAGTCGTTAGTTCATGGAATGCCCTGCCAGTAACAGTGGTGGACTCTCCCTCTTTATGGGCATTTAAGAGGGCATTGGATAGGTATATGGAGGATAGTGGGTTAGTGTAGTTTAGGTGGGCTTGGATCGGCGCAACATCGAGGGCCCAAGGGCCTGTACTGCGCTGTATTCTTCTATGTTCTATGTTCTATGTTCTATGTGTGTGTATGTATAAGAGTATCTGTGTGTGTGTATAGGAGTATCTGTGTGTGTGTGTGTGTATAGAAGTATCTGTGTGTGTGTGTGTGTGTGTGTGTGTGTATAGGTGTATCTGTGTGTGTGTGTGTGTATAGGAGTATCTGTGTGTGTGTATAAAGGAGTATCTGGGTGTGTGTGTGTGTATAAGAGTATCGGTGTGTGTGTATAGGAGTATCTGTGTATGTGTGTGTGTGTGTATAGGAGTATGTGTGTGTATGTATAAGAGTATCTGTGTGTGTGTATCGGAGTATCTGTGTATGTGTGTGTGTGTATAGGAGTATCTGTGTGTGTATAGGAGTATTGGTGTGGGTGTGTGAAAAGGAGAATCTGTCCGTGTGTGTGTGTGTGTGTGTATAGGAGTATCTGTGTGTGTATGTGTGTGTGTGTTTAGGAGTATCTGTGTGTGTGTATAGGAGTACCTGTGTGTGTGTGTGTGTGTGTATAGGAGTATCTGCGTGTGTGTGTATAGGAGTTTGTGTGTGTGTGTATAGGAGTGTCTGTGTGTATGTGTGTGTGAATTTGTATAGGAGTATCTGTGTGTATGTGTATAGGAGTATCTGTGTGGGTGGGTGTGTGTTTATAGGAGTATCTGTGTGTGTGTGTGTATAGGAGTATCTGTGTGTGTGTGTGTATATAGGAGTATCAGTGTGTGTGTGTATAGGAGTATCTGTGTGTGTGTGTGTATAGGAGTATCTGTGTGCGTGTGTGTGTATAGGAGTATCTGTGTGTGTGTGTGTGTATAGGAGTATCTGTGTGTGTATAGGAGTGTGTGTGTGTGTGTATAGGAGTATCTGTGTGTGTGTGTATATAGGAGTATCTGTGTGTGTGTGTATGTAGGAGTATCTGTGTGTGTGTGTGTGTAGGAGTCTCTGTCCGTGTGTATGTGTGTGTGTACAGGAGTATCTGTGTGTGTGTGTATAGGAGTACCTGTGTGTGTGTGTGTGTATAGGAGTATCTGTGTTTGTGTGTGTGTGTTTAGGAGTATCTGTGTGTGTGAGTGTGTATCGGAGTATGTGTGTTTGTGTGTGTGTACAGGAGTATCTGTTTGTGTGTGTGTATATGAGTGTGTGTGTGTGTATAGGAGTATCTGCGTGTGTGTGTATAGGAGTATCTGTGTGTGTGTGTGTATAGGAGTATCTGCGTGTGTGTGTGTGTGTATAGGAGTATCTGTTTGTCTATATATAGGAGTATCTGTGTGTGTGTGTGTATAGGAGTATTTGTGTGTGTGTGTGTATAGGAGTATCTGTGTGTGTGTATGTGTGTGTGTGTATAGGAGTATCTGTGTGTGTGTGTGTGTGTGCGTGTATAGGAGTATCTGTGTGTGTGCATGTATAGGTGTATCTGTGCATGTGTGTGTGTGTATAGGAGTATCTGTGTGTGTGTGTGTATAAAGGAGTAACTGGGTGTGTGTGTGTGTATAGGAGTATGTGTGTGTGTATGTATAAGAGTATCTGTGTGTATGTGTGTGTATAGGAGTACCTGTGTGTGTGTGTCTGGAGGAGTATCTGTTTGTGTGGGTGTGTGTGTATAGGAGTATCTCTGTGTGTGTGTGTGTGAGTGGGTGTGTATAGGAGTATCTGTGTGTGTGTATAGGAGTATGTGTGAGTGTGTCTGTGTGTGTATAGCAGTATCTGTGTGTGTGTGTATAGGAGTGTGTGTATAGGAGTATCTCTGTGTGTGTGGATAGGATTATCTGTGTGTGTGTCTGTGTGTGTGTAGGAGTATCTGTGTGTGTGTATATAGGAGTATCTGTGTGTGTGTGTAGGAGTATCTGTGTGTGTGTGTGTGTAGGAGTATCTGTGTGTGTGTAGGAGTATGTGTGTGTGTGTGTGCATATAGGAGTATCTGCGTGTGTGTGTTAGGAGTATCAGTGTGTGTGTATGTGTGTGTGTGTATAGGAGTATCTGTGTGT
This sequence comes from Chiloscyllium plagiosum, assembly GCF_037043375.1. Taxonomy (NCBI): domain Eukaryota; kingdom Metazoa; phylum Chordata; class Chondrichthyes; order Orectolobiformes; family Hemiscylliidae; genus Chiloscyllium; species Chiloscyllium plagiosum. Next base: position 52,820,991 of record NW_028270144.1, read on the forward strand.
GTGTGTGTGTGCATGTATAGGAGTATCTGTGTGTGTGTGTGTGTGTGTAAAGGAGTGTCTGGGTGTGTGTGTTTATAGGAGTATCTGTGTGTGTGGAGATGAGTATCTGTTTGTGTGTGTAGAGGAGTATCTGTGTGTGTGTGAGTGTGTGTACACGAGTATGTGTGTGTGTGAGTGTGAGTATACGAGTATGTGTGTGTGTGTGTGTATAGGTGTATGTGTGTGTGTGTGTATACGTGTATCTGTGTGTGTGTGTGCATAGGAGTGTGTGTGTGTGTGTATAGTTGTATCTGTGTGTGTGTGGGTATAGGAGTATCTGTGTGTGTGTGTATCGGAGAATCTGTGTGTGTGTGTGTATAGGAGTATCTGTGTGTGTGCATAGGAGTATTTGTGTGTGTGTGTATAGGAGTATCTGTGTGTGTGTGCATGTGTATATAGGAGTATCTGTGTGTGTGTGTGTATAGGAGTATCTGTGTGTGTGTGAGTGTTTATAGGAGTATTTGTGTGTGTGTGTGTGTATAGGAGTATCTGTGTGTGTGTGTATAGGAGTATCTGTATGTGTGTGTATAGGAGTATCGGTGTGTGTGTATAGGTTTATCTATGTGTGTTTATAGGAGTATCTGTGTGTGTGGCGAGGAGTATCTGTGTGTGTGGAGAGGAGTATCTGTGTGTGTGTGTATAGGAGTATCTGTGTGTGTGTATAGGAGTATCTGTGTGTGTGTATATAGGACAATCTGTGTGTGTGTGTGTACAGGAGTATCTGTGTGTGTGTGTGTGTGTTGGAGTATCTGTGTGTGTATAGGAGTATGTGTGTGTGTATATAGGAGTATCTGTGTGTGTATAGGAGTATCTGTGTGTGTATAGGAGTATCTGTGTGTGTGCGTATAGGAGTATCTGTGTGTGTGTGTATAGGAGTATCTGTGTGTGTGTGTGTATAGGAGTATCTGTGTGTGTGGGTATATAGGAGTATCTGTGTGTGTGTACAGGAAAATCTGTGTGTGTGTATATAGGAGTATCTGTGTGTGTATGTGTGTGTATAGGAGTATCTGTGTGTGTGTGTGTATAGGAGTATGTGTGTGTGTATAGGAGTATCTGTGTGTGTGTGTGTATAGGAGTATCTGTGTGTGTATACGAGTATGTGTGTGTGTATAGGAGTATGTGTGTGTGGACAGGAGTATGTGTGTGTGTGTGTGTATAGGAGTATCTGTGTGTATGTGTGCGTGTATAGGAGTATCTGTGTGTGTGTGTGTAAAGAAGTATCTGGGTGTGTGTGTGTGTAAAGGAGAATGTGGGTGTATGTGTGTGTGTGTGTATAGGAGTATCTGTGTGTGCATCGGAGTATGTGTGTGTGTGTGTATAGGAGTATCTGTTTGTGTGTGTGTGTATAGGAGTGTGTGTGTGTATGTATAGGAGTTTCTGTGTGTGTGTATATATAGGATTATATCTGTGTGTGTGTGTGTGTGTGTGTGTACAGGTGTATCTGTGTGTGTGTGTGTATAGGAGTATCTGTGTGTGTGTTTGTGTGTTTATAGGAGTATCTGTGTGTGTGCGTGTGTCTGTATAGGAGTATCTGTGTGTGTATAGGAGTATCTGTGTGTGTATGTATGTATAGGACTATCTGTGTGTGTGTGTGTGTATAGGAGTATCTGTGTATGTGTGTGTGCACAGGAGTATCTGTGTGTTGTGTATTGGAGTATCTGTGTGTGTGTGTTTATAGTTGTATCTGTGTGTGTGTGTGTCTGTATAGGTGTATCTGTGTGTATGTATAGGAGTATCTGTGTGTGTGTGTGTGTGTGGATAGGAGTATCTGTGTGTGTGTATAGGAGTATCTGTGTGGGTGTGTGTGTATCGGAGTATCTGTGTGTGTGTGTATCGGAGTATCTGTGTGTGTGTGTGTGTATCGGAGTATCTGTGTGTGTGTGTGTGTGTATAGGAGTATCTGTGTGTGTGTGTGTATAGGAGTATCTGTGTGTGTGTGTATAGGAGTATCTGTGTGTGTTTGTATAGGAGTTTGCGTGTGTGTATATATAGGAGTGTCTGTGTGTATGTGTGTATGTGTTTGTATAGGAGTATCTGTGTGTGTGCATAGGAGTATCTGTGTGTGTGTGTGTGTGTATAGGAGTGTGTGTGTGTGTGTATACGAGTATCTGTGTGTGTGTGTACAGGAGTATCTGTGTGTGTGTGTGTGTAGGAGTATCTGTGTGTGTGTGTAGGAGTATCTGTGTGTGTGTGTATAGGAGTATCTGTGTGTGTGTGCGTGTATAGGTGTATCTGTGTGTGTGTGTGTATAGGAGTATCTGTGTGTGTGTATAAAGGAGTATCTGGGTGTGTGTGTGTGTATAAGAGTATCGGTGTGTGTGTATAGGAGTATCTGTGTATGTGTGTGTGTGTGTATAGGAGTATGTGTGTGTATGTATAAGAGTATCTGTGTGTGTGTATAGGAGTATCTGTGTGTGTGTGTGTGTATAGAAGTATCTCTGTGTGTGTGTGTGTGTGTGTATAGGTGTATCTGTGTGTGTGTGTGTGTATAGGAGTATCTGTGTGTGTGTATAAAGGAGTATCTGGGTGTGTGTGTGTGTATAAGAGTATCGGTGTGTGTGTGTAGGAGTATCTGTGAATGTGTGTGTGTGTGTATAGGAGTATGTGTGTGTATGTATAAGAGTATCTGTGTGTGTGTATAGGAGTATCTGTGTATGTGTGTGTGTGTATAGGAGTATCTGTGTGTGTATAGGAGTATTGGTGTGGGTGTGTGTATAGGAGAATCTGTCCGTGTGTGTGTGTGTGTGTATAGGAGTATCTGTGTGTGTGTGTGTGTGTGTGTTTAGGAGTATCTGTGTGTGTGTATAGGAGTACCTGTGTGTGTGTGTGTGTGTGTGTATAGGAGTATCTGTGTGTGTGTGTATAGGAGTTTGTGTGTGTGTGTGTGTGTGTATAGGAGTGTCTGTGTGTATGTGTGTGTGAATTTGTATAGGAGTATCTGTGTGTATGTGTATAGGAGTATCTGTGTGGGTGGGTGTGTGTTTATAGGAGTATCTGTGTGTGTGTGTATAGGAGTATCTGTGTGTGTGTGTGTATATAGGAGTATCAGTGTGTGTGTGTATAGGAGTATCTGTGTGTGTGTGTGTATAGGAGTGTCTGTGTGCGTGTGTGTGTATAGGAATATCTGTGTGTGTGTGTGTATAGGAGTATCTGTGTGTGTATAGGAGTGTGTGTGTGTGTGTGTATAGGAGTATCTGTGTGTGTGTGTATATAGGAGTATCTGTGTGTGTGTGTATGTAGGAGTATCTGTGTGTTTGTGTGTGTGTATAGGAGTATCTGTCCTTGTATGTGTGTGTGTGTGTAGGAGTATCTGTCCGTGTGTATGTGTGTGTGTGTGTACAGGAGTATCTGTGTGTGTGTGTATAGGAGTACCTGTGTGTGTGTGTGTGTATAGGAGTATCTGTGTTTGTGTGTGTGTGTTTAGGAGTATCTGTGTGTGTGAGTGTGTATCGGAGTATGTGTGTGTGTGTGTGTGTACAGGAGTATCTGTTTGTGTGTGTGTATATGAGTGTGTGTGTGTGTGTATAGGAGTATCTGCGTGTGTGTGTATAGGAGTATCTGTGTGTGTGTGTATAGGAGTATCTGCGTGTGTGTGTGTGTGTATAGGAGTATCTGTTTGTGTGTATATAGGAGTATCTGTGTGTGTGTGTGTATAGGAGTATTTGTGTGTGTGTGTGTATAGGAGTATCTGTGTGTGTGTATGTGTGTGTGTGTATAGGAGTATCTGTGTGTGTGTGTGTGTGTGCGTGTATAGGAGTATCTGTGTGTGTGCATGTATAGGTGTATCTGTGCGTGTGTGTGTGTGTATAGGAGTATCTGTGTGTGTGTGTGTGTATAGGAGTATCTGTGTGTGTGTGTGTGTATAGGAGTATCTGTGTGTGTGTGTGTGTGTGTATAGGAGTATCTGTGTGTATGTGTGTGTGTGTATAGGAGTACCTGTGTCTGTTTGTGTGTGTGTATAGGAGTACCTGTGTCTGTGTATGTGTGTGTGTATAGGAGTACCTGTGTGTGTGTGTGTGTGTGTGTATAGGAGTATCTGTGTGTGTGTGTGTCTAGGAGTTTGTGTGTGTGTGTGTGTGTGTATAGGAGTGTCTGTGTGTATGTGTGTGTGTGTTTGTCTAGGAGTATCTGTGTGTGTGTGTGTGTGTGTATAGGAGTATCTGTGTGTGTGTGTACAGGAGTATCTGTGTGTGTGTGTGTGTATAGGAGTATGTGTGTGTGTGTGTGTGTATAGGAGTATCTGTGTGTTGTGTGTATAGAAGTGTGCGTGTGTGTGTATAGGAGTATCTGTTTGTGTGTGTGTGTATAGGAGTATCTGCGTGTGTGTGTGTATAGGAGTATCGGCGTGTGTGTGTATATGGGAGTATCTGCGTGTGTGTGTGTATATAGGAGTATCTGTGTGTGTGTGTGTGTGTGTGGAGGAGTATCTGTGTGTGTGTGTGTATAGGAGTATCTGTCCGTGTATGTGTGTGTGTGTGTGTGTAGGAGTATCTCTCCGTGTGTATGTGTGTCTGTGTGTACAGGAGTATCTGTGTGTGTGTGTGTGTTTGTGTATACGAGTATCTGTGTTTGTGTGTGTGTGTACAGGAGTATCTGTGTGTGTGTGTGCATAGGAGTATGCGTGTGTGTGTGTGTGTATAGGAGAATCTGTGTGTGTGTATAGGAGTATCTGTGTGTGTATAGGAGTATGTGTGTGTGTGTGTGTATACGAGTATCTGTGTGTGTGTGTATATAGGAGTATCTGTGTGTGTGTATATATAGGAGTATCTGTGTGTGTGTGTATAGGAGTATCTGTGTGTGTGTGTGTGTGTGTGTATAGGAGTATCTGTGTGTGTGTGTATAGGAGTATCTGTGTGTGTGTGTATAGGAGTATCTGTGTGTGAGTGTATATAGGAGTATTTGTATGTGTGTGTGTGTGAGTGTATATAGGAGTATCTGTGTGTGTGTGTTTATAGGAGTATCTGTCTGTGTGTATAGGAGTATCTGTGTGTGTGTATAGGAGTATCTGTGTGTGTGTGTATAGGAGTATCTATGTGTGTGTATAGGAGTATCTGTGTGTGTGTATCGGAGTATCTGTGTGTGTGTGTGTATAGGAGTATCTGTGTGTGTGTACAGGAAAATCTGTGTGTGTGTATATAGGAGTATCTGTGTGTGTGTGTGTGTCTAGGAGTATCTGTGTGTGTGTGTGTGTATAGGAGTATCTGTGTGTGTGTGTGTATAGGAGTATCTGTGTGTGTGTGTGTGTGTATAGGAGTATCTGTGTGTGTATACGAGTATGTGTGTGCGTGTATAGGAGTATGTGTGTGTGGACAGGAGTATGTGTGTGTGTGTATAGGAGTATCTGTGTGTGTGTCTGTGTATAGGAGTATCTGTGTGTGTGTGCGTGTATAGGAGTATCTGTATATGTGTGTGTGTACAGGAGTATCTGTGTGTGTGTGTATTTGAGTATCTGTGTGTGTGTGTGTTTATAGTTGTATCTGTGTGTGTGTGTGTCTGTATAGGTGTATCTGTGTGTATGTATAGGAGTATCTGTGTGTGTGTGTGTGTGTGTGGATAGGAGTATCTGTGTGTGTGTGTGTATAGGAGTATCTGTGTGGGTGTGTGTGTGTATCGGAGTATCTGTGTGTGTGTGTGTATCGGAGTATCTGTGTGTGTGTGTGTGTGTGTATCGGAGTATCTGTGTGTGTGTGTGTGTAGAGGAGTATCTGTGTGTGTGTGTATAGGAGTATCTGTGTGTGTGTGTGTATAGGAGTTTGTGTGTGTGTATATATAGGAGTGTCTGTGTGTATGTGTGTGTGTGTTTGTATAGGAGTATCTGTGTGTGTGTATAGGAGTATCTGTGTGGGTGTGTGTGTGTATAGGAGTATCTGTGTGTGTGTGGGTGTGTATAGGAGTATCTGTGTGTGTGTTTGTATAGGAGTATCTGTGTGTATGTGTATGGGAGTATCTGTGTGTGTGTGTGTGTATGGGAGTGTGTGTGTGTATATACGAGTATCTGTGTGTGTGTGTACAGGAGTATCTGTGTGTGTGTGTATAGGAGTATCTGTGTGTGTGTGTGTGTAGGAGTATCTGTGTGTGTGTAGGAGTATCTGTGTGTGTGTGTGTGTGTAGGAGTATCTGTGTGTGTGTGTGTATAGGAGTATCTGTGTGTGTGTGTATAGGAGTATCTGTGTGTGTGTTAGTGTGTGTGTGTATAGGAGTATCTGTGTGTGTGTGCGTGTATAGGAGTATCTGTGTGTGTGTATAGGAGTATCTGTGTGTGTGTATAAAGGAGTATCTGTGTGTGTGTGTGTGTATAAGAGTATCGGTGTGTGTGTATAGGAGTATCTGTGTGTGTGTGTGTGTGTGTGTAGGAGTATGTGTGTGTATGAATAAGAGTATCTTTGTGTGTGTATAGGAGTATCTGTGTATGTGTGTGTGTGTATAGGAGTATCTGTGTATGTGTGTGTGTGTGTATAGGAGTATCTGTGTGTGTGTGTGTGTGTGTGTGTGTGTGTGTGTGTGTGTATAGGAGTATCTGTCCGTGTGTGTGTGTGTGTATAGGAGTATCTGTGTGTGTGTGTGTGTGTGTGTGTATAGGAGTATCTGTGTGTGTGTATAGGAGTACCTGTGTGTGTGTGTGTGTGTGTGTGTGTGTGTGTAGGAGTATCTGTGTGTGTGTGTGTGTGTGTATAGGAGTTTGTGTGTGTGTGTGTATAGGAGTGTCTGTGTGTGTGTGTGTGTGTTTGTACAGGAGTATCTGTGTGTATGTGTATAGGAGTATCTGTGTGGGTGGGTGTGTGTTTATAGGAGTATCTGTGTGTGTGTGTGTATAGGAGTATCTGTGTGTGTGTATATAGGAGTATCTGTGTGTGTGTGTATAGGAGTATCTGTGTGTGTGTGTGACTCGGAGTATCTGTGTGCGTGTGTGTGTATAGGAGTATCTGTGTGTGTGTGTGTGTATAGGAGTATCTGTGTGTGTGTGTGTGTGTGTGTATAGGAGTGTGTGTGTGTGTGTATAGGAGTGTCTCTGTGTGTGTGTATATAGGAGTATCTGTGTGTGTGTGTCGGAGTATCTGTGTGTGTGTGTGTATATCGGAGTATCTGTGTGTGTGTGTGTGTAGGAGTATCTGTGTGCGTGTGTGTGTGTGTGTGTATAGGAGTATCTGTCCTTGTATGTGTGTGTGTGTAGGAGTATCTGTCCGTGTGTATGTGTGTGTGTGTGTACAGGAGTATCTGTGTGTGTGTGTGTATAAGAGTACCTGTGTGTGTGTGTGTGTGTGTGTGTGCGTATAGGAGTATCTGTGTTTGTGTGTGTGTGTTTAGGAGTATCTGTGTGTGTGAGTGTGTATTGGAGTATGTGTGTGTGTGTGTGTGTACAGGAGTATCTGTTTGTGTGTGTGTATATGAGTGTGTGTGTGTGTATAGGAGTATCTGCGTGTGTGTGTGTATAGGAGTATCTGTGTGTGTGTGCGTATAGGAGTATCTGCGTGTGCGTTTGTGTGTATAGGAGTATCTGTGTGTGTGTATATAGGAGTATCTGTGTGTGTGTGTGTGTATAGGAGTATCTGTGTGTGTGTGTCTGGAGGAGTATCTGTGTGTGTGTGTGTAGGAGTGTGTGTGTGTGTATAGGAGTATTTGTGTGTGTGTGTGTATAGGAATATCTGTGTGTGTGTATGTGTGTGTGTGTGTATAGGAGTCTCTGTGTGTGTTCGTGTATAGGAGTATCTGTGTGTGTGCATGTATAGGAGTATCTGTGTGTGTGTGTGTGTATAGGAGTATCTGTGTGTGTGTGTGTGTGTATAGGAGTATGTGTGTGTGTATGTATAAGAGTATCTATGTGTGTGTATAGGAGTATCTGTGTATGTGTGTGTGTGTGTATAGGAATATCTGTGTGTGTGTGTATAGGCGTATCTGTGTGTGTGTGTGTATAGGAGTATCTGTGTGTGTGTGTGTGTGTGTATAGGAGTATCTGTGTGTATGTGTGTGTGTGTATAGGAGTACCTGTGTCTGTGTGTGTGTGTGTATAGGAGTACCTGTGTCTGTGTATGTGTGTGTGTATAGGAGTACCTGTGTGTGTGTGTGTGTGTGTAGAGGAGTATCTGTGTGGGTGGGTGTGTGTATATAGGAGTATCTGTGTGTGTGTGTGTGTATAGGAGTATCTGTGTGTGTGTACAGGAGTATCTGTGTGTGTGTGTGTGTATAGGAGTATCTGTGTGTTGTGTGTATAGGAGTGTGTGTGTGTGTGTATAGGAGTATCTGTTTGTGTGTGTGTGTATAGGAGTATTTGCGTGCGTGTGTGTATAGGAGTATCTGCGTGTGTGTGTGTAGGGGAGTATCTGCGTGTGTGTGTATGTAGGAGTATCTGTGTGTGTGTGTGTGTGTGTGTAGGAGTATCTGTGTGTGTGTGTGTGTGTGTGTGTCTATAGGAGTATCTGTCCGTGTACGTGTGTGTGTGTGTAGGAGTATCTGTCCGTGTGTATGTGTGTCTGTGTGTACAGGAGTATCTGTGTGTGTGTGTGTGTATGTGTTTGTGTATAGGAGTATCTGTGTTTGTGTGTGTGTGTATAGGAGTATCTGTGTGTGTGTGCATAGGAGTATGTGTGTGTGTACAGGAGTATCTGTTTGTGTGTGTGTATAGGAGTATCTGCGTGTGTGTGTGTATAGGAGTATCTGCGTGTGTGTGTCTATAGGAGTATCTGTGTGTGTGTATAGGAGTATCTGTGTGTGTGCGTGTATAGGCGTATGTGTGTGTGTGTGTATTCGAGTATCTGTGTGTGTGTGTGTATATAGGAGTATCTGTGTGTGTGTATATATAGGAGTATCTGTGTGTGTGTGTGTATAGGAGTATCTGTATGTGTGTGTGTGTATAGGAGTATCTGTGTGTGTGTGTATAGGAGTATCTATGTGTGTGTATAGGAGTATCTGTGTGTGTGTATAGGAGTATTTGTGTGTGTGTGTGGATAGGAGTATCTGAGTGTGTGTACAGGAAAATCTGTGCGTGTGTATATAGGAGTATCTGTGTGTGTGTGTGTGTCTAGGAGTATCTGTGTGTGTGTGTGTGTATAGGAGTATCTGTGTGTGTGTGTGCATAGGAGTATCTGTGTGTGTGTGTGTGTGTGTATAGGAGTATGTGTGTGTATGTATAAGAGTATCTGTGTGTGTGTATAGGAGTATCTGTGTGTGTGTGTGTGTATAGAAGTATCTCTGTGTGTGTGTGTATATAGGTGTATCTGTGTGTGTGTGTGTGTATAGGAGTATCTGTGTGTGTGTATAAAGGAGTATCTGGGTGTGTGTGTGTGTATAAGAGTATCGGTGTGTGTGTATAGGAGTATCTGTGTATGTGTGTGTGTGTGTATAGGAGTATGTGTGTGTATGTATAAGAGTATCTGTGTGTGTGTATAGGAGTATCTGTGTATGTGTGTGTGTGTATAGGAGTATCTGTGTGTGTATAGGAGTATTGGTGTGGGTGTGTGTATAGGAGAATCTGTCCGTGTGTGTGTGTGTGTGTGTGTATAGGAGTATCTGTGTGTGTGTGTGTGTGTGTGTGTTTAGGAGTATCTGTGTGTGTGTATAGGAGTACCTGTGTGTGTGTGTGTGTGTGTATAGGAGTATCTGTGTGTGTGTGTATAGGAGTTTGTGTGTGTGTGTATAGGAGTGTCTGTGTGTATGAATTTGTATAGGAGTATCTGTGTGTATGTGTATAGGAGTATCTGTGTGGGTGGGTGTGTGTTTATAGGAGTATCTGTGTGTGTGTGTATAGGAGTATCTGTGTGTGTGTGTGTATATAGGAGTATCAGTGTGTGTGTGTATAGGAGTATCTGTGTGTGTGTGTGTATAGGAGTATCTGTGTGCGTGTGTGTGTATAGGAGTATCTGTGTGTGTGTGTGTATAGGAGTATCTGTGTGTGTATAGGAGTGTGTGTGTGTGTGTATAGGAGTATCTGTGTGTGTGTGTATATAGGAGTATCTGTGTGTGTGTGTATGTAGGAGTATCTGTGTGTTTGTGTGTGTGTATAGGAGTATCTGTCCTTGTATGTGTGTGTGTGTAGGAGTATCTGTCCGTGTGTATGTGTGTGTGTGTGTGTACAGGAGTATCTGTGTGTGTGTGTATAGGAGTACCTGTGTGTGTGTGTGTGTATAGGAGTATCTGTGTTTGTGTGTGTGTGTTTAGGAGTATCTGTGTGTGTGAGTGTGTATCGGAGTATGTGTGTGTGTGTGTACAGGAGTATCTGTTTGTGTGTGTGTATATGAGTGTGTGTGTGTGTGTATAGGAGTATCTGCGTGTGTGTGTATAGGAGTATCTGTGTGTGTGTGTATAGGAGTATCTGCGTGTGTGTGTGTGTGTATAGGAGTATCTGTTTGTGTGTATATAGGAGTATCTGTGTGTGTGTGTGTATAGGAGTATTTGTGTGTGTGTGTGTATAGGAGTATCTGTGTGTGTGTATGTGTGTGTGTGTATAGGAGTATCTGTGTGTGTGTGTGTGTGTGTGCCTGTATAGGAGTATCTGTGTGTGTGCATGTATAGGTGTATCTGTGCGTGTGTGTGTGTGTATAGGAGTATCTGTGTGTGTGTGTGTATAAAGGAGTAACTGGGTGTGTGTGTGTGTATAGGAGTATGTGTGTGTGTATGTATAAGTGTATCTGTGTGTGTGTATAGGAGTATCTGTGTATGTGTGTGTGTGTGTATAGGAGTATCTGTGTGTGTGTGTATAGGCGTATCTGTGTGTGTGTGTGTGTGTGTATAGGAGTATCTGTGTGTGTGTGTGTGTATAGGAGTATCTGTGTGTATGTGTGTGTGTGTATAGGAGTACCTGTGTCTGTTTGTGTGTGTGTATAGGAGTACCTGTGTCTGTGTATGTGTGTGTATAGGAGTACCTGTGTGTGTGTGTGTGTGTATAGGAGTATCTGTGTGTGTGTGTGTGTCTAGGAGTTTGTGTGTGTGTGTGTCTGTGTATAGGAGTGTCTGTGTGTATGTGTGTGTGTGTTTGTCTAGGAGTATCTGTGTGTGTGTGTATAGGAGTATCTGTGTGTGTGTGTACAGGAGTATCTGTGTGTGTGTGTGTGTATAGGAGTATGTGTGTGTGTGTGTGTGTGTATAGGAGTATCTGTGTGTTGTGTGTATAGAAGTGTGCGTGTGTGTGTATAGGAGTATCTGTTTGTGTGTGTGTGTATAGGAGTATCTGCGTGTGTGTGTGTGTATAGGAGTATCGGCGTGTGTGTGTATATGGGAGTATCTGCGTGTGTGTGTGTATATAGGAGTATCTGTGTGTGTGTGTGTGTGTGTGGAGGAGTATCTGTGTGTGTGTGTGTATAGGAGTATCTGTCCGTGTATGTGTGTGTGTGTGTGTGTGTAGGAGTATCTGTCCGTGTGTATGTGTGTCTGTGTGTACAGGAGTATCTGTGTGTGTGTGTGTGTTTGTGTATACGAGTATCTGTGTTTGTGTGTGTGTGTACAGGAGTATCTGTGTGTGTGTGTGCATAGGAGTATGTGTGTGTGTGTGTGTGTATAGGAGAATCTGTGTGTGTGTATAGGAGTATCTGTGTGTGTATAGGAGTATGTGTGTGTGTGTGTATACGAGTATCTGTGTGTGTGTGTGTATATAGGAGTATCTGTGTGCGTGTATATATAGGAGTATCTGTGTGTGTGTGTATAGGAGTATCTGTGTGTGTGTGTGTGTGTGTATAGGAGTATCTGTGTGTGTGTGTATAGGAGTATCTGTGTGTGTGTGTATAGGAGTATCTGTGTGTGAGTGTATATAGGAGTATTTGTATGTGTGTGTGTGTGAGTGTATATAGGAGTATCTGTGTGTGTGTGTGTTTATAGGAGTATCTTTCTGTGTGTATAGAAGTATCTGTGTGTGTGTGTATAGGAGTATCTGTGTGTGTGTGTATAGGAGTATCTATGTGTGTGTATAGGAGTATCTGTGTGTGTGTATAGGAGTATCTGTGTGTGTGTGTGTATAGGAGTATCTGTGTGTGTGTACAGGAAAGTCTGTGTGTGTGTATATAGGAGTATCTGTGTGTGTGTGTGTGTCTAGGAGTATCTGTGTGTGTGTGTGTATAGGAGTATCTGTGTGTGTGTGTGTGTATAGGAGTATCTGTGTGTGTGTGTGTGTATAGGAGTATCTGTGTGTGTATACGAGTATGTGTGTGCGTGTATAGGAGTATGTGTGTGTGGACAGGAGTATGTGTGTGTGTGTATAGGAGTATCTGTGTGTGTGTCTGTGTATAGGAGTATCTGTGTGTGTGTGCGTGTATAGGAGTATCTGTATATGTGTGTGTGTACAGGAGTATCTGTGTGTGTGTGTATTTGAGTATCTGTGTGTGTGTGTGTTTATAGTTGTATCTGTGTGTGTGTGTGTCTGTATAGGTGTATCTGTGTGTATGTATAGGAGTATCTGTGTGTGTGTGTGTGTGTGTGGATAGGAGTATCTGTGTGTGTGTGTGTATAGGAGTATCTGTGTGGGTGTGTGTGTGTATCGGAGTATCTGTGTGTGTGTGTGTATCGGAGTATCTGTGTGTGTGTGTGTGTGTATCGGAGTATCTGTGTGTGTGTGTGTGTAGAGGAGTATCTGTGTGTGTGTGTATAGGAGTATCTGTGTGTGTGTGTGTATAGGAGTATCTGTGTGTGTGTGTGTATAGGAGTTTGTGTGTGTGTATATATAGGAGTGTCTGTGTGTGTGTGTTTGTATAGGAGTATCTGTGTGTGTGTATAGGAGTATCTGTGTGGGTGTGTGTGTGTATAGGAGTATCTGTGTGTGTGTGGGTGTGTATAGGAGTATCTGTGTGTGTGTTTGTATAGGAGTATCTGTGTGTATGTGTATGGGAGTATCTGTGTGTGTGTGTGTATGGGAGTGTGTGTGTGTGTATACGAGTATAGAACATAGAACATAGAACATAGAAGAATACAGCGCAGTACAGGCCCTTGGGCCCTCGATGTTGCGCCGATCCAAGCCCACCTAAACTACACTAACCCACTATCCTCCATATACCTATCCAATGCCCTCTTAAATGCCCATAAAGAGGGAGAGTCCACCACTGTTACTGGCAGGGCATTCCATGAACTAACGACTCGCTGAGTGAAGAACCTACCCCTAACATCAGTCCTATATCTACCCCCCCTTAATTTAAAGCTATGCCCCCTTGTAATACCCGACTCAATACGCGGGAAAAGGTTCATACTGTCGACCCTATCTAACCCCCTAATCATCTTGTACACCTCAATCAAGTCACCCCTAAACCTTCTTTTCTCTAGTGAAAACAGCCCCAAGTGCCTCAGTCTTTCCTCATACGATTTTCCTTTCATACCAGGCAACATCCTGGTAAACCTCCTCTGCACCCGTTCCAATGCCTCCACATCCTTCCTATAGTATGGCGACCAAAACTGCACACAATATTCCAGATGCGGCCGTACCAGAGTCTTATACAACTGCATCATGACCTCAGGACTCCGGAACTCAATTCCTCTACCAATAAAAGCCAGTACGCCATATGCCTTCCTCACCGCACTATTTACCTGGGTGGCAACTTTCAGAGATCTGTGTACATGGACACCAAGATCCCTCTGCTCATCCACACTACCAAGTATCCGACCATTAGCCCAGTACCCCATCTTTTTGTGTGTGTACAGGAGTATCTGTGTGTGTGTGTCTAGGAGTATCTGTGTGTGTGTGTATGTAGGAGTATCTGTGTGTGTGTAGGAGTATCTGTGTGTGTGTGTGTAGGAGTATCTGTGTGTGTGTGTGTGTGTAGGAGTATCTGTGTGTGTGTGTGTATAGGAGTATCTGTGTGTGTGTGTATAGGAGTATCTGTGTGTGTGTTAGTGTGTGTGTGTATAGGAGTATCTGTGTGTGTGTGCGTGTATAGGAGTATCTGTGTGTGTGTATAAAGGAGTATCTGTGTGTGTGTGTGTGTATAAGAGTATCGGTGTGTGTGTATAGGAGTATCTGTGTATGTGTGTGTGTGTGTGTGTAGGAGTATGTGTGTGTATGAATAAGAGTATCTTTGTGTGTGTATAGGAGTATCTGTGTATGTGTGTGTGTGTGTATAGGAGTATCTGTGTATGTGTGTGTGTGTGTGTATAGGAGTATCTGTGTGTGTGTGTGTGTGTGTGTGTGTATAGGAGTATCTGTCCGTGTGTGTGTGTGTGTATAGGAGTATCTGTGTGTGTGTGTGTGTGTATAGGAGTATCTGTGTGTGTGTATAGGAGTACCTGTGTGTGTGTGTGTGTGTGTGTGTGTGTGTGTGTGTGTGTGTGTGTGTGTGTGTGTGTGTGTGTGTAGGAGTATCTGTGTGTGTGTGTGTGTATAGGAGTTTGTGTGTGTGTGTGTATAGGAGTGTCTGTGTGTGTGTGTGTGTTTGTACAGGAGTATCTGTGTGTATGTGTATAGGAGTATCTGTGTGGGTGGGTGTGTGTTTATAGGAGTATCTGTGTGTGTGTGTATAGGAGTATCTGTGTGTGTGTGTGTATATAGGAGTATCTGTGTGTGTGTGTATAGGAGTATCTGTGTGTGTGTGTGACTCGGAGTATCTGTGTGCGTGTGTGTGTATAGGAGTATCTGTGTGTGTGTGTGTGTATAGGAGTATCTGTGTGTGTGTGTGTGTGTATAGGAGTGTGTGTGTGTGTGTATAGGAGTATCTCTGTGTGTGTGTGTATAGGAGTATCTGTGTGTGTGTGTCGGAGTATCTGTGTGTGTGTGTGTATATCGGAGTATCTGTGTGTGTGTGTGTGTAGGAGTATCTGTGTGCGTGTGTGTGTGTGTGTGTGTATAGGAGTATCTGTCCTTGTATGTGTGTGTGTGTAGGAGTATCTGTCCGTGTGTATGTGTGTGTGTGTGTACAGGAGTATCTGTGTGTGTGTGTGTATAAGAGTACCTGTGTGTGTGTGTGTGTGTATAGGAGTATCTGTGTTTGTGTGTGTGTGTTTAGGAGTATCTGTGTGTGTGAGTGTGTATCGGAGTATGTGTGTGTGTGTGTGTGTGTACAGGAGTATCTGTTTGTGTGTGTGTATATGAGTGTGTGTGTGTGTGTATAGGAGTATCTGCGTGTGTGTGTGTATAGGAGTATCTGTGTGTGTGTGCGTATAGGAGTATCTGCGTGTGCGTGTGTGTGTATAGGAGTATCTGTGTGTGTGTATATAGGAGTATCATGTGTGTGTGTGTGTATAGGAGTATCTGTGTGTGTGTGTCTGGAGGAGTATCTGTGTGTGTGTGTGTAGGAGTGTGTGTGTGTGTATAGGAGTATTTGTGTGTGTGTGTGTATAGGAATATCTGTGTGTGTGTATGTGTGTGTGTGTGTATAGGAGTATCTGTGTGTGTGCGTGTATAGGAGTATCTGTGTGTGTGCATGTATAGGAGTATCTGTGTGTGTGTGTATAGGAGTATCTGTGTGTGTGTGTGTGTGTATAGGAGTATGTGTGTGTGTATGTATAAGAGTATCTATGTGTGTGTATAGGAGTATCTGTGTATGTGTGTGTGTGTGTATAGGAATATCTGTGTGTGTGTGTATAGGCGTATCTGTGTGTGTGTGTATAGGAGTATCTCTGTGTGTGTGTGTGTGTGTGTATAGGAGTATCTGTGTGTATGTGTGTGTGTGTATAGGAGTACCTGTGTCTGTG
This sequence comes from Chiloscyllium plagiosum, assembly GCF_037043375.1. Classification (NCBI taxonomy): domain Eukaryota; kingdom Metazoa; phylum Chordata; class Chondrichthyes; order Orectolobiformes; family Hemiscylliidae; genus Chiloscyllium; species Chiloscyllium plagiosum. The sequence continues at coordinate 52,836,627 of NW_028270144.1, forward strand.
TGTGTGTGTGTATAGGAGTACCTGTGTCTGTGTTTGTGTGTGTGTATAGGAGTACCTGTGTGTGTGTGTGTGTGTGTAGAGGAGTATCTGTGTGGGTGGGTGTGTGTATATAGGAGTATCTGTGTGTGTGTGTATAGGAGTATCTGTGTGTGTGTACAGGAGTATCTGTGTGTGTGTGTGTATAGGAGTATCTGTGTGTTGTGTGTATAGGAGTGTGTGTGTGTGTGTGTAGGAGTATCTGTTTGTGTGTGTGTGTATAGGAGTATTTGCGTGCGTGTGTGTATAGGAGTATCTGCGTGTGTGTGTGTATGGGAGTATCTGCGTGTGTGTGTATGTAGGAGTATCTGTGTGTGTGTGTGTGTGTGTGTAGGAGTATCTGTGTGTGTGTGTGTGAGTGTCTATAGGAGTATCTGTCCGTGTACGTGTGTGTGTGTGTAGGAGTATCTGTCCGTGTGTATGTGTGTCTGTGTGTACAGGAGTATCTGTGTGTGTGTGTGTGTGTATGTGTTTGTGTATAGGAGTATCTGTGTTTGTGTGTGTGTGTATAGGAGTATCTGTGTGTGTGTGCATAGGAGTATGTGTGTGTGTACAGGAGTATCTGTTTGTGTGTGTGTATAGGAGTATCTGCGTGTGTGTGTGTATAGGAGTATCTGCGGGTGTGTGTCTATAGGAGTATCTGTGTGTGTGTATAGGAGTATCTGTGTGTGTGCGTGTATAGGCGTATGTGTGTGTGTGTGTATTCGAGTATCTGTGTGTGTGTGTGTATATAGGAGTATCTGTGTGTGTGTATATATAGGAGTATCTGTGTGTGTGTGTGTATAGGAGTATCTGTATGTGTGTGTGTGTATAGGAGTATCTGTGTGTGTGTGTATAGGAGTATCTATGTGTGTGTATAGGAGTATCTGTGTGTGTGTATAGGAGTATTTGTGTGTGTGTGTGGATAGGAGTATCTGTGTGTGTGTACAGGAAAATCTGTGCGTGTGTATATAGGAGTATCTGTGTGTGTGTGTGTGTCTAGGAGTATCTGTGTGTGTGTGTGTATGGGAGTATCTGTGTGTGTGTGTATGTAGGAGTATCTGTGTGTGTGTGTGTGTGTGTGTAGGAGTATCTGTGTGTGTGTGTGTGTGTGTCTATAGGAGTATCTGTCCGTGTACGTGTGTGTGTGTGTAGGAGTATCTGTCCGTGTGTATGTGTGTCTGTGTGTACAGGAGTATCTGTGTGTGTGTGTGTGTATGTGTTTGTGTATAGGAGTATCTGTGTTTGTGTGTGTGTGTATAGGAGTATCTGTGTGTGTGTGCATAGGAGTATGTGTGTGTGTACAGGAGTATATGTTTGTGTGTGTGTATAGGAGTATCTGCGTGTGTGTGTGTATAGGAGTATCTGCGTGTGTGTGTCTATAGGAGTATCTGTGTGTGTATAGGAGTATCTGTGTGTGTGCGTGTATAGGCGTATGTGTGTGTGTGTGTATTCGAGTATCTGTGTGTGTGTGTGTATATAGGAGTATCTGTGTGTGTGTGTGTGTATAGGAGTATCTGTGTGTGTGTGTGTGTATAGGAGTATCTGTGTGTGTGTGTCTGTAGGAGTATCTGTGTGTCTGTGTGTGTATAGGAGTGTGTGTGTGTGTGTGTATAGGAGCGTATGTGTGTGTGTGTTTGTATAGGAGTATCTGTGTGTGTGTGTATAGGAGTATCTGTGTGGGTGTGTGTGTGTGTATCGGAGTATCTGTGTATGTGTGTGTGAGTGGGTGTGGAAAGGAGTATCTGTGTGTGTGTGTGTATAGGAGTATCTGTGTGTGTGTGTATAGGAGTGTGTGTGTGTGTATAGGAGTATCTGTGTTTGTGTGGATAGGATTATCTGTGTGTGTGTGTGTAGGAGTATCTGTGTGTGTGTATAGGAGTATCTGTGTGTGTGTAGGAGTGTGTGTGTGTGTGTGCGCATATACGAGTATCTGCGTGTGTGTATAGGAGTATCTGCGTGTGTGTATAGGAGTATCTGTGTGTGCGTGTAGGAGTGTCTGTGTGTGTGTATGTGTGTGTGTGTGTGTATAGGAGTATCTGTGTGTGTGTGTGTGTGCATGTATAGGAGTATCTGTGTGTGTGTGTATATAGGAGTATCTGTGTGTGTGTATAGGAGTATCTGTGTATGTGTGTGTGTGTGTATAGGAATATCTGTGTGTGTGTGTATAGGCGTATCTGTGTGTGTGTGTGTATAGGAGTATCTGTGTGTGTGTGTGTGTATAGGAGTATCTGTGTGTATGTGTGTGTGTGTATAGGAGTACCTGTGTCTGTGTGTGTGTGTGTATAGGAGTACCTGTGTCTGTGTATGTGTGTGTGTATAGGAGTACCTGTGTGTGTGTGTGTGTGTAGAGGAGTATCTGTGTGGGTGGGTGTGTGTATATAGGAGTATCTGTGTGTGTGTGTGTGTATAGGAGTATCTGTGTGTGTGTACAGGAGTATCTGTGTGTGTGTATAGGAGTATCTGTGTGTTGTGTGTATAGGAGTGTGTGTGTGTGTGTATAGGAGTATCTGTTTGTGTGTGTGTGTATAGGAGTATTTGCGTGCGTGTGTGTATAGGAGTATCTGCGTGTGTGTGTGTAGGGGAGTATCTGCGTGTGTGTGTATGTAGGAGTATCTGTGTGTGTGTGTGTGTGTGTGTAGGAGTATCTGTGTGTGTGTGTGTGTGTGTGTGTGTCTATAGGAGTATCTGTCCGTGTACGTGTGTGTGTGTGTAGGAGTATCTGTCCGTGTGTATGTGTGTCTGTGTGTACAGGAGTATCTGTGTGTGTGTGTGTGTATGTGTTTGTGTATAGGAGTATCTGTGTTTGTGTGTGTGTGTATAGGAGTATCTGTGTGTGTGTGCATAGGAGTATGTGTGTGTGTACAGGAGTATCTGTTTGTGTGTGTGTATAGGAGTATCTGCGTGTGTGTGTGTATAGGAGTATCTGCGTGTGTGTGTCTATAGGAGTATCTGTGTGTGTGTATAGGAGTATCTGTGTGTGTGCGTGTATAGGCGTATGTGTGTGTGTGTGTATTCGAGTATCTGTGTGTGTGTGTGTATATAGGAGTATCTGTGTGTGTGTATATATAGGAGTATCTGTGTGTGTGTGTGTATAGGAGTATCTGTATGTGTGTGTGTGTATAGGAGTATCTGTGTGTGTGTGTATAGGAGTATCTATGTGTGTGTATAGGAGTATCTGTGTGTGTGTATAGGAGTATTTGTGTGTGTGTGTGGATAGGAGTATCTGAGTGTGTGTACAGGAAAATCTGTGCGTGTGTATATAGGAGTATCTGTGTGTGTGTGTGTGTCTAGGAGTATCTGTGTGTGTGTGTGTATAGGAGTATCTGTGTGTGTGTGTGCATAGGAGTATCTGTGTGTGTGTGTGTGTGTGTGTATAGGAGTATGTGTGTGTATGTATAAGAGTATCTGTGTGTGTGTATAGGAGTATCTGTGTGTGTGTGTGTGTGTATAGAAGTATCTCTGTGTGTGTGTGTGTGTGTATATAGGTGTATCTGTGTGTGTGTGTGTGTATAGGAGTATCTGTGTGTGTGTATAAAGGAGTATCTGGGTGTGTGTGTGTGTATAAGAGTATCGGTGTGTGTGTATAGGAGTATCTGTGTATGTGTGTGTGTGTGTATAGGAGTATGTGTGTGTATGTATAAGAGTATCTGTGTGTGTGTATAGGAGTATCTGTGTATGTGTGTGTGTGTATAGGAGTATCTGTGTGTGTATAGGAGTATTGGTGTGGGTGTGTGTATAGGAGAATCTGTCCGTGTGTGTGTGTGTGTGTGTGTATAGGAGTATCTCTGTGTGTGTGTGTGTGTGTGTGTTTAGGAGTATCTGTGTGTGTGTATAGGAGTACCTGTGTGTGTGTGTGTGTGTGTATAGGAGTATCTGTGTGTGTGTGTATAGGAGTTTGTGTGTGTGTGTGTGTGTGTATAGGAGTGTCTGTGTGTATGTGTGTGTGAATTTGTATAGGAGTATCTGTGTGTATGTGTATAGGAGTATCTGTGTGGGTGGGTGTGTGTTTATAGGAGTATCTGTGTGTGTGTGTATAGGAGTATCTGTGTGTGTGTGTGTATATAGGAGTATCAGTGTGTGTGTGTATAGGAGTATCTGTGTGTGTGTGTGTATAGGAGTATCTGTGTACGTGTGTGTGTATAGGAGTATCTGTGTGTGTGTGTGTATAGGAGTATCTGTGTGTGTATAGGAGTGTGTGTGTGTGTGTATAGGAGTATCTGTGTGTGTGTGTATATAGGAGTATCTGTGTGTGTGTGTATGTAGGAGTATCTGTGTGTTTGTGTGTGTGTATAGGAGTATCTGTCCTTGTATGTGTGTGTGTGTAGGAGTATCTGTCCGTGTGTATGTGTGTGTGTGTGTACAGGAGTATCTGTGTGTGTGTGTATAGGAGTACCTGTGTGTGTGTGTGTGTATAGGAGTATCTGTGTTTGTGTGTGTGTGTTTAGGAGTATCTGTGTGTGTGAGTGTGTATCGGAGTATGTGTGTGTGTGTGTGTGTACAGGAGTATCTGTTTGTGTGTGTGTATATGAGTGTGTGTGTGTGTGTATAGGAGTAGCTGCGTGTGTGTGTATAGGAGTATCTGTGTGTGTGTGTATAGGAGTATCTGCGTGTGTGTGTGTGTGTATAGGAGTATCTGTTTGTGTGTATATAGGAGTATCTGTGTGTGTGTGTGTATAGGAGTATTTGTGTGTGTGTGTGTATAGGGGTATCTGTGTGTGTGTATGTGTGTGTGTGTATAGGAGTATCTGTGTGTGTGTGTGTGTGTGCGTGTATAGGAGTATCTGTGTGTGTGCATGTATAGGTGTATCTGTGCGTGTGTGTGTGTGTGTATAGGAGTATCTGTGTGTGTGTGTGTATAAAGGAGTAACTGGGTGTGTGTGTGTGTATAGGAGTATGTGTGTGTGTATGTATAAGTGTATCTGTATGTGTGTATAGGAGTATCTGTGTATGTGTGTGTGTGTGTATAGGAGTTTCTGTGTGTGTGTGTATAGGCGTATCTGTGTGTGTGTGTGTGTGTGTATAGGAGTATCTGTGTGTGTGTGTGTGTGTATAGGAGTATCTGTGTGTATGTGTGTGTGTGTATAGGAGTACCTGTGTCTGTTTGTGTGTGTGTATAGGAGTACCTGTGTCTGTGTATGTGTGTGTGTATAGGAGTACCTGTGTGTGTGTGTGTGTGTATAGGAGTATCTGTGTGTGTGTGTGTGTCTAGGAGTTTGTGTGTGTGTGTGTCTGTGTATAGGAGTGTCTGTGTGTATGTGTGTGTGTGTTTGTCTAGGAGTATCTGTGTGTGTGTGTATAGGAGTATCTGTGTGTGTGTGTACAGGAGTATCTGTGTGTGTGTGTGTGTATAGGAGTATGTGTGTGTGTGTGTGTGTATAGGAGTATCTGTGTGTTGTGTGTATAGAAGTGTGCGTGTGTGTGTATAGGAGTATCTGTTTGTGTGTGTGTGTATAGGAGTATCTGCGTGTGTGTGTGTGTATAGGAGTATCGGCGTGTGTGTGTATATGGGAGTATCTGCGCGTGTGTGTGTATATAGGAGTATCTGTGTGTGTGTGTGTGTGTGTGTGGAGGAGTATCTGTGTGTGTGTGTGTATAGGAGTATCTGTCCATGTATGTGTGTGTGTGTGTGTGTGTAGGAGTATCTGTCCGTGTGTATGTGTGTCTGTGTGTACAGGAGTATCTGTGTGTGTGTGTGTGTTTGTGTATACGAGTATCTGTGTTTGTGTGTGTGTGTACAGGAGTATCTGTGTGTGTGTGTGCATAGGAGTATGTGTGTGTGTGTGTGTGTATAGGAGAATCTGTGTGTGTGTATAGGAGTATCTGTGTGTGTATAGGAGTATGTGTGTGTGTGTGTGTATACGAGTATCTGTGTGTGTGTGTGTATATAGGAGTATCTGTGTGCGTGTATATATAGGAGTATCTGTGTGTGTGTGTATAGGAGTATCTGTGTGTGTGTGTGTGTGTGTATAGGAGTATCTGTGTGTGTGTGTATAGGAGTATCTGTGTGTGTGTGTATAGGAGTATCTGTGTGTGAGTGTATATAGGAGTATTTGTATGTGTGTGTGTGTGAGTGTATATAGGAGTATCTGTGTGTGTGTGTTTATAGGAGTATCTTTCTGTGTGTATAGGAGTATCTGTGTGTGTGTGTATAGGAGTATCTGTGTGTGTGTGTATAGGAGTATCTATGTGTGTGTATAGGAGTATCTGTGTGTGTGTATAGGAGTATCTGTGTGTGTGTGTGTATAGGAGTATCTGTGTGTGTGTACAGGAAAATCTGTGTGTGTGTATATAGGAGTATCTGTGTGTGTGTGTGTGTCTAGGAGTATCTGTGTGTGTGTGTGTATAGGAGTATCTGTGTGTGTGTGTGTGTGTATAGGAGTATCTGTGTGTGTGTGTGTGTATAGGAGTATCTGTGTGTGTATACGAGTATGTGTGTGCGTGTATAGGAGTATGTGTGTGTGGACAGGAGTATGTGTGTGTGTGTATAGGAGTATCTGTGTGTGTGTCTGTGTATAGGAGTATCTGTGTGTGTGTGCGTGTATAGGAGTATCTGTATATGTGTGTGTGTACAGGAGTATCTGTGTGTGTGTGTATTTGAGTATCTGTGTGTGTGTGTGTTTATAGTTGTATCTGTGTGTGTGTGTGTCTGTATAGGTGTATCTGTGTGTATGTATAGGAGTATCTGTGTGTGTGTGTGTGTGTGTGTGGATAGGAGTATCTGTGTGTGTGTGTGTATAGGAGTATCTGTGTGGGTGTGTGTGTGTATCGGAGTATCTGTGTGTGTGTGTGTATCGGAGTATCTGTGTGTGTGTGTGTGTGTGTATCGGAGTATCTGTGTGTGTGTGTGTGTAGAGGAGTATCTGTGTGTGTGTGTATAGGAGTATCTGTGTGTGTGTGTGTATAGGAGTATCTGTGTGTGTGTGTGTATAGGAGTTTGTGTGTGTGTATATATAGGAGTGTCTGTGTGTGTGTGTTTGTATAGGAGTATCTGTGTGTGTGTATAGGAGTATCTGTGTGGGTGTGTGTGTGTATAGGAGTATCTGTGTGTGTGTGGGTGTGTATAGGAGTATCTGTGTGTGTGTTTGTATAGGAGTATCTGTGTGTATGTGTATGGGAGTATCTGTGTGTGTGTGTGTATGGGAGTGTGTGTGTGTGTATACGAGTATCTGTGTGTGTGTGTACAGGAGTATCTGTGTGTGTGTGTATAGGAGTATCTGTGTGTGTGTGTATGTAGGAGTATCTGTGTGTGTGTAGGAGTATCTGTGTGTGTGTGTGTAGGAGTATCTGTGTGTGTGTGTGTGTGTAGGAGTATCTGTGTGTGTGTGTGTATAGGAGTATCTGTGTGTGTGTGTATAGGAGTATCTGTGTGTGTGTTAGTGTGTGTGTGTATAGGAGTATCTGTGTGTGTGTGCGTGTATAGGAGTATCTGTGTGTATAAAGGAGTATCTGTGTGTGTGTGTGTGTATAAGAGTATCGGTGTGTGTGTATAGGAGTATCTGTGTATGTGTGTGTGTGTGTGTGTAGGAGTATGTGTGTGTATGAATAAGAGTATCTTTGTGTGTGTATAGGAGTATCTGTGTATGTGTGTGTGTGTGTATAGGAGTATCTGTGTATGTGTGTGTGTGTGTATAGGAGTATCTGTGTGTGTGTGTGTGTGTGTGTGTATAGGAGTATCTGTCCGTGTGTGTGTGTGTGTGTATAGGAGTATCTGTGTGTGTGTGTGTGTGTATAGGAGTATCTGTGTGTGTGTATAGGAGTACCTGTGTGTGTGTGTGTGTGTGTGTGTGTGTGTGTGTGTGTGTGTGTGTGTGTGTGTGTGTGTGTAGGAGTATCTGTGTGTGTGTGTGTGTATAGGAGTTTGTGTGTGTGTGTGTATAGGAGTGTCTGTGTGTGTGTGTGTGTGTTTGTACAGGAGAATCTGTGTGTATGTGGATAGGAGTATCTGTGTGGGTGGGTGTGTGTTTATAGGAGTATCTGTGTGTGTGTGTATAGGAGTATCTGTGTGTGTGTGTGTATATAGGAGTATCTGTGTGTGTGTGTATAGGAGATTCTGTGTGTGTGTGTGACTCGGAGTATCTGTGTGCGTGTGTGTGTATAGGAGTATCTGTGTGTGTGTGTGTGTATAGGAGTATCTGTGTGTGTGTGTGTGTATAGGAGTGTGTGTGTGTGTATAGGAGTATCTGTGTGTGTGTGTATATAGGAGTATCTGTGTGTGTGTGTCGGAGTATCTGTGTGTGTGTGTGTATATCGGAGTATCTGTGTGTGTGTGTGTGTAGGAGTATCTGTGTGCGTGTGTGTGTGTGTGTGTGTGTATAGGAGTATCTGTCCTTGTATGTGTGTGTGTGTAGGAGTATCTGTCCGTGTGTATGTGTGTGTGTGTGTACAGGAGTATCTGTGTGTGTGTGTGTATAAGAGTACCTGTGTGTGTGTGTGTGTGTATAGGAGTATCTGTGTTTGTGTGTGTGTGTTTAGGAGTATCTGTGTGTGTGAGTGTGTATCGGAGTATGTGTGTGTGTGTGTGTGTGTACAGGAGTATCTGTTTGTGTGTGTGTATATGAGTGTGTGTGTGTGTGTATAGGAGTATCTGCGTGTGTGTGTGTATAGGAGTATCTGTGTGTGTGTGCGTATAGGAGTATCTGCGTGTGCGTGTGTGTGTATAGGAGTATCTGTGTGTGTGTATATAGGAGTATCTGTGTGTGTGTGTGTGTATAGGAGTATCTGTGTGTGTGTGTCTGGAGGAGTATCTGTGTGTGTGTGTGTAGGAGTGTGTGTGTGTGTATAGGAGTATTTGTGTGTGTGTGTGTATAGGAATATCTGTGTGTGTGTATGTGTGTGTGTGTGTATAGGAGTATCTGTGTGTGTGCGTGTATAGGAGTATCTGTGTGTGTGCATGTATAGGAGTATCTGTGTGTGTGTGTATAGGAGTATCTGTGTGTGTGTGTGTGTGTATAGGAGTATGTGTGTGTGTATGTATAAGAGTATCTATGTGTGTGTATAGGAGTATCTGTGTATGTGTGTGTGTGTGTATAGGAATATCTGTGTGTGTGTGTATAGGCGTATCTGTGTGTGTGTGTGTATAGGAGTATCTCTGTGTGTGTGTGTGTGTGTGTATAGGAGTATCTGTGTGTATGTGTGTGTGTGTATAGGAGTACCTGTGTCTGTGTGTGTGTGTGTATAGGAGTACCTGTGTCTGTGTATGTGTGTGTGTATAGGAGTACCTGTGTGTGTGTGTGTGTGTGTAGAGGAGTATCTGTGTGGGTGGGTGTGTGTATATAGGAGTATCTGTGTGTGTGTGTGTGTATAGGAGTATCTGTGTGTGTGTACAGGAGTATCTGTGTGTGTGTGTGTATAGGAGTATCTGTGTGTTGTGTGTATAGGAGTGTGTGTGTGTGTGTATAGGAGTATCTGTTTGTGTGTGTGTGTATAGGAGTATTTGCGTGCGTGTGTGTATAGGAGTATCTGCGTGTGTGTGTGTATGGGAGTATCTGCGTGTGTGTGTATGTAGGAGTATCTGTGTGTGTGTGTGTGTGTGTGTAGGAGTATCTGTGTGTGTGTGTGTGTGTGTCTATAGGAGTATCTGTCCGTGTACGTGTGTGTGTGTGTAGGAGTATCTGTCCGTGTGTATGTGTGTCTGTGTGTACAGGAGCATCTGTGTGTGTGTGTGTGTGTATGTGTTTGTGTATAGGAGTATCTGTGTTTGTGTGTGTGTGTATAGGAGTATCTGTGTGTGTGTGCATAGGAGTATGTGTGTGTGTACAGGAGTATCTGTTTGTGTGTGTGTATAGGAGTATCTGCGTGTGTGTGTGTATAGGAGTATCTGCGGGTGTGTGTCTATAGGAGTATCTGTGTGTGTGTATAGGAGTATCTGTGTGTGTGCGTGTATAGGCGTATGTGTGTGTGTGTGTATTCGAGTATCTGTGTGTGTGTGTGTATATAGGAGTATCTGTGTGTGTGTATATATAGGAGTATCTGTGTGTGTGTGTGTATAGGAGTATCTGTATGTGTGTGTGTGTATAGGAGTATCTGTGTGTGTGTGTATAGGAGTATCTATGTGTGTGTATAGGAGTATCTGTGTGTGTGTATAGGAGTATTTGTGTGTGTGTGTGGATAGGAGTATCTGTGTGTGTGTACAGGAAAATCTGTGCGTGTGTATATAGGAGTATCTGTGTGTGTGTGTGTGTCTAGGAGTATCTGTGTGTGTGTGTGTATGGGAGTATCTGTGTGTGTGTGTATGTAGGAGTATCTGTGTGTGTGTGTGTGTGTGTGTAGGAGTATCTGTGTGTGTGTGTGTGTGTGTCTATAGGAGTATCTGTCCGTGTACGTGTGTGTGTCTGTAGGAGTATCTGTCCGTGTGTATGTGTGTCTGTGTGTACAGGAGTATCTGTGTGTGTGTGTGTGTATGTGTTTGTGTATAGGAGTATCTGTGTTTGTGTGTGTGTGTATAGGAGTATCTGTGTGTGTGTGCATAGGAGTATGTGTGTGTGTACAGGAGTATATGTTTGTGTGTGTGTATAGGAGTATCTGCGTGTGTGTGTGTATAGGAGTATCTGCGTGTGTGTGTCTATAGGAGTATCTGTGTGTGTGTATAGGAGTATCTGTGTGTGTGCGTGTATAGGCGTATGTGTGTGTGTGTGTATTCGAGTATCTGTGTGTGTGTGTGTATATAGGAGTATCTGTGTGTGTGTGTGTGTATAGGAGTATCTGTGTGTGTGTGTGTGTATAGGAGTATCTGTGTGTGTGTGTCTGTAGGAGTATCTGTGTGTCTGTGTGTGTATAGGAGTGTGTGTGTGTGTGTGTATAGGAGCGTATGTGTGTGTGTGTTTGTATAGGAGTATCTGTGTGTGTGTGTATAGGAGTATCTGTGTGGGTGTGTGTGTGTGTATCGGAGTATCTGTGTATGTGTGTGTGAGTGGGTGTGGAAAGGAGTATCTGTGTGTGTGTGTGTATAGGAGTATCTGTGTGTGTGTATAGGAGTGTGTGTGTGTGTATAGGAGTATCTGTGTTTGTGTGGATAGGATTATCTGTGTGTGTGTGTGTAGGAGTATCTGTGTGTGTGTATAGGAGTATCTGTGTGTGTGTAGGAGTGTGTGTGTGTGTGTGCGCATATACGAGTATCTGCGTGTGTGTATAGGAGTATCTGCGTGTGTGTATAGGAGTATCTGTGTGTGCGTGTAGGAGTGTCTGTGTGTGTGTATGTGTGTGTGTGTGTGTATAGGAGTATCTGTGTGTGTGTGTGTGTGCATGTATAGGAGTATCTGTGTGTGTGTGTATATAGGAGTATCTGTGTGTGTGTGTAGGAGTATCTGTGTGTGTGTAGGAGTATCTGTGTGTGTGTGTGTAGGAGTATCTGTGTGTGTGTAGGAGTATCTGTGTGTGTGTGTATAGGAGTATCTGTGTGTGTGTGAGTGTGTGTATATGAGTGTGTGTGTGTGTATAGGAGTATCTGTGTGTGTGTGCACAGGAGTATGTGTGTGTGTGTATAGGAGTATCTGTTTATGTGTGTGTGTATAGGAGTATTTGTGTGTATGTGTGTGTGTATAGGAGTATTTGTGTGTATGTGTGTGTGTATGGTAGCATCTGTGTGTGTCTTTGTGAGTGTAGGAGTATCTGTGTGTGTGTGTATAGGAGTATGTGTGTGTGTATGTGTGTGTGTATCGGTGTATGTGTGTGTGCATCGGTGTGTGTGTGTGTGTATAGGTGTATCTGTGTGTGTGTGTGTGTGCATCGAAGTGTGTATGTGTGTGTATAGGAGTATCTGTTTGTATGTGTGTACAGGAGTATCTGTGTGTGCATGTATAGGAGTATCTGTGTGTGTGTGTTTATACTTGTATCTGTGTGTGTCTGTATAGGTGTATCTGTCTGTATGTCTAGGAGTATCTGTGTGTGTGTGTGTGCGTCTGTATAGGTGTATCTGTGTGTATGTATAGGAGTATCTGTGTGTCTGTGTGTGTGTATAGGTGTGTGTGTGTATAGGTGTGTGTGTGTGAATAGGAGTATCTGTGTGTGTGTGTGTATAGGAGTATCTGTGTGGGTGTGTATGTGTATCGGAGTATCTGTGCGTGTGTATAGGAGTATCTGTGTGTGTATAGAGGAGTATCTGTGTGTGTGTGTAATGGAGTATCTGTGTGTGTGAGTGTGTATACGAGTGTGTGTGTGTATAGGAGTATCTGTGTGTGTGTGTATAGGGGTTTGTGTGTGTGTGTGTATATAGGAGTGTCTGAGTGCATGTGTGTGTGTGTGTTTGTATAGGAGTATCTGTGTGTGTGTATAGGAGTATCTGTGTGTGTGTGTATAGGAGTATCTGTGTGTGTGTGGGTGTGTATAGGAGTATCTGTGTGTGTGGGTGTGAATAGGAGTATCTGTGTGTGTGTGGGTGTGTATAGGAGTATCTGTGTGTGTGTTTGTATAGGAGTATCTGTGCGTGTGTGTCTGTATGGGAGTATCTGTGTGTGTGTGTGGGAGTGTGTGTGTGTATTGGAGTATCTGTGTGTGTGTGTGTGTGTATAGGAGTATCTGTGTGTGTGTGTAGGAATATCTGTGTGTGTGTCGGAGTATCTGTGTGTGTATAGGAGTATGTGTGTGTGTATACGAGTATCTGTGTGTGTGTGTGTATAGGAGTGTGTGTGTGTGTATAGGAGTATCTGTGGGTTTGTGTGTGTGTTTAGGAGTGTGTGTGTATCGGAGTATCTGTGTGTGTGTAGGAGTATCTGTGTGTGTGTGTGTAGGAGTATCTGTGTGTGTGTGTGTAGGAGTATCTGTGTGTGTAGGAGTATCTGTCTGTGTGTGTGTGTATAGGAGTATCTGTCTATGTGTGTGTGTGTGAGTACAGGAGTATCTGTGTGTGTATATAGGGGTATCTGTGTGTGTGTGTGTGTGTATAGGAGTATCTGTGTGTGTGTATATAGGAGTATCTGTGTTTGTGTGTGTATAGGAGTATCTGTGTGTGTGTGTGTATAGGAGTATCTGTGTGTATGTGTATGTGTGTGTGTGTATAGGAGTATCTGTGTGTATAGGAGTATCTGTGTGTGTGTGTATAGGAGTATCTGTCTGTGTGTGTGCGTGTATAGGAGTATCTGTGTGTGTGTGTGTATAGGAGTATCTGTGTGTGTGTGTGTGTATGTATAGGAGAATCTGTGTGTATGTGTGTGTGTATGTATTGGTGTATCTGTGTGTGTGTGTATAGGAGTATCTGTGTGTGTGTGTATAGGAGTATCTGTGTGTGTATAGGAGTATCTGTGTGTGTGTGTGTGTATAGGAGTATCTGTGTGTGTGTGTGTGTATGTATAGGAGTATCTGTGTGTGTGTGTTTGTGTATGTATAGGAGTATCTGTGTGTGTGTGTGTGTATAGGAGTATCTGTGTGTGTGTGTATAGGAGTATCTGTGTGTGTGTGTGTAGGAGTATCTGTGTGTGTGTGTGTGTATAGGAGTGTGTGTGTGTGTATATAGGAGTTTGTGAGTGTGTGTGTATGGGAGCGTATGTGTGTGTGTGTTTGTCTCGGAGTATCTGTGTGTGTGTGTGTGTGTGTGTATAGGAATATCTGTGTGGGTGTGTGTGTGTGTAACGGAGTATCTGTGTATGTGTGTGAGTGGGTGTGGAAAGGAGTATCTGTGTGTGTGTGTGTATAGGAGTATCTGTGTGTGTATGTATAGGAGTGTGTGTGTGTATAGGTGTATCTGTGTGTGTGGATAGGATTATCTGTGTGTGTATGTGTGTGTAGGAGTATCTGTGTGTGTGTATAGGAGTATTTGTGTGTGTAGGAGTGTGTGTGTGTGCGCATATAGGAGTATCTGCGTGTGTGTATAGGAGAATCTGTGTGTGTGTGTAGGAGCATCTGTGTGTGTGTTTGTGTGTGTGTATAGGAGTATCTGTGTGTGTGTGTGCATGTATAGGAGTATCTGTGTGTGTGTATAGGAGTATCTGTGTGTGTATAGGAGTATCTGTGTGTGTGTGTGTGTATAGGAGTATCTGTGTTTGTATAGGAGTATCTGTGTGTGTGTGTGTGTATAGGAGTATCTGTGTGTGTGTGTGTCTGTAGGAGTATCTGTGTGTCTGTGTGTGTATAGGAGTGTGTGTGTGTGTGTATAGGAGCGTATGTGTGTGTGTGTTTGTATAGGAGTATCTGTGTGTGTGTGTGTGTATAGGAGTATCTGTGTGGGTGTGTGTGTATCGGAGTATCTGTGTATGTGTGTGTGAGTGGGTGTGGAAAGGAGTATCTGTGTGTGTGTGTGTATAGGAGTATCTGTGTGTGTGTATAGGAGTGTGTGTGTGTATAGGAGTATCTGTGTTTGTGTGGATAGGATTATCTGTGTGTGTGTATGTAGGAGTATCTGTGTGTGTGTATAGGAGTATCTGTGTGTGTGTAGGAGTGTGTGTGTGTGTGTGCGCATATACGAGTATCTGCGTGTGTGTATAGGAGTATCTGCGTGTGTGTATAGGAGTATCTGTGTGTGCGTGTAGGAGTGTCTGTGTGTGTGTATGTGTGTGTGTGTGTGTATAGGAGTATCTGTGTGTGTGTGTGTGTGTGCATGTATAGGAGTATCTGTGTGTGTGTGTGTATATAGGAGTATCTGTGTGTGTGTAGGAGTATCTGTGTGTGTGTAGGAGTATCTGTGTGTGTGTGTAGGAGTATCTGTGTGTGTGTGTAGGAGTATCTGTGTGTGTGTATAGGAGTATCTGTGTGTGTGTGAGTGTGTGTATATGAGTGTGTGTGTGTGTATAGGAGTATCTGTGTGTGTGTGCACAGGAGTATGTGTGTGTGTGTGTATAGGAGTATCTGTTTGTGTGTGTGTGTATAGGAGTATTTGTGTGTATGTGTGTGTGTATAGGAGTATTTGTGTGTATGTGTGTGTGTATGGGAGCATCTGTGTGTGTCTTTGTGAGTGTAGGAGTATCTGTGTGTGTGTGTATAGGAGTATGTGTGTGTGTATGTGTGTGTGTATCGGTGTATCTGTGTGTGTGTGTGTGCATCGGTGTGTGTGTGTGTGTGTGTATAGGTGTATCTGTTTGTATGTGTGTACAGGAGTATCTGTGTGTGTATGTATAGGAGTATCTGTATGTGTGTGTTTATACTTGTATCTGTGTGTGTCTGTATAGGTGTATCTGTGTGTATGTCTAGGAGTATCTGTGTGTGTGTGTGTGCGTCTGTATAGGTGTATCTGTGTGTATGTATAGGAGTATCTGTGTGTCTGTGTGTGTGTATAGGTGTGTGTGTGTATAGGTGTGTGTGTGTGAATAGGAGTATCTGTGTGTGTGTGTATAGGAGTATCTGTGTGAGTGTGTATGTGTATCGGAGTATCTGTGCGTGTGTATAGGAGTATCTGTGTGTGTGTGTAATGGAGTATCTGTGTGTGTGAGTGTGTATACGAGTGTGTGTGTGTATAGGAGTATCTGAGTGTGTGTGTATAGGGGTTTGTGTGTGTGTGTGTATATAGGAGTGTCTGAGTGTATGTGTGTGTGTGTGTTTGTTTCGGAGTATCTGTGTGTGTGTATAGGAGTATCTGTGTGTGTGTGTATAGGAGTATCTGTGTGTGTGTGTGGGTGTGTATAGGAGTATCTGTGTGTGTGGGTGTGAATAGGAGTATCTGTGTGTGTGTGTGGGTGTGTATAGGAGTATCTGTGTGTGTGTTTGTATAGGAGTATCTGTGCGTGTGTGTCTGTATGGGAGTATCTGTGTGTGTGTGTGTGGGAGTGTGTGTGTGTATTGGAGTATCTGAGTGTGTGTGTGTGTATAGGAGTATCTGTGTGTGTGTGTAGGAATATCTGTGTGTGTGTCGGAGTATCTGTGTGTGTATAGGAGTATGTGTGTGTGTATACGAGTATCTGTGTGTGTGTGTGTGTATAGGAGTGTGTGTGTGTGTGTGTATAGGAGTATCTGTGGGTTTGTGTGTGTGTTTAGGAGTGTGTGTGTGTATCGGAGTATCTGTGTGTGTGTAGGAGTATCTGTGTGTGTGTGTGTAGGAGTATCTGTGTGTGTGTGTAGGAGTATCTGTGTGTGTAGGAGTATCTGTCTGTGTGTGTGTGTATAGGAGTATCTGTCTATGTGTGTGTGTGTGAGTACAGGGGTATCTGTGTGTGTATATAGGGGTATCTGTGTGTGTGTGTGTGTGTATAGGAGTATCTCTGTGTGTGTATATAGGAGTACCTGTGTTTGAGTGTGTATAGGAGTATCTGTGTGTGTGTGTGTATAGGAGTATCTGTGTGTGTGTGTATGTGTGTGTGTGTGTATAGGAGTATCTGTGTGTATAGGAGTATCTGTGTGTGTGTGTATAGGAGTATCTGTCTGTGTGTGTGCGTGTACAGGAGTATCTGTGTGTGTGTGTGTGTGTGTATAGGAGTATCTGTGTGTGTATGTATAGGAGAATCTGTGTGTATGTGTGTGTGTATGTATTGGTGTATCTGTGTGTGTATGTATAGGAGTATCTGTGTGTGTGTGTATAGGAGTATCTGTGTGTGTATAGGAGTATCTGTGTGTGTGTGTGTATAGGAGTATCTGTGTGTGTGTGTGTGTGTATGTATAGGAGTATCTGTGTGTGTGTGTTTGTGTATGTATAGGAGTATCTGTGTGTGTGTGTGTATAGGAGTATCTGTGTGTGTGTGTATAGGAGTATCTGTGTGTGTGTGTATAGGAGTATCTGTGTGTGTGTGGATAGGATTATCTGTGTGTGTGTGTGTAGGAGTATCTGTGTGTGTGTATAGGAGTATCTGTGTGTGTGTAGGAGTGTGTGTGTGTGTGTGCGCATATACGAGTATCTGCGTGTGTGTATAGGAGTATCTGCGTGTGTGTATAGGAGAATCTGTGTGTGCGTGTATGAGTGTCTGTGTGTGTGTGTGTGTGTATAGGAGTATCTGTGTGTGTGTGTGTGTGTGCATGTATAGGAGTATCTGTGTGTGTGTGTATATAGGATTTTCTGTGTGTGTGTGTAGGAGTATCTGTGTGTGTGTAGGAGTATCTGTGTGTGTGTGTGTAGGAGTATCTGTGTGTGTGTGTAGGAGTATCTGTGTGTGTGTGTATAGGAGTATCTGTGTGTGTGTGAGTGTGTGTATATGAGTGTGTGTGTGTGTACAGGAGTATCTGTGTGTGTGTGCACAGGAGTATGTGTGTGTGTGTATAGGAGTATCTGTTTGTGTGTGTGTGTATAGGAGTATTTGTGTGTATGTGTGTGTGTATAGGAGTATTTGTGTGTATGTGTGTGTGTATGGGAGCATCTGTGTGTGTCTTTGTGAGTGTAGGAGTATCTGTGTGTGTGTGTGTATAGGAGTATGTGTGTGTGTATGTGTGTGTGTATCGGTGTATCTGTGTGTGTGCATCGGTGTGTGTGTGTGTGTGTGTGTATAGGTGTATCTGTGTGTGTGTGTGTGTGCATCGAAGTGTGTATGTGTGTGTATAGGAGTATCTGTTTGTATGTGTGTACAGGAGTATCTGTGTGTGTATGTATAGGAGTATCTGTGTGTGTGTGTTTATACTTGTATCTGTGTGTGTCTGTATAGGTGTATCTGTCTGTATGTCTAGGAGTATCTGTGTGTGTGTGTGTGCGTCTGTATAGGTGTATCTGTGTGTATGTATAGGAGTATCTGTGTGTCTGTGTGTGTGTATAGGTGTGTGTGTGTATAGGTGTGTGTGTGTGAATAGGAGTATCTGTGTGTGTGTGTGTGCATAGGAGTATCTGTGTGGGTGTGTATGTGTATCGGAGTATCTGTGCGTGTGTATAGGAGTATCTGTGTGTGTATATAGGAGTATCTGTGTGTGTGTGTAATGGAGTATCTGTGTGTGTGAGTGTGTATACGAGTGTGTGTGTGTATAGGAGTATCTGTGTGTGTGTGTATAGGGGTTTGTGTGTGTGTGTGTATATAGGAGTGTCTGAGTGTATGTGTGTGTGTGTGTTTGTATAGGAGTATCTGTGTGTGTGTATAGGAGTATCTGTGTGTGTGTGTATAGGAGTATCTGTGTGTGTGTGTGGGTGTGTATAGGAGTATCTGTGTGTGTGGGTGTGAATAGGAGTATCTGTGTGTGTGTGGGTGTGTATAGGAGTATCTGTGTGTGTGTTTGTATAGGAGTATCTGTGCGTGTGTGTCTGTATGGGAGTATCTGTGTGTGTGTGTGTGTGGGAGTGTGTGTGTATTGGAGTATCTGTGTGTGTGTGTGTATAGGAGTATCTGTGTGTGTGTGTAGGAATATCTGTGTGTGTGTCGGAGTATCTGTGTGTGTATAGGAGTATGTGTGTGTGTATAGGAGTATCTGTGTGTGTGTGTGTATAGGAGTGTGTGTGTGTGTGAGTATCTGTGTGTGTGTGTGTTTAGGAGTATCTGTGTATGTGTGTATAGGAGTATCTGTGTGTGTGTGTGTCTGTGTGTATAGGAGTTTCGGTGTGTGTGTATGTATTGGTGTATCTGTGTGTGTGTGTATAGGAGTATCTGTGTGTGTGTGTATAGGAGTATCTGTGTGTGTGTATAGGAGTATGTGTGTGTGTGTATAGGAGTATGTGTGTGTGTGTGTATAGGAGTATCTGTGTGCGTGTGTGTGTGTGTATAGGAGTATCTGTGTGTGTGTGTGTGTGTATAGGAGTATCTCTGTGTGTGTGTATAGGAGTATCTGTGTGTGTGTGTGTATAGGAGTATCTGTGTGTGTGTGTATATAGACGTATCTGTGTGTGTGTGTGTGTATAGAAGTATCTGTGTGTGTGTGTATAGAAGTATCTGTGTGTGTATATAGTAGTATCTGTGTGTGTGTGTATAGTAGTATCTGTGTGTGTGTGTGTGTATAGTAGTATCTGTGTGTGTGTATAGGAGGATCTGTGTGTGTGTATAGTATTAACTGTGTGTGTGTATCGTAGTATCTGTGTGTGTATATAGTATTATCTGTGTGCGTGTGTGTATAGCAGTATCTGTGTGTGTGTGTATAGTAGTATCTGTGTGTGTGTGTATAGGAGTATCTGTGTGTGTGTGTGTGTATAGGAGTATCTGTGTGTGTGTGTGTATAGGAATATCAGTGTGTGTGTGTGTGTATAGGAGTATCTGCGTGTGTGTGAGTATAGGAGAATCTGCGTGTGTGTGTTTGTGTATAGGAGTATCTGCATGTGTGTGTATAGGAGTATCTGTGTGTGTGTGTATAGGAGTATCTGTGTGTGTGTGTGTATAGGAGTATCTGTGTGTGTGTGTGTGTAGGAGTATCTGTGTGTGTGTGTGTAGGAGTATCTGTGTGTGTAGGAGTATCTGTCTGTGTGTGTGTGTATAGGAGTATCTGTCTATGTGTGTGTGTGTGAGTACAGGAGTATCTGTGTGTGTGTATAGGGGTATCTGTGTGTGTGTGTGTGTATAGGAGTATCTGTGTGTGTGTATATAGGAGTATCTGTGTTTGTGTGTGTATAGGAGTATCTGTGTGTGTGTGTGTATAGGAGTATCTGTGTGTGTGTGTATGTGTGTGTGTGTATAGGAGTATCTGTGTGTATAGGAGTATCTGTGTGTGTGTGTGTATAGGAGTAACTGTCTGTGTGTGTGCGTGTATAGGAGTATCTGTGTGTGTGTGTGTGTATAGGAGTATCTGTGTGTGTGTGTGTATGTATAGGAGAATCTGTGTGTATGTGTGTGTGTATGTATTGGTGTATCTGTGTGTGTGTGTATAGGAGTATCTGTGTGTGTGTGTATAGGAGTATCTGTGTGTGTATAGGAGTATCTGTGTGTGTGTGTGTGTGTATAGGAGTATCTGTGTGTGTGTGTGTGTATGTATAGGAGTATCTGTGTGTGTGTGTTTGTGTATGTATAGGAGTATCTGTGTGCGTGTGTGTGTATAGGAGTATCTGTGTGTGTGTGTGTGTAGGAGTATCTGTGTGTGTGTGTGTGTATAGGAGTGTGTGTGTGTGTGTATAGGAGTTTGTGAGTGTGTGTGTATGGGAGCGTATGTGTGTGTGTGCTTGTATAGGAGTATCTGTGTGTGTGTGTGTGTGTGTGTGTATAGGAATATCTGTGTGGGTGTGTGTGTGTGTATCGGAGTATCTGTGTATGTGTGTGAGTGGGTGTGGAAAGGAGTATCTGTCTGTGTGTGTGTATAGGAGTATCTGTGTGTGTATGTATAGGAGTGTGTGTGTGTATAGGAGTATCTGTATGTGTGTGGATAGGATTATCTGTGTGTGTATGTGTGTGTAGGATTATCTGTGTGTGTGTATAGGAGTATCTGTGTATGTGTAGGAGTGTGTGTGTGTGCGCATATAGGAGTATCTGCGTGTGTGTATAGGAGTATCTGTTTGTGTGTGTAGGAGACGCTGTTTGTGTGTTTGTGTGTGTGTGTATAGGAGTATCTGTGTGTGTGTGTGTGCATGTATAGGAGTATCTGTGTGTGTGTATAGGAGTATCTGTGTGTGTATAGGAGTATCTGTGTGTGTGTGTGTGTATAGGAGTATCTGTGTTTGTATAGGAGTATCTGTGTGTGTGTGTGTGTATAGGAGTATCTGTGTGTGTGTGTGTGTCTGTACGAGTATCTGTGTGTCTGTGTGTGTATAGGAGTGTGTGTGTGTGTGTATAGGAGCGTATGTGTGTGTGTGTTTGTATAGGAGTATCTGTGTGTGTGTGTGTATAGGAGTATCTGTGTGGGTGTGTGTGTGTGTATCGGAGTATCTGTGTATGTGTGTGTGAGTGGGTGTGGAAAGGAGTATCTGTGTGTGTGTGTGTGTGTGTATAGGAGTATCTGTGTGTGTGTGTATAGGAGTGTGTGTGTGTATAGGAGTATCTGTGTGTGTGTGGATAGGATTATCTGTGTGTGTGTGTGTAGGAGTATCTGTGTGTGTGTATAGGAGTATCTGTGTGTGTGTAGGAGTGTGTGTGTGTGTGTGCGCATATACGAGTATCTGCGTGTGTGTATAGGAGTATCTGCGTGTGTGTATAGGAGTATCTGTGTGTGCGTGTAGGAGTGTCTGTGTGTGTGTATGTGTGTGTGTGTGTATAGGAGTATCTGTGTGTGTGTGTGTGTGCATGTATAGGAGTATCTGTGTGTGTGTGTATATAGGAGTATCTGTGTGTGTGTGTAGGAGTATCTGTGTGTGTGTAGGAGTATCTGTGTGTGTGTGTAGGAGTATCTGTGTGTGTGTGTTTATAGTTGTATCTGTGTGTGTGTGTGTCTGTATAGGTGTATCTGTGTGTATGTATAGGAGTATCTGTGTGTCTGTGTGTGTGTATAGGTGTGTGTGTGTATAGGTGTGTGTGTGAATAGGAGTATCTGTGTGTGTGTGTGTATAGGAGTATCTGTGTGGGTGTGTATGTGTATCGGAGTATCTGTGCGTGTCTATAGGAGTATCTGTGTGTGTATATAGGAGTATCTGTGTGTGTGTGTAATGGAGTATCTGTGTGTGTGAGTGTGTATACGAGTGTGTGTGTGTATAGGAGTATCTGTGTGTGTGTGTATAGGGGTTTGTGTGTGTGTGTATATAGGAGTGTCTGAGTGTATGTGTGTGTGTGTGTTTGTATAGGAGTATCTGTGTGTGTGTATAGGAGTATCTGTGTGTGTGTGTATAGGAGTATCTGTGTGTGTGTGTGGGTGTGTATAGGAGTACCTGTGTGTGTGGGTGTGAATAGGAGTATCTGTGTGTGTGTGTGGGTGTGTATAGGAGTATCTGTGTGTGTGTTTGTATAGGAGTATCTGTGCGTGTGTGTCTGTATGGGAGTATCTGTGTGTGTGTGTGTGGGAGTGTGTGTGTGTGTATTGGAGTATCTGTGTGTGTGTGTGTGTGTGTATAGGAGTATCTGTGTGTGTGTGTGTAGGAATATCTGTGTGTGTGTCGGAGTATCTGTGTGTGTATAGGAGTATGTGTGTGTGTATACGAGTATCTGTGTGTGTGTGTGTGTGTACAGGAGTATCTGTGTGTGTGTGTGTGTGCATGTATAGGAGTATCTGTGTGTGTGTATAGGAGTATCTGTGTGTGTATAGGAGTATCTGTGTGTGTGTGTGTGTATATAGGAGTATCTGTGTTTGTATAGGAGTATCTGTGTGTGTGTGTGTGTATAGGAGTATCTGTGTGTGTGTGTGTCTGTAGGAGTATCTGTGTGTCTGTGTGTGTATAGGAGTGTGTGTGTGTGTGTATAGGAGCGTATGTGTGTGTGTGTTTGTATAGGAGTATCTGTGTGTGTGTGTGTGTATAGGAGTATCTGTGTGGGTGTGTGTGTGTGTATCGGAGTATCTGTGTATGTGTGTGTGAGTGGGTGTGGAAAGGAGTATCTGTGTGTGTGTGTGTGTGTATAGGAGTATCTGTGTGTGTGTGTATAGGAGTGTGTGTGTGTATAGGAGTATCTGTGTGTGTGTGGATAGGATTATCTGTGTGTGTGTGTGTAGGAGTATCTGTGTGTGTGTATAGGAGTATCTGTGTGTGTGTAGGAGTGTGTGTGTGTGTGTGCGCATATACGAGTATCTGCGTGTGTGTATAGGAGTATCTGCGTGTGTGTATAGGAGTATCTGTGTGTGCGTGTAGGAGTGTCTGTGTGTGTGTATGTGTGTGTGTGTGTGTGTATAGGAGTATCTGTGTGTGTGTGTGTGTGCATGTATAGGAGTATCTGTGTGTGTGTGTATATAGGAGTATCTGTGTGTGTGTGTAGGAGTATCTGTGTGTGTGTAGGAGTATCTGTGTGTGTGTGTAGGAGTATCTGTGTGTGTGTGTAGGAGTATCTGTGTGTGTGTGTACAGGAGTATCTGTGTGTGTGTGAGTGTGTGTATATGAGTGTGTGTGTGTGTATAGGAGTATCTGTGTGTGTGTGCACAGGAGTATGTGTGTGTGTGTGTATAGGAGTATCTGTTTGTGTGTGTGTGTATAGGAGTATTTGTGTGTATGTGTGTGTGTATAGGAGTATTTGTGTGTATGTGTGTGTGCATGGGAGCATCTGTGTGTGTCTTTGTGAGTGTAGGAGTACCTGTGTGTGTGTGTATAGGAGTATGTGTGTGTGTATGTGTGTGTGTATCGGTGTATCTGTGTGTGTGTGTGTGCATCGGTGTGTGTGTGTGTGTGTGTATAGGTGTATCTGTGTGTGTGTGTGTGTGCATCGGAGTGTGTATGTGTGTGTATAGGAGTATCTGTTTGTATGTGTGTACAGGAGTATCTGTGTGTGTATGTATAGGAGTATCTGTGTGTGTGTGTTTATACTTGTATCTGTGTGTGTCTGTATAGGTGTATCTGTGTGTATGTCTAGGAGTATCTGTGTGTGTGTGTGTGCGTCTGTATAGGTGTATCTGTGTGTATGTATAGGAGTATCTGTGTGTCTGTGTGTGTGTATAGGTGTGTGTGTGTATAGGTGTGTGTGTGAATAGGAGTATCTGTGTGTGTGTGTGTATAGGAGTATCTGTGTGGGTGTGTATGTGTATCGGAGTATCTGTGCGTGTGTATAGGAGTATCTGTGTGTGTATATAGGAGTATCTGTGTGTGTGTGTAATGGAGTATCTGTGTGTGTGAGTGTGTATACGAGTGTGTGTGTGTATAGGAGTATCTGTGTGTGTGTGTATAGGGGTTTGTGTGTGTGTGTATATAGGAGTGTCTGAGTGTATGTGTGTGTGTGTGTTTGTATAGGAGTATCTGTGTGTGTGTATAGGAGTATCTGTGTGTGTGTGTATAGGAGTATCTGTGTGTGTGTGTGTGGGTGTGTATAGGAGTACCTGTGTGTGTGGGTGTGAATAGGAGTATCTGTGTGTGTGTGTGGGTGTGTATAGGAGTATCTGTGTGTGTGTTTGTATAGGAGTATCTGTGCGTGTGTGTCTGTATGGGAGTATCTGTGTGTGTGTGTGTGGGAGTGTGTGTGTGTGTATTGGAGTATCTGTGTGTGTGTGTGTGTGTGTATAGGAGTATCTGTGTGTGTGTGTAGGAATATCTGTGTGTGTGTCGGAGTATCTGTGTGTGTATAGGAGTATGTGTGTGTGTATACGAGTATCTGTGTGTGTGTGTGTGTGTACAGGAGTATCTGTGTGTGTGTGTGTGTGCATGTATAGGAGTATCTGTGTGTGTGTATAGGAGTATCTGTGTGTGTATAGGAGTATCTGTGTGTGTGTGTGTGTGTATAGGAGTATCTGTGTTTGTATAGGAGTATCTGTGTGTGTGTGTGTGTATAGGAGTATCTGTGTGTGTGTGTGTCTGTAGGAGTATCTGTGTGTCTGTGTGTGTATAGGAGTGTGTGTGTGTGTGTATAGGAGCGTATGTGTGTGTGTGTTTGTATAGGAGTATCTGTGTGTGTGTGTGTATAGGAGTATCTGTGTGGGTGTGTGTGTGTGTATCGGAGTATCTGTGTATGTGTGTGTGAGTGGGTGTGGAAAGGAGTATCTGTGTGTGTGTGTGTGTGTATAGGAGTATCTGTGTGTGTGTGTATAGGAGTGTGTGTGTGTATAGGAGTATCTGTGTGTGTGTGGATAGGATTATCTGTGTGTGTGTGTGTAGGAGTATCTGTGTGTGTGTATAGGAGTATCTGTGTGTGTGTAGGAGTGTGTGTGTGTGTGTGCGCATATACGAGTATCTGCGTGTGTGTATAGGAGTATCTGCGTGTGTGTATAGGAGTATCTGTGTGTGCGTGTAGGAGTGTCTGTGTGTGTGTATGTGTGTGTGTGTGTGTGTATAGGAGTATCTGTGTGTGTGTGTGTGTGCATGTATAGGAGTATCTGTGTGTGTGTGTATATAGGAGTATCTGTGTGTGTGTGTAGGAGTATCTGTGTGTGTGTAGGAGTATCTGTGTGTGTGTGTAGGAGTATCTGTGTGTGTGTGTAGGAGTATCTGTGTGTGTGTGTACAGGAGTATCTGTGTGTGTGTGAGTGTGTGTATATGAGTGTGTGTGTGTGTATAGGAGTATCTGTGTGTGTGTGCACAGGAGTATGTGTGTGTGTGTGTATAGGAGTATCTGTTTGTGTGTGTGTGTATAGGAGTATTTGTGTGTATGTGTGTGTGTATAGGAGTATTTGTGTGTATGTGTGTGTGCATGGGAGCATCTGTGTGTGTCTTTGTGAGTGTAGGAGAACCTGTGTGTGTGTGTATAGGAGTATGTGTGTGTGTATGTGTGTGTGTATCGGTGTATCTGTGTGTGTGTGTGCATCGGTGTGTGTGTGTGTGTGTGTATAGGTGTATCTGTGTGTGTGTGTGTGTGCATCGGAGTGTGTATGTGTGTGTATAGGAGTATCTGTTTGTATGTGTGTACAGGAGTATCTGTGTGTGTATGTATAGGAGTATCTGTGTGTGTGTGTTTATACTTGTATCTGTGTGTGTCTGTATAGGTGTATCTGTGTGTATGTCTAGGAGTATCTGTATGTGTGTGTGTGCGTCTGTATAGGTGTATCTGTGTGTATGTATAGGAGTATCTGTGTGTCTGTGTGTGTGTATAGGTGTGTGTGTGTATAGGTGTGTGTGTGAATAGGAGTATCTGTGTGTGTGTGTGTATAGGAGTATCTGTGTGGGTGTGTATGTGTATCGGAGTATCTGTGCGTGTGTATAGGAGTATCTGTGTGTGTATATAGGAGTATCTGTGTGTGTGTGTAATGGAGTATCTGTGTGTGTGAGTGTGTATACGAGTGTGTGTGTGTATAGGAGTATCTGTGTGTGTGTGTATAGGGGTTTGTGTGTGTGTGTATATAGGAGTGTCTGAGTGTATGTGTGTGTGTGTGTTTGTATAGGAGTATCTGTGTGTGTGTATAGGAGTATCTGTGTGTGTGTGTATAGGAGTATCTGTGTGTGTGTGTGGGTGTGTATAGGAGTACCTGTGTGTGTGGGTGTGAATAGGAGTATCTGTGTGTGTGTGTGGGTGTGTATAGGAGTATCTGTGTGTGTGTTTGTATAGGAGTATCTGTGCGTGTGTGTCTGTATGGGAGTATCTGTGTGTGTGTGTGTGGGAGTGTGTGTGTGTGTATTGGAGTATCTGTGTGTGTGTGTGTGTGTGTGTGTATAGGAGTATCTGTGTGTGTGTGTAGGAATATCTGTGTGTGTGTCGGAGTATCTGTGTGTGTATAGGAGTATGTGTGTGTGTATACGAGTATCTGTGTGTGTGTGTGTGTGTACAGGAGTATCTGTGTGTGTGTGTACAGGAGTACCTGTGTGTGTGTGTGTGTGTATAGGAGTATCTGTGTGTGTGTGTGTGTGTGTGTGGGAGTATCTGTGTGTGTGTGTGTGTGTATAGGAGTATCTGTGTGTGTGTGTATAGGAGTATGTGTGTGTGTGTGTGTTTGTATAGGAGTATCTGTGTGTGTGTATAGGAGTATCTGTGTGTGTGTTTGTGTATAGGAGCATCTGTGTGTGTGTTTATAGGAGTATCTGTGTGTGTGCGTGTGTCTGTATAGGAGTATCTGTGTGTGGGTATAGGAGTACCTGTGTGTGTGTGTGTGTATGTATAGGAGTATCTGTGTCTGTGTGTATAGGAATATCTGTGTGTGTGTGTGTGTATAGGAGTATCTGTGTGTGTGTGTGTGTATAGATGTATCTGTGTATGTGTGTGTATAGAAGTATCTGTGTATGTGTGTGTTTTGGGGTATCTGTGTGTGTGTGTGTATAGGAGTATCTGTGTGTGTGTATAGGAGTATCTGTGTGTGTGTGTGTGTATAGGAGTATCTGTGTGTGTGTGTGTGTGTATAGGAGTATCTGTGTGTGTGTGTATAGAGTATCTGTGTGTGTGTATAGGAGTATATGTGTGTGTGTGTGTAGGAGTATCTGTGCATCTGTGTACAGGAGTATCTATGTGTGCATGTATAGGGGTATCTGTGTGTGTGTGTGTGTATAAGAGTATCTGTGTGTATAGGAGTATCTGTGTGTGTGTGTATAGGAGTATCTGTGCGTGTGTGTATAGGAGTATCTGTGTGTGTGTGTAGGAGTATCTGGGTGTGTGTGTGTGTATAGGAGTATCTGTGTATGTGTGTGTGTATAGGAGTATCTGTGTGTGTGTGTGTGTATAGGAGTTTCTGTGTGTGTGTGTGTGTGTGTATAGGAGTATCTGTGTGTGTGTGTGTGCACAGGAGTATCTGTGTGTGTGTGTGAGAGTGGGTGTGTCTAGGAGTATCTGTGTGTATGTGTATAGGAGTATCTGTGTGTGTGTATAGGAGTATCTGTGTGTGTATAGGAGTATCTGTGTGTGTGTGTTTAGGTGTGTGTGTGTGTATAGGAGTATCTGTGTGTGTGTAAGAGTATCTGTGTGTGTGTGTAGGAGTATCTGTGTGTGTGTGTGTGTGTGTAGGAGTATCTGTGTGTGTGTGTGTGTGTAGGAGTATCTGTCTGTGTGTGTGTGCGTACAGGAGTATCTGTGTGTGTGTGTGTGTGTATAGGGGTATCTGTGTGTGTGTATAGGAGTATCTGTGTGTGTGTGTGTGTGTATAGGAGTATCTGTGTCTGTGTGTGTGTATAGGAGTATCTGTGTGTGTGTGTGTGTGTGTGTATAGGAGTATCTGTGTGTGTGTGTGTGTGTGTATAGGAGTATCTGTGTGTGTGTGCGTAGAGGAGTGTGTGTGCGTGTGTATAGGAGTATCTGTGTGTGTGTGTGTATAGGAGTATCTGTGTGTGTGGGTGTGAATAGGAGTATCTGTGTGTGTGTGTGGGTGTGTATAGGAGTATCTGTGTGTGTGTTTGTATCGGAGTATCTGTGCATGTGTGTCTGTATGGGAGTATCTGTGTGTGTGTGTGTGGGAGTGTGTGTGTGTGTATTGGAGTATCTGTGTGTGTGTGTGTGTATAGGAGTATCTGTGTGTGTGTGTAGGAATATCTGTGTGTGTGTCGGAGTATCTGTGTGTGTATAGGAGTATGTGTGTGTGTATACGAGTATCTGTGTGTGTGTGTGTGTACAGGAGTATCTGTGTGTGTGTGTGTACAGGAGTACCTGTGTGTGTGTGTGTGTATAGGAGTATCTGTGTGTGTGTGTGTGTGTGTGTGTGTGTGTGTGGGAGTATCTGTGTGTGTGTGTGTGTGTGTATAGGAGTATCTGTGTGTGTGTGTATAGGAGTGTGTGTGTGTATAGGAGTATCTGTGTGTGTGTGGATAGGATTATCTGTGTGTGTGTGTGTAGGAGTATCTGTGTGTGTGTATAGGAGTATCTGTGTGTGTGTAGGAGTGTGTGTGTGTGTGTGCGCATATACGAGTATCTGCGTGTGTGTATAGGAGTATCTGCGTGTGTGTATAGGAGTATCTGTGTGTGCGTGTAGGAGTGTCTGTGTGTGTGTATGTGTGTGTGTGTGTATAGGAGTATCTGTGTGTGTGTGTGTGTGCATGTATAGGAGTATCTGTGTGTGTGTGTATATAGGAGTATCTGTGTGTGTGTGTAGGAGTATCTGTGTGTGTGTAGGAGTATCTGTGTGTGTGTGTAGGAGTATCTGTGTGTGTGTGTAGGAGTATCTGTGTGTGTGTGAGTGTGTGTATATGAGTGTGTGTGTGTGTATAGGAGTATCTGTGTGTGTGTGCACAGGAGTATGTGTGTGTGTGTGTATAGGAGTATCTGTTTGTGTGTGTGTGTATAGGAGTATTTGTGTGTATGTGTGTGTGTATAGGAGTATTTGTGTGTATGTGTGTGTGCATGGGAGCATCTGTGTGTGTCTTTGTGAGTGTAGGAGTACCTGTGTGTGTGTGTATAGGAGTATGTGTGTGTGTATGTGTGTGTGTATCGGTGTATCTGTGTGTGTGTGTGTGTGCATCGGTGTGTGTGTGTGTGTGTATAGGTGTATCTGTGTGTGTGTGTGTGTGCATCGGAGTGTGTATGTGTGTGTATAGGAGTATCTGTTTGTATGTGTGTACAGGAGTATCTGTGTGTGTATGTATAGGAGTATCTGTGTGTGTGTGTTTATACTTGTATCTGTGTGTGTCTGTATAGGTGTATCTGTGTGTATGTCTAGGAGTATCTGTGTGTGTGTGTGTGCGTCTGTATAGGTGTATCTGTGTGTATGTATAGGAGTATCTGTGTGTCTGTGTGTGTGTATAGGTGTGTGTGTGTATAGGTGTGTGTGTGAATAGGAGTATCTGTGTGTGTGTGTGTATAGGAGTATCTGTATGGGTGTGTATGTGTATCGGAGTATCTGTGCGTGTGTATAGGAGTATCTGTGTGTGTATATAGGAGTATCTGTGTGTGTGTGTAATGGAGTATCTGTGTGTGTGAGTGTGTATACGAGTGTGTGTGTGTATAGGAGTATCTGTGTGTGTGTGTATAGGGGTTTGTGTGTGTGTGTATATAGGAGTGTCTGAGTGTATGTGTGTGTGTGTGTTTGTATAGGAGTATCTGTGTGTGTGTATAGGAGTATCTGTGTGTGTGTGTATAGGAGTATCTGTGTGTGTGTGTGGGTGTGTATAGGAGTACCTGTGTGTGTGGGTGTGAATAGGAGTATCTGTGTGTGTGTGTGGGTGTGTATAGGAGTATCTGTGTGTGTGTTTGTATAGGAGTATCTGTGCGTGTGTGTCTGTATGGGAGTATCTGTGTGTGTGTGTGTGGGAGTGTGTGTGTGTGTATTGGAGTATCTGTGTGTGTGTGTGTGTGTGTATAGGAGTATCTGTGTGTGTGTGTAGGAATATCTGTGTGTGTGTCGGAGTATCTGTGTGTGTATAGGAGTATGTGTGTGTGTATACGAGTATCTGTGTGTGTGTGTGTGTGTACAGGAGTATCTGTGTGTGTGTGTGTGCATGTATAGGAGTATCTGTGTGTGTGTATAGGAGTATCTGTGTGTGTATAGGAGTATCTGTGTGTGTGTGTGTGTATAGGAGTATCTGTGTTTGTATAGGAGTATCTGTGTGTGTGTGTGTGTATAGGAGTATCTGTGTGTGTGTGTGTCTGTAGGAGTATCTGTGTGTCTGTGTGTGTATAGGAGTGTGTGTGTGTGTATAGGAGCGTATGTGTGTGTGTGTTTGTATAGGAGTATCTGTGTGTGTGTGTGTGTATAGGAGTATCTGTGTGGGTGTGTGTGTGTGTATCGGAGTATCTGTGTATGTGTGTGTGAGTGGGTGTGGATAGGAGTATCTGTGTGTGTGTGTGTGTGTATAGGAGTATCTGTGTGTGTGTGTATAGGAGTGTGTGTGTGTATAGGAGTATCTGTGTGTGTGTGGATAGGATTATCTGTGTGTGTGTGTGTAGGAGTATCTGTGTGTGTGTATAGGAGTATCTGTGTGTGTGTAGGAGTGTGTGTGTGTGTGTGCGCATATACGAGTATCTGCGTGTGTGTATAGGAGTATCTGCGTGTGTGTATAGGAGTATCTGTGTGTGCGTGTAGGAGTGTCTGTGTGTGTGTATGTGTGTGTGTGTGTGTGTATAGGAGTATCTGTGTGTGTGTGTGTGTGCATGTATAGGAGTATCTGTGTGTGTGTGTATATAGGAGTATCTGTGTGTGTGTGTAGGAGTATCTGTGTGTGTGTAGGAGTATCTGTGTGTGTGTGTAGGAGTATCTGTGTGTGTGTGTAGGAGTATCTGTGTGTGTGTGTACAGGAGTATCTGTGTGTGTGTGAGTGTGTGTATATGAGTGTGTGTGTGTGTATAGGAGTATCTGTGTGTGTGTGCACAGGAGTATGTGTGTGTGTGTGTATAGGAGTATCTGTTTGTGTGTGTGTGTATAGGAGTATTTGTGTGTATGTGTGTGTGTATAGGAGTATTTGTGTGTATGTGTGTGTGCATGGGAGCATCTGTGTGTGTCTTTGTGAGTGTAGGAGTACCTGTGTGTGTGTGTATAGGAGTATGTGTGTGTGTATGTGTGTGTGTATCGGTGTATCTGTGTGTGTGTGTGTGCATCGGTGTGTGTGTGTGTGTATAGGTGTATCTGTGTGTGTGTGTGTGTGCATCGGAGTGTGTATGTGTGTGTATAGGAGTATCTGTTTGTATGTGTGTACAGGAGTATCTGTGTGTGTATGTATAGGAGTATCTGTGTGTGTGTGTTTATACTTGTATCTGTGTGTGTCTGTATAGGTGTATCTGTGTGTATGTCTAGGAGTATCTGTGTGTGTGTGTGTGCGTCTGTATAGGTGTATCTGTGTGTATGTATAGGAGTATCTGTGTGTCTGTGTGTGTGTATAGGTGTGTGTGTGTATAGGTGTGTGTGTGAATAGGAGTATCTGTGTGTGTGTGTGTATAGGAGTATCTGTGTGGGTGTGTATGTGTATCGGAGTATCTGTGCGTGTGTATAGGAGTATCTGTGTGTGTATATAGGAGTATCTGTGTGTGTGTGTAATGGAGTATCTGTGTGTGTGAGTGTGTATACGAGTGTGTGTGTGTATAGGAGTATCTGTGTGTGTGTGTATAGGGGTTTGTGTGTGTGTGTATATAGGAGTGTCTGAGTGTATGTGTGTGTGTGTGTTTGTATAGGAGTATCTGTGTGTGTGTATAGGAGTATCTGTGTGTGTGTGTATAGGAGTATCTGTGTGTGTGTGTGGGTGTGTATAGGAGTACCTGTGTGTGTGGGTGTGAATAGGAGTATCTGTGTGTGTGTGTGGGTGTGTATAGGAGTATCTGTGTGTGTGTTTGTATAGGAGTATCTGTGCGTGTGTGTCTGTATGGGAGTATCTGTGTGTGTGTGTGTGGGAGTGTGTGTGTGTGTATTGGAGTATCTGTGTGTGTGTGTGTATAGGAGTATCTGTGTGTGTGTGTAGGAATATCTGTGTGTGTGTCGGAGTATCTGTGTGTGTATAGGAGTATGTGTGTGTGTATACGAGTATCTGTGTGTGTGTGTGTGTGTACACAGGAGTATCTGTGTGTGTGTGTACAGGAGTACCTGTGTGTGTGTGTGTGTATAGGAGTATCTGTGTGTGTGTGTGTGTGTGTGTGTGTGGGAGTATCTGTGTGTGTGTGTGTGTGTATAGGAGTATCTGTGTGTGTGTGTATAGGAGTATGTGTGTGTGTGTGTGTTTGTATAGGAGTATCTGTGTGTGTGTATAGGAGTATCTGTGTGTGTGTTTGTGTATAGGAGCATCTGTGTGTGTGTTTATAGGAGTATCTGTGTGTGTGCGTGTGTCTGTATAGGAGTATCTGTGTGTGGGTATAGGAGTACCTGTGTGTGTGTGTGTGTATGTATAGGAGTATCTGTGTCTGTGTGTATAGGAATATCTGTGTGTGTGTGTGTGTATAGGAGTATCTCTGTGTGTGTGTGTATAGATGTATCTGTGTATGTGTGTGTATAGAAGTATCTGTGTATGTGTGTGTTTTGGGGTATCTGTGTGTGTGTGTGTATAGGAGTATCTGTGTGTGTGTATAGGAGTATCTGTGTGTGTGTGTGTGTATAGGAGTATCTGTGTGTGTGTGTGTGTGTGTGTATAGGAGTATCTGTGTGTGTGTGTATAGAGTATCTGTGTGTGTGTATAGGAGTATATGTGTGTGTGTGTGTAGGAGTATCTGTGCATCTGTGTACAGGAGTATCTGTGTGTGCATGTATAGGGGTATCTGTGTGTGTGTGTGTGTATAGGAGTATCTGTGTGTATAGGAGTATCTGTGTGTGTGTGTATAGGAGTATCTGTGTGTGTGTGTGTAGGAGTATCTGGGTGTGTGTGTGTGTATAGGAGTATCTGTGTATGTGTGTGTGTATAGGAGTATCTGTGTGTGTGTGTGTGTATAGGAGTTTCTGTGTGTGTGTGTGTGTGTGTATAGGAGTATCTGTGTGTGTGTGTGTGCACAGGAGTATCTGTGTGTGTGTGTGAGAGTGGGTGTGTCTAGGAGTATCTGTGTGTATGTGTATAGGAGTATCTGTGTGTGTGTATAGGAGTATCTGTGTGTGTATAGGAGTATCTGTGT
Organism: Chiloscyllium plagiosum; assembly: GCF_037043375.1. Lineage (NCBI taxonomy): Eukaryota > Metazoa > Chordata > Chondrichthyes > Orectolobiformes > Hemiscylliidae > Chiloscyllium > Chiloscyllium plagiosum. The sequence goes on from NW_028270144.1 coordinate 52,869,314, forward strand.
GTGTGTGTTTAGGTGTGTGTGTGTGTATAGGAGTATCTGTGTGTGTGTAAGAGTATCTGTGTGTGTGTGTGTAGGAGTATCTGTGTGTGTGTGTGTGTGTAGGAGTATCTGTGTGTGTGTGTGTGTGTAGGAGTATCTGTCTGTGTGTGTGTGCGTACAGGAGTATCTGTGTGTGTGTGTGTGTATAGGGGTATCTGTGTGTGTGTATAGGAGTATCTGTGTGTGTGTGTGTGTGTGTATAGGAGTATCTGTGTCTGTGTGTGTGTATAGGAGTATCTGTGTGTGTGTGTGTGTGTGTGTGTATAGGAGTATCTGTGTGTGTGTGTGTGTGTATAGGAGTATCTGTGTGTGGTTGTGTAGAGGAGTGTGTGTGCGTGTGTATAGGAGTATCTGTGTGTGTGTGTGTATAGGAGTATCTGTGTGTGTGGGTGTGAATAGGAGTATCTGTGTGTGTGTGTGGGTGTGTATAGGAGTATCTGTGTGTGTGTTTGTATAGGAGTATCTGTGCGTGTGTGTCTGTATGGGAGAATCTGTGTGTGTGTGTATGGGAGTGTGTGTGTGTGTGTATTGAAGTATCTGTGTGTGTGTGTGTGTGTGTGTGTGTGTGTATAGGAGTATCTGTGTGTGTGTGTAGGAATATCTGTGTGTGTGTCGGAGTATCTGTGTGTGTATAGGAGTATGTGTGTGTGTATACGAGTATCTGTGTGTGTGTGTGTGTACAGGAGTATCTGTGTGTGTGTGTGTACAGGAGTACCTGTGTGTGTGTGTGTGTATAGGAGTATCTGTGTGTGTGTGTGTGTGTGGGAGTATCTGTGTGTGTGTGTGTACAGGAGTATCTGTGTGTGTGTGTATAGGAGTATCTGTGTGTGTGTGTGTGTGTGTTTGTATAGGAGTATCTGTGTGTGTGTATAGGAGTATCTGTGTGTGTGTTTGTGTATAGGAGCATCTGTGTGTGTGTTTATAGGAGTATCTGTGTGTGTGCGTGTGTCTGTATAGGAGTATCTGTGTGTGGGTATAGGAGTATCTGTGTGTGTGTGTGTGTATGTATAGGAGTATCTGTGTCTGTGTGTATAGGAATATCTGTGTGTGTGTATAGGAGTATCTGTGTGTGTGTGTGTATAGGTGTATCTGTGTATGTGTGTGTATAGAAGTATCTGTGTATGTGTGTGTTTTGGGGTATCTGTGTGTGTGTGTGTATAGGAGTATCTGTGTGTGTGTATAGGAGTATCTGTATGTGTGTGTGTGTATAGGAGAATCTGTGTGTGTGTGTGTGTGTATAGGAGTATCTGTGTGTGTGTGTATAGGAGTATCTGTGTGTGTATAGGAGTATATGTGTGTGTGTGTGTAGGAGTATCTGTGCATCTGTGTACAGGAGTATCTGTGTGTGCATGTATAGGGGTATCTGTGTGTGTGTGTGTATAGGAGTATCTGTGTGTGTGTGTATAGGAGTATCTCTGTGTGTGTGTATAGGAGTATCTGTGCGTGTGTGTATAGGAGTATCTGTGTGTGTGTGTGTGTAGGAGTATCTGGGTGTGTGTGTGTGTATAGGAGTATCTGTGTATGTGTGTGTGTATAGGAGTATCTGTGTGTGTGTGTGTGTATAGGAGTTTCTGTGTGTGTGTGTGTGTGTATAGGAGTATCTGTGTGTGTGTGTGTGCACAGGAGTATCTGTGTGTGTGTGTGAGAGTGGGTGTGTCTAGGAGTATCTGTGTGTATGTGTATAGGTGTATCTGTGTGTGTGTATAGGAGTATCTGTGTGTGTATAGGAGTATCTGTGTGTGTGTGTTTAGGTGTGTCTGTGTGTATAGGAGTATCTGTGTGTGTGTAAGAGTATCTGTGTGTGTGTGTGTAGGAGTATCTGTGTGTGTGTGTGTGTAGGAGTATCTGTGTGTGTGTGTGTGTGTGTATAGGAGTATCTGTCTGTGTGTGTGTGTGCGTACAGGAGTATCTGTGTGTGTGTGTGTGTGTATAGGGGTATCTGTGTGTGTGGATAGGAGTATCTGTGTGTGTGTGTATAGGAGTATCTGTGTCTGTGTGTGTGTGTATAGGAGTATCTGTGTGTGTGTGTGTGTATAGGAGTATCTGTGTGTGTGTGTATAGGAGTATCTGTGTGTGTGTGTAGAGGAGTGTGTGTGTGTGTGTATAGGAGTATCTGTGTGTGTGTGTGTGTATAGGAGTATCTGTGTGTGTGTGAGAGTGGGTGTGTCTAGGAGTATCTGTGTGTGTGTGTATTGGAGTATCTGTGTGTGTGTATAGGAGTATCTGTGTGTGTGTGCATAGGAGTATCTGTGTGTGTGTATAGGAGTGTGTGTGTGTGAATAGGAGTATCTGTGTGTGTGTGTGTGTTTAGGAGTGTGCGTGTGTGTGTATAGGTGTATCTGTGTGTGTATAGGAGTATCTGTGTGTATATAGGAGTATCTGTGTGTGTGTGTGTAGGAGGATCTGTGTGTGTGTGTAGGAGTATCTGTGTGCGTGTGTGTAGGAGTATCTGTGTGCGTGTATAGGAGTATCTGTCTGTGTGTGTGTGTGTATAGGAGTATCTGTCTGTGTGTGTGTATAGGAGTATTTGTCTGTATGTGTGTGTGTATAGGAGTATTTGTGTGTATGTGTGTGTGTATAGGAGCATCTGTGTGTGTCTTTGTGAGTGTAGGAGTATCTGTGTGTGTGTGTATAGGAGTATGTGTGTGTGTATCGGTGTATCTGTGTGTGTGTGTGTGCATCGGTGTGTGTGTGTGTGTATAGGTGTATCTGTGTGTGTGTGTGTGCATCGGAGTGTGTATGTGTGTGTATAGGAGTATCTGTTTGTATGTGTGTACAGGAGTATCTGTGTGTGTATGTATAGGAGTATCTGTGTGTGTGTTTATACTTGTATCTGTGTGTATCTGTATAGGTGTATCTGTGTGTATGTCTAGGAGTATCTGTGTGTGTGTGTGCGTCTGAATAGGTGTATCTGTGTGTATGTATAGGAGTATCTGTGTGTCTGTGTGTGTGTATAGGTGTGTGTGTGTATAGGTGTGTGTATGTATAGGTGTGTGTATGTATAGGAGTATCTGTGTGTGTGTAAGAGTATCTGTCTGTGTGTGTGTGTGTGTAGGAGTATCTGTGTGTGTGTATAGGAGTATCTGTGTGGGTGTGTATGTGTATCGGAGTATCTGTGCGTGTGTATAGGAGTATCTGTGTGTGTATATATGTGTGTGTGTGTAATGGAGTATCTGTGTGTGTGAGTGTGTATACGAGTGTGTGTGTGTATAGGAGTATCTGTGTGTGTGTGTATAGGGGTTTGTGTGTGTGTGTGTATATAGGAGTGTCTGAGTGTACGTGTGTGTGTGTGTGTTTGTATAGGAGTATCTGTGTGTGTGTATAGGAGTATCTGTGTGTGTGTGTATAGGAGTATCTGTGTGTGTGTGTGGGTGTGTATAGGAGTATCTGTGTATGTGTGTGTGTATAGGAGTATCTGTGTGTGTGTGTGTGTGTATAGGAGTTTCTGTGTGTGTGTGTGTATAGGAGTATCTGTGTGTGTGTGTGTGCACAGGAGTATCTGTGTGTGTGTGTGAGAGTGGGTGTGTCTAGGAGTATCTGTGTGGATGTGTATAGGAGTATCTGTGTGTGTGTATAGGAGTATCTGTGTGTGTATAGGAGTATCTGTGTGTGTGTGTTTATGTGTGTGTGTGTATAGGAGTATCTGTGTGTGTGTAAGAGTATCTGTCTGTGTGTGTGTGTGTGTAGGAGTATCTGTGTGTGTGTATAGGAGTATCTGTCTGTGTGTGTGTGTGCGTACAGGAGTATCTGTGTGTGTGTGTGTATAGGGGTATCTGTGTGCGTGTATAGGAGTATCTGTGTGTGTGTGTGTGTGTATAGGAGTATCTGTGTCTGTGTGTGTGTGTATAGGAGTATCTGTGTGTGTGTGTATAGGAGTATCTGTGTGTGTGTGTGTAGAGGAGTGTGTGTGTGTGTGTATAGGAGTATCTGTGTGTGTGTGTGTGTGTATAGGAGTATCTGTGTGTGTGTGTGAGAGTGGGTGTGTCTAGGAGTATCTGTGTGTGTGTGTATTGGAGTATCTGTGTGTGTGTATAGGAGTATCTGTGTGTGTGTGCATAGGAGTATCTGTGTGTGTGTATAGGAGTGTGTGTGTGTGAATAGGAGTATCTGTGTGTGTGTGTGTGTTTCGGAGTGTGCGTGTGTGTGTATAGGTGTATCTGTGTGTGTATAGGAGTATCTGTGTGTATATAGGAGTATCTGTGTGTGTGTGTGTAGGAGGATCTGTGTGTGTGTGTAGTAGTATCTGTGTGCGTGTGTGTAGGAGTATCTGTGTGCATGTATAGGAGTATCTGTCTGTGTGTGTGTGTGTATAGGAGTATCTGTCTGTGTGTGTGTATAGGAGTATTTGTGTGTATGTGTGTGTGTATAGGAGTATTTGTGTGTATGTGTGTGTGTATAGGAGCATCTGTGTGTGTCTTTGTGAGTGTAGGAGTATCTGTGTGTGTGTGTATAGGAGTATGTGTGTGTGTATCGGTGTATCTGTGTGTGTGTGTGTGCATCGGTGTGTGTGTGTGTGTGCATCGGAGTGTGTATGTGTGTGTATAGGAGTATCTGTTTGTATGTGTGTACAGGAGTATCTGTGTGTGTATGTATAGGAGTATCTGTGTGTGTGTGTTTATACTTGTATCTGTGTGTATCTGTATAGGTGTATCTGTGTGTATGTCTAGGAGTATCTGTGTGTGTGTGTGCGTCTGTATAGGTGTATCTGTGTGTATGTATAGGAGTATCTGTGTGTCTGTGTGTGTGTATAGGTGTGTGTGTGTATAGGTGTGTGTGTGTGAATAGGAGTATGTGTGTGTGTGTGTATAGGAGTATCTGTGTGGGTGTGTATGTGTATCGGAGTATCTGTGCGTGTGTATAGGAGTATCTGTGTGTGTATATAGGAGTATCTGTGTGTGTGTGTAATGGAGTATCTGTGTGTGTGAGTGTGTGTACGAGTGTGTGTGTGTATAGGAGTATCTGTGTGTGTGTGTATAGGGGTTTGTGTGTGTGTGTGTATATAGGAGTGTCTGAGTGTACGTGTGTGTGTGTGTTTGTATAGGAGTATCTGTGTGTGTGTATAGGAGTATCTGTGTGTGTGTGTATCGGAGTATCTGTGTGTGTGTGTGGGTGTGTATAGGAGTATCTGTGTATGTGTGTGTGTATAGGAGTATCTGTGTGTGTGTGTATAGGAGTTTCTGTGTGTGTGTGTGTGTATAGGAGTATCTGTGTGTGTGTGTGTGCACAGGAGTATCTGTGTGTGTGTGTGAGAGTGGGTGTGTCTAGGAGTATCTGTGTGTATGTGTATAGGAGTATCTGTGTGTGTGTATAGGAGTATCTGTGTGTGTATAGGAGTATCTGTGTGTGTGTGTTTATGTGTGTGTGTGTGTATAGGAGTATCTGTGTGTGTGTAAGAGTATCTGTGTGTGTGTGTGTAGGAGTATCTGTGTGTGTGTGTGTGTAGGAGTATCTGTGTGTGTGTATAGGAGTATCTGTCTGTGTGTGTGTGTGCATACAGGAGTATCTGTGTGTGTGTGTGTATAGGGGTATCTGTGTGTGTGTATAGGAGTATCTGTGTGTGTGTGTGTGTATGTATAGGAGTATCTGTGTCTGTGTGTATAGGAATATCTGTGTGTGTGTATAGGAGTATCTGTGTGTGTGTGTGTATAGGTGTATCTGTGTATGTGTGTGTATAGAAGTATCTGTGTATGTGTGTGTTTTGGGGTATCTGTGTGTGTGTGTGTATAGGAGTATCTGTGTGTGTGTATAGGAGTATCTGTGTGTGTGTGTGTGTATAGGAGAATCTGTGTGTGTGTGTGTGGGTATAGGAGTATCTGTGTGTGTGTGTATAGGAGTATCTGTGTGTGTATAGGAGTATATGTGTGTGTGTGTAGGAGTATCTGTGCATCTGTGTACAGGAGTATCTGTGTGTGCATGTATAGGGGTATCTGTGTGTGTGTGTGTATAGGAGTATCTGTGTGTGTGTGTATAGGAGTATCTCTGTGTGTGTGTATAGGAGTATCTGTGCGTGTGTGCATAGGAGTATCTGTGTGTGTGTGTGTGTAGGAGTATCTGGGTGTGTGTGTGTGTATAGGAGTATCTGTGTATGAGTGTGTGTATAGGAGTATCTGTGTGTGTGTGTGTATAGGAGTTTCTGTGTGTGTGTGTGTATAGGAGTATCTGTGTGTGTGTGTGTGCACAGGAGTATCTGTGTGTGTGTGTGAGAGTGGGTGTGTCTAGGAGTATCTGTGTGTATGTGTATAGGTGTATCTGTGTGTGTGTATAGGAGTATCTGTGTGTGTATAGGAGTATCTGTGTGTGTGTGTTTAGGTGTGTCTGTGTGTATAGGAGTATCTGTGTGTGTGTAAGAGTATCTGTGTGTGTGTGTGTAGGAGTATCTGTGTGTGTGTGTGTGTGTAGGAGTATCTGTGTGTGTGTGTGTGTGTATAGGAGTATCTGTCTGTGTGTGTGTGTGCGTACAGGAGTATCTGTGTGTGCGTGTGTGTGTATAGGGGTATCTGTGTGTGTGGATAGGAGTATCTGTGTGTGTGTGTATAGGAGTATCTGTGTCTGTGTGTGTGTGTATAGGAGTATCTGTGTGTGTGTGTGTGTATAGGAGTATCTGTGTGTGTGTGTATAGGAGTATCTGTGTGTGTGTGTAGAGGAGTGTGTGTGTGTGTGTATAGGAGTATCTGTGTGTGTGTGTGTGTATAGGAGTATCTGTGTGTGTGTGAGAGTGGGTGTGTCTAGGAGTATCTGTGTGTGTGTGTATTGGAGTATCTGTGTGTGTGTATAGGAGTATCTGTGTGTGTGTGCATAGGAGTATCTGTGTGTGTGTATAGGAGTGTGTGTGTGTGAATAGGAGTATCTGTGTGTGTGTGTGTGTTTAGGAGTGTGCGTGTGTGTGTATAGGTGTATCTGTGTGTGTATAGGAGTATCTGTGTGTATATAGGAGTATCTGTGTGTGTGTGTGTAGGAGGATCTGTGTGTGTGTGTAGGAGTATCTGTGTGCGTGTGTGTAGGAGTATCTGTGTGCGTGTATAGGAGTATCTGTCTGTGTGTGTGTGTGTATAGGAGTATCTGTCTGTGTGTGTGTATAGGAGTATTTGTGTGTATGTGTGTGTGTATAGGAGTATTTGTGTGTATGTGTGTGTGTATAGGAGCATCTGTGTGTGTCTTTGTGAGTGTAGGAGTATCTGTGTGTGTGTGTATAGGAGTATGTGTGTGTGTATCGGTGTATCTGTGTGTGTGTGTGTGCATCGGTGTGTGTGTGTGTGTATAGGTGTATCTGTGTGTGTGTGTGTGCATCGGAGTGTGTATGTGTGTGTATAGGAGTATCTGTTTGTATGTGTGTACAGGAGTATCTGTGTGTGTATGTATAGGAGTATCTGTGTGTGTGTGTTTATACTTGTATCTGTGTGTATCTGTATAGGTGTATCTGTGTGTATGTCTAGGAGTATCTGTGTGTGTGTGTGCGTCTGAATAGGTGTATCTGTGTGTATGTATAGGAGTATCTGTGTGTCTGTGTGTGTGTATAGGTGTGTGTGTGTATAGGTGTGTGTGTGTGAATAGGAGTATGTGTGTGTGTGTGTATAGGAGTATCTGTGTGGGTGTGTATGTGTTTCGGAGTATCTGTGCGTGTGTATAGGAGTATCTGTGTGTGTATATAGGAGTATCTGTGTGTGTGTGTAATGGAGTATCTGTGTGTGTGAGTGTGTATACGAGTGTGTGTGTGTATAGGAGTATCTGTGTGTGTGTGTGTATAGGGGTTTGTGTGTGTGTGTGTATATAGGAGTGTCTGAGTGTACGTGTGTGTGTGTGTGTTTGTATAGGAGTATCTGTGTGTGTGTATAGGAGTATCTGTGTGTGTGCGTACAGGAGTATCTGTGTGTGTGTGTGGGTGTGTATAGGAGTATCTGTGTATGTGTGTGTGTATAGGAGTATCTGTGTGTGTGTGTGTATAGGAGTTTCTGTGTGTGTGTGTGTATAGGAGTATCTGTGTGTGTGTGTGTGCACAGGAGTATCTGTGTGTGTGTGTGAGAGTGGGTGTGTCTAGGAGTATCTGTGTGGATGTGTATAGGAGTATCTGTGTGTGTGTATAGGAGTATCTGTGTGTGTATAGGAGTATCTGTGTGTGTGTGTTTATGTGTGTGTGTGTATAGGAGTATCTGTGTGTGTGTAAGAGTATCTGTCTGTGTGTGTGTGTGTGTAGGAGTATCTGTGTGTGTGTATAGGAGTATCTGTCTGTGTGTGTGTGTGCGTACAGGAGTATCTGTGTGTGTGTGTGTATAGGGGTATCTGTGTGCGTGTATAGGAGTATCTGTGTGTGTGTGTGCGTGTATAGGAGTATCTGTGTCTGTGTGTGTGTGTATAGGAGTATCTGTGTGTGTGTGTGTATAGGAGTATCTGTGTGTGTGTGTGTAGAGGAGTGTGTGTGTGTGTGTATAGGAGTATCTGTGTGTGTGTGTGTGTATAGGAGTATCTGTGTGTGTGTGTGAGAGTGGGTGTGTCTAGGAGTATCTGTGTGTGTGTGTATTGGAGTATCTGTGTGTGTGTATAGGAGTATCTGTGTGTGTGTGCATAGGAGTATCTGTGTGTGTGTATAGGAGTGTGTGTGTGTGAATAGGAGTATCTGTGTGTGTGTGTGTGTTTAGGAGTGTGCGTGTGTGTGTATAGGTGTATCTGTGTGTGTATAGGAGTATCTGTGTGTATATAGGAGTATCTGTGTGTGTGTGTGTAGGAGGATCTGTGTGTGTGTGTAGTAGTATCTGTGTGCGTGTGTGTAGGAGTATCTGTGTGCATGTATAGGAGTATCTGTCTGTGTGTGTGTGTGTATAGGAGTATCTGTCTGTGTGTGTGTATAGGAGTATTTGTGTGTATGTGTGTGTGTATAGGAGTATTTGTGTGTATGTGTGTGTGTATAGGAGCATCTGTGTGTGTCTTTGTGAGTGTAGGAGTATCTGTGTGTGTGTGTATAGGAGTATGTGTGTGTGTATCGGTGTATCTGTGTGTGTGTGTGTGCATCGGTGTGTGTGTGTGTGTGCATCGGAGTGTGTATGTGTGTGTATAGGAGTATCTGTTTGTATGTGTGTACAGGAGTATCTGTGTGTGTATGTATAGGAGTATCTGTGTGTGTGTGTTTATACTTGTATCTGTGTGTATCTGTATAGGTGTATCTGTGTGTATGTCTAGGAGTATCTGTGTGTGTGTGTGCGTCTGTATAGGTGTATCTGTGTGTATGTATAGGAGTATCTGTGTGTCTGTGTGTGTGTATAGGTGTGTGTGTGTATAGGTGTGTGTGTGTGAATAGGAGTATGTGTGTGTGTGTGTATAGGAGTATCTGTGTGGGTGTGTATGTGTATCGGAGTATCTGTGCGTGTGTATAGGAGTATCTGTGTGTGTATATAGGAGTATCTGTGTGTGTGTGTAATGGAGTATCTGTGTGTGTGAGTGTGTATACGAGTGTGTGTGTGTATAGGAGTATCTGTGTGTGTGTGTATAGGGGTTTGTGTGTGTGTGTGTATATAGGAGTGTCTGAGTGTACGTGTGTGTGTGTGTTTGTATAGGAGTATCTGTGTGTGTGTATAGGAGTATCTGTGTGTGTGTGTATCGGAGTATCTGTGTGTGTGTGTGGGTGTGTATAGGAGTATCTGTGTATGTGTGTGTGTATAGGAGTATCTGTGTGTGTGTGTATAGGAGTTTCTGTGTGTGTGTGTGTATAGGAGTATCTGTGTGTGTGTGTGTGCACAGGAGTATCTGTGTGTGTGTGTGAGAGTGGGTGTGTCTAGGAGTATCTGTGTGTATGTGTATAGGAGTATCTGTGTGTGTGTATAGGAGTATCTGTGTGTGTATAGGAGTATCTGTGTGTGTGTGTTTATGTGTGTGTGTGTATAGGAGTATCTGTGTGTGTGTAAGAGTATCTGTGTGTGTGTGTGTAGGAGTATCTGTGTGTGTGTGTGTGTAGGAGTATCTGTGTGTGTGTATAGGAGTATCTGTCTGTGTGTGTGTGTGCGTACAGGAGTATCTGTGTGTGTGTGTGTATAGGGGTATCTGTGTGTGTGTATAGGATTATCTGTGTGTGTGTGTGTGTATAGGAGTATCTGTGTCTGTGTGTGTGTGTATAGGAGTATCTGTGTGTGTGTGTGTGTATAGGAGTATCTGTGTGTGTGTGTGAGAGTGGGTGTGTCTAGGAGTATCTGTGTGTGTGTGTATTGGAGTATCTGTGTGTGTGTATAGGAGTATCTGTGTGTGTGTGCATAGGAGTATCTGTGTGTGTGTATAGGAGTGTGTGTGTGTGAATAGGAGTATCTGTGTGTGTGTGTGTGTTTAGGAGTGTGCGTGTGTGTGTATAGGAGTATCTGTGTGTATATAGGAGTATTTGTGTGTGTGTGTGTAGGAGGATCTGTGTGTGTGTGTGTAGGAGTATCTGTGTGCGTGTGTGTAGGAGTATCTGTGTGTGTGTATAGGAGTATCTGTCTGTGTGTGTGTGTGTATAGGAGTATCTGTCTGTGTGTGTGTGTATAGGAGTATTTGTGTGTATGTGTGTGTGTATAGGAGTATTTGTGTGTATGTGTGTGTGTATTGGAGCATCTGTGTGTGTCTTTGTGAGTGTAGGAGTATCTGTGTGTGTGTGTATAGGAGTATGTGTGTGTGTATGTGTGTGTGTATCAGTGTATCTGTGTGTGTGTGTGTGTGTGCATCGGTGTGCGTGTGTGTGTGTGTATCGGTGTATCTGTGTGTGTGTGTGTGTGCATCGGTGTGTGTGTGTGTGTGTATAGGTGTATCTGTGTGTGTGTGTGAGTGCATCGGAGTGTGTATGTGTGTGTATAGGAGTAACTGTTTGTTTGTGTGTACAGGAGTATCTGTGTGTGTATGTATAGGAGTATCTGTGTGTGTGTGTTTATACTTGTATCTGTGTGTATCTGTATAGGTGTATCTGTGTGTATGTCTAGGAGTATCTGTGTGTGTGTGTGTGCGTCTGTATAGGTGTATCTGTGTGTATGTATAGGAGTATCTGTGTGTCTGTGTGTGTGTATAGGTGTGTGTGTGTATAGGTGTGTGTGTGTGTGAATAGGAGTATCTGTGTGTGTGTGTATATAGGAGTATCTGTGTGGGTGTGTATGTGTATCGGAGTATCTGTGCGTGTATAGGAGTATCTGTGTGTGTATATAGGAGTATCTGTGTGTGTGTGTAATGGAGTATCTGTGTGTGTGAGTGTGTATACGAGTGTGTGTGTGTATAGGAGTATCTGTGTGTGTGTGTATAGGGGTTTGTGTGTGTGTGTGTATATAGGAGTGTCTGAGTGTATGTGTGTGTGTGTGTTTGTATAGGTGTATCTGTGTGTGTGTATAGGAGTATCTGTGTGTGTGTGTATAGGAGTATCTGTGTGTGTGTGTGGGTGTGTATAGGAGTATCTGTGTGTGTGGGTGTGAATAGGAGTATCTGTGTGTGTGTGTGGGTGTGTATAGGAGTATCTGTGTGTGTGTTTGTATAGGAGTATCTGTGCGTGTGTGTCTGTATGGGAGTATCTGAGTGTGTGTGTGTGGGAGTGTGTGTGTGTGTATTGGAGTATCTGTGTGTGTGTGTATAGGAGTATCTGTGTGTGTGTGTAGGAATATCTGTGTGTGTGTCGGAGTATCTGTGTGTGTATAGGAGTATGTGTGTGTGTATACGAGTATCTGTGTGTGTGTGTGTGTACAGGAGTATCTGTGTGTGTCTGTGTACAGGAGTACCTGTGTGTGTGTGTGTGTGTATAGGAGTATCTGTGTGTGTGTGTGTGTGTGTGTGTGGGAGTATCTGTGTGTGTGTGTGTGTGTATAGGAGTATCTGTGTGTGTGTATAGGAGTATCTGTGTGTGTGTGTGTGTTTGTATAGGAGTATCGTGTGTGTGTATAGGAGTATCTGTGTGTGTGTTTGTGTATAGGAGCATCTGTGTGTGTGTTTATAGGAGTATCTGTGTGTGTGCGTGTGTCTGTATAGGAGTATCTGTGTGTGGGTATAGGAGTACCTGTGTGTGTGTGTGTGTATGTATAGGAGTATCTGTGTCTGTGTGTATAGGAATATCTGTGTGTGTGTGTGTATAGGAGTATCTCTGTGTGTGTGTGTGTGTGTATAGGAGTATCTGTGTGTGTGTATAGGAGTATCTGTTGTGTGTGTGTGTGTTTGTATAGGAGTATCTGTGTGTGTGTATAGGAGTATCTGTGTGTGTGTTTGTGTATAGGAGCATCTGTGTGTGTGTTTGTATAGGAGTATCTGTGTGTGTGTATAGGAGTATCTGTGTGTGTGTTTGTGTAAAGGAGCATCTGTGTGTGTGTTTATAGGAGTATCTGTGTGTGTGCGTGTGTCTGTATAGGAGTATCTGTGTGTGGGTATAGGAGTATCTGTGTGTGTGTGTGTATGTATAGGAGTATCTGTGCCTGTGTGTATAGGAATATCTGTGTGTGTGTGTATAGGAGTATCTGTGTGTGTATAGGTGTATCTGTGTATGTGTGTGTATAGAAGTATCTGTGTATGTGTGTGTTTTGGGGTATCTGTGTGTGTGTGTGTGTATAGGAGTATCTGTGTGTGTGTATAGGAGTATCTGTGTGTGTGTGTGTGTATAGGAGTATCTGTGTGTGTGTGTGTGTGTGTGTGTATAGGAGTATCTGTGTGTGTGTGTATAGGAGTATCTGTGTGTGTATAGGAGTATACGTGTGTGTGTGTGTAGGAGTATCTGTGCATCTGTGTACAGGAGTATCTGTGTGTGCATGTATAGGGGTATCTGTGTGTGTGTGTGTGTATAGGAGTATCTGTGTGTGTGTGTGTATAGGAGTATCTGTGTGTGTGTGTATAGGAGTATCTGTGTGTGTGTGTGTGTATAGGAGTTTCTGTGTGTGTGTGTGTGTATAGGAGTATCTGTGTGTGTGTGTGTGCACAGGAGTATCTGTGTGTGTGTGTGAGAGTGGGTGTGTCTAGGAGTATCTGTGTGTATGTGTATAGGAGTATCTGTGTGTGTGTATAGGAGTATCTGTGTGTGTATAGGAGTATCTGCGTGTGTGTGTTTATGTGTGTGTGTGTGTATAGGAGTATCTGTGTGTGTGTAAGAGTATCTGTGTGTGTGTGTGTAGGAGTATCTGTGTGTGTGTGTGTGTAGGAGTATCTGTGTGTGTGTATAGGAGTATCTGTCTGTGTGTGTGTGTGCGTACAGGAGTATCTGTGTGTGTGTGTATAGGGGTATCTGTGTGTGTGTATAGGAGTATCTGTGTGTGTGTGTGTGTGTGTGTGTATAGGAGTATCTGTGTCTGTGTGTGTGTGTATAGGAGTATCTGTGTGTGTGTGTGTGTATAGGAGTATCTGTGTGTGTGTGTGAGAGTGGGTGTGTCTAGGAGTATCTGTGTGTGTGTGTATTGGAGTATCTGTGTGTGTGTATAGGAGTATCTGTGTGTGTGTGCATAGGAGTATCTGTGTGTGTGTATAGGAGTGTGTGTGTGTGAATAGGAGTATCTGTGTGTGTGTGTGTGTTTAGGAGTGTGCGTGTGTGTGTATAGGAGTATCTGTGTGTATATAGGAGTATCTGTGTGTGTGTGTGTAGGAGGATCTGTGTGTGTGTGTGTAGGAGTATCGGTGTGCGTGTGTGTAGGAGTATCTGTGTGTGTGTATAGGAGTATCTGTCTGTGTGTGTGTGTGTATAGGAGTATCTGTCTGTGTGTGTGTGTATAGGAGTATTTGTGTGTATGTGTGTGTGTATAGGAGTATTTGTGTGTATGTGTGTGTGTATTGGAGCATCTGTGTGTGTCTTTGTGAGTGTAGGAGTATCTGTGTGTGTGTGTATAGGAGTATGTGTGTGTGTATGTGTGTGTGTGTATCGGTGTATCTGTGTGTGTGTGTGTGCATCGGTGTGTGTGTGTGTGTGTGTATCGGTGTATCTGTGTGTGTGTGTGTGTGCATCGGTGTGTGTGTGTGTGTGTATAGGTGTATCTGTGTGTGTGTGTGAGTGCATCGGAGTGTGTATGTGTGTGTATAGGAGTAACTGTTTGTTTGTGTGTACAGGAGTATCTGTGTGTGTATGTATAGGAGTATCTGTGTGTGTGTGTTTATACTTGTATCTGTGTGTATCTGTATAGGTGTATCTGTGTGTATGTCTAGGAGTATCTGTGTGTGTGTGTGTGCGTCTGTATAGGTGTATCTGTGTGTATGTATAGGAGTATCTGTGTGTCTGTGTGTGTGTATAGGTGTGTGTGTGTATAGGTGTGTGTGTGTGAATAGGAGTATCTGTGTGTGTGTGTATATAGGAGTATCTGTGTGGGTGTGTATGTGTATCGGAGTATCTGTGCGTGTATAGGAGTATCTGTGTGTGTATATAGGAGTATCTGTGTGTGTGTGTAATGGAGTATCTGTGTGTGTGAGTGTGTATACGAGTGTGTGTGTGTATAGGAGTATCTGTGTGTGTGTGTATAGGGGTTTGTGTGTGTGTGTGTATATAGGAGTGTCTGAGTGTATGTGTGTGTGTGTGTTTGTATAGGTGTATCTGTGTGTGTGTATAGGAGTATCTGTGTGTGTGTGTATAGGAGTATCTGTGTGTGTGTGTGGGTGTGTATAGGAGTATCTGTGTGTGTGGGTGTGAATAGGAGTATCTGTGTGTGTGTGTGGGTGTGTATAGGAGTATCTGTGTGTGTGTTTGTATAGGAGTATCTGTGCGTGTGTGTCTGTATGGGAGTATCTGAGTGTGTGTGTGTGGGAGTGTGTGTGTGTGTATTGGAGTATCTGTGTGTGTGTGTGTGTGTGTGTGTATAGGAGTATCTGTGTGTGTGTGTAGGAATATCTGTGTGTGTGTCGGAGTATCTGTGTGTGTATAGGAGTATGTGTGTGTGTATACGAGTATCTGTGTGTGTGTGTGTGTACAGGAGTATCTGTGTGTGTGTGTGTACAGGAGTACCTGTGTGTGTGTGTGTGTGTATAGGAGTATCTGTGTGTGTGTGTGTGTGTGTGGGAGTATCTGTGTGTGTGTGTGTGTGTGTATAGGAGTATCTGTGTGTGTGTATAGGAGTATCTGTGTGTGTGTGTGTGTTTGTATAGGAGTATCTGTGTGTGTGTATAGGAGTATCTGTGTGTGTGTTTGTGTATAGGAGCATCTGTGTGTGTGTTTATAGGAGTATCTGTGTGTGTGCGTGTGTCTGTATAGGAGTATCTGTGTGTGGGTATAGGAGTACCTGTGTGTGTGTGTGTGTATGTATAGGAGTATCTGTGTCTGTGTGTATAGGAATATCTGTGTGTGTGTGTGTATAGGAGTATCTCTGTGTGTGTGTGTGTGTGTATAGGAGTATCTGTGTGTGTGTATAGGAGTATCTGTGTGTGTGTGTGTGTGTTTGTATAGGAGTATCTGTGTGTGTGTATAGGAGTATCTATGTGTGTTTGTGTATAGGAGCATCTGTGTGTGTGTTTATAGGAGTATCTGTGTGTGTGCGTGTGTCTGTATAGGAGTATCTGTGTGTGGGTATAGGAGTATCTGTGTGTGTGTGTATGTATAGGAGTATCTGTGCCTGTGTGTATAGGAATATCTGTGTGTGTGTGTATAGGAGTATCTGTGTGTGTATAGGTGTATCTGTGTATGTGTGTGTATAGAAGTATCTGTGTATGTGTGTGTTTTGGGGAATCTGTGTGTGTGTGTGTGTAGGAGTATCTGTGTGTGTGTATAGGAGTATCTGTGTGTGTGTGTGTGTGTATAGGAGTATCTGTGTGTGTGTGTGTGTGTATAGGAGTATCTGTGTGTGTGTGTATGGGAGTATCTGTGTGTGTATAGGAGTATATGTGTGTGTGTGTGTAGGAGTATCTGTGCATCTGTGTACAGGAGTATCTGTGTGTGCATGTATAGGGGTATCTGTGTGTGTGTGTGTGTGTATAGGAGTATCTGTGTGTGTGTGTGTATAGGAGTATCTGTGTGTGTGTGTATAGGAGTATCTGTGCGTGTGTGTATAGGAGTATCTGTGTGTGTTAAGGAGTATCTGTGTGTGTGTGTATAGGAGTATCTGTGTGTGTGTGTATAGGAGTATCTGTGTGTGTGTGTATAGGAGTATCTGTGTGTGTGTATGGGAGTATCTGTGTGTGTGTGTGTACAGGAGTATCTGTGTGTGTGTATAGGAGTATCTGTGTGTGTGTGTGTGTGTGTGTAGGAGTATCTGTGTGTGTTTTGGAGTATCTGTGTGTGTGTGTATAGGAGCATCTGTGTGTGTGTGTATAGGAGTATCTGTGTGTGTGTGTTAAGGAGTATCTGTGTGTGTGTGTGAGTGTATATAGGAGTATCTGTGTGTGTGTGTACGGGAGTATCTGTGTGTGTGTATTGGAGTATCTGTGTGTGTTTATAGGAGTTTCTGTGTGTGTGTGTATAGGAGTATCTGTGTGTGTGTGTGTCTACAGGAGTATCTGTGTGTGTGTGTATAGGAGTATCTGTCTGTGTGTGTGTGTGTATAGGAGTATCTGTGTGTGTGTGTATAGGAGTATCTGTGTGTGTGTGTATAGGAGTATCTGTGTGTGTGTGTGTGTATAGGAGTATCTGTGTGTGTTTATAGGAGTATCTGAGTGTGTGTGTATAGGAGTATCTGTGTGTGTGTCCAGGAATATCTGTGTGTATAGGAGCATTTGTGTGTGTTTATAGGAGTATCTGTGTGTGTGTGTGTACAGGAGTATCTGTGTGTGTGTGTGTGTATTGGAGTATCTGTGTCTGTTTATAGTAGTATCTGTGTGTGTGTATAGGAGTATCTGTGTGTGTGTGTACAGGAGTATCTGTGTGTGTGTGTGTATCGGAGAATCTGTGTGTGTGTGTGTGTGTATAGGAGTATCTGTGTGTGTGTGTATAGGAGTATCTGGTGTGAGTGTATAGGATTATCTGTGTGTGTGTGTGTGTATAGGAGTATCTGTGTGTGTGTGTATAGGAGTATCTGTGTGTGTTTATAGGAGTATCTGTGTGTGTGTGTATAGGAGTATCTGTGTGTGTGTACAGGAATATCTGTGTGTGTAGGAGTATCTGTGTGTGTTTATAGGAGTATCTGTGTGTGTGTGTGTAGAGGAGTATCTGTGTGTGTGTGTGTGTATTGGAGTATCTGTGTGTGTTTATTGGAGTATCTGTGTGTGTGTGTGTTTAGGAGTATCTGTATGTGTGTGTGTTAAGGAGTATCTGTGTGTGTGTGTGAGTGTATATAGGAGTATTTGTGTGTGTGTGTGTGTGTGTGTGTATAGGAGTATCTGTGTTTGTGTGTGTGTATAGGAGAATCTGTGTGTGTGTGTATAGGAGTATCTGTGTGTGTGTGTATAGGAGTATCTGTGTGTGTATATAGGAGTATCTGTGTGTGTGTGTGTGTGTATAGGAGTATCTGTGTGTGTGTGTGTATAGGAGTATCTGTGTGTGTTTATAGGAGTATCTGTGTGTGTGTGTGTGTATAGGAGTATCTGTGTGTGTGTACAGGAATATCTGTGTGTATAGGAGTATCTGTATGTGTGTGTGTGTGTATTGGAGTATCTGTGTGTGTTTATTGGAGTATCTGTATGTATGTGTGTATAGGAGTATCTGTGTGTGTGTGTGTACAGGAGTATCTGTGTGTGTGTGTGTGTATCGGAGTATATGTGTGTGTGTGTGTGTGTATAGGAGTATCTGTGTGTGTGTATAGGAGTACCTGTGTGTGTGTATAGGAGTATCTGTGTGTGTGTGTGTGTGTATAGGAGTATCTGTGTGTGTGTGTGTGTGTGTATAGGAGTATCTGTATATGTGTGTGTTAAGGAGTATCTGTGTGTGTGTGTGAGTGTATATAGGAGTATCTGTGTGTGTGCGTGTATAGGAGTATCTGTATGTGTATATAGGAGTATCTGTTTGTGTGTATAGGAGTATCTGTGTGTGTGTGTATCGGAGTATCTGTGTGTGTGTACAGGAGTATCTGTGAGTGTGTGTGTGTGTATAGGAGTATCTGTGTGTGTGTGTGTGTAAGGAGTATCTGTGTGTGTGTGGGTGTAGGAGTATCTGTGTGTTTATAGGAGAATGTGTGTGTATATGAGTGTGTGTGTATAGGAGTATCTGCGTGTGTGTGTGTATAGGAGTATCTGCGTGTGTGTGTGTATAGGAGTATCTGCGTGTGTGTGTGTGTATAGGAGTATCTGCGTGTGTGTGTGTGTATAGGAGTATCTGCGTGTGTGTGTGTATAGGAGTATCTGCGTGTGTGTGTGTATAGGAGTATCTGTGTGTGTGTGTATAGGAGTATCTGTGTGTGTGTGTGTGTGTATAGAAGTATCTGTGTGTGTGTGTGTATAGAAGTATATATGTGTGTGTGTGTATAGGACTATCTGTGTGTGTGGGAGTATAGAAGTATCTGCGTGTGTGTGTATAGGAGTATCTGTGTGTATGTGTTTATAGGAGTATCTGTGTGTGTGTGTGTATAGGAGTATCTGTGTGTGTGTGTGTATAGGAGTATCTGTGTGTGTGTGTGTGCGTGTGTGTGTAGGAGAATCTGGGTGGGTGTGTGTGTGTGTATAGGAGTATCTGTGTGTGTGTGTGTGTGTATAGGAGTGTGTGTATATATACGGGTATCTGTGTGTGTGTGTGTATGTCTGTGTTTATAGGAGTATCTGTGTGTGTGTGTATAGGAGTATCTGTGTGTGTGTGTGTGTGTGTGTGTGTATAGGAGTATCTGTGTGTGTGTATAGGAGTATCTGTGTGGGTGTGTGTGTATAGGAGTATCTGTGTGGGCGTGTGTGTGTATAGGAGTGTATGTGTGTGTACAGGAGCATCTTTGTGTGTGTGTGTGTATAGGAGTATCTGTGTGTGTGTGGAAAGGAGTATCTGTGTGTGTGTGTGTATAGGAGTATCTGTGTGTGTGTGTGTGTGTAAGGAGTATCTGTGTGTGTGTGTGTGTGTGTGTGTGTAGGAGTATTTGTGTGTGTATAGGAGTATGTGTGTGTGTATATGAGTGTGTGTGTATAGGAGTACCTGCATGTGTGTGTGTATAGGAGTATCTGCGTGTGTGTGTGTATAGGAGTATCTGCGTGTGTGTGTGTGTGTATAGGCGTATATGTGTGTGTGTGTAGGAGTATCTGTGTGTGTTTATAGGAGTATCTGTTTGTGTGTGTATAGGAGTATCTCTGTGTGTGTGTGTATAGGAGTATCTGTGTGTGTTTATAGGAGTATCTGTGTGTGTGTGTGTATATGATTATCTGTGTGTGTGTGTACAGGAGTATCTGTGTGTGTGTGTGTGTGTGTATAGGAGTATCTGTGTGTGTGTGTGTATTGGAGTATCTGTGTGTGAGTGTATAGGAGTATCTGTGTGTGTGTATAGGAGTATCTGTGTGTGTATGGGAGTATCTGTGTGTGTGTGTGTACAGGAGTATCTGTGTGTGTGTATAGGAGTATCTGTGTGTGTGTGTGTGTGTGTAGGAGTATCTGTGTGTATAGGAGTATGTGTGTATGTGTATATGTGTGTGTGTGTGTGTGTGTATAGGAGTATCTGCGTGTGTGTGTGTGTGTATAGGAGTATCTGCGTGTGTGTGTGTATAGGAGTATCTGTGTGTGTGTATAGGAGTATCTGCGTGTGTGTGTGTATAGGAGTATCTGTGTGTGTGTATAGGAGTATCTGTGTGGGTGTGTGTGTATAGGAGTATCTGTGTGGGCGTGTGTGTGTGTATAGGAGTGTATGTGTGTGTACAGGAGCATCTTTGTGTGTGTGTGTGTATAGGAGTATCTGTGTGTGTGTGTGTGTATAGGAGAATCTGTGTGTGTGTGGAAAGGAGTATCTGTGTGTGTGTGTGTATAGGAGTATCTGTGTGTGTGTGTGTGTAAGGAGTATATGTGTGTGTGTGTGTGTAGGAGTTTTGTGTGTGTATAGGAGTATGTGTGTGTGTATATGAGTGTGTGTGTATAGGAGTACCTGCATGTGTGTGTGTATAGGAGTATCTGCGTGTGTGTGTATAGGAGTATCTGCGTGTGTGTGTGTGTGTGTGTATAGGAGTATCTGTGCGTGTGTGTGTGTATAGGAGTATCTGTGTGTGTGTATAGGAGTATCTGTGTGTGTTTATAGGAGTATCTGTGTGTGTGTGTATAGGAGTATCTCTGTGTGTGTGTGTATAGGAGTATCTGTGTGTGTTTATAGGAGTATCTGTGTGTATGTATATGATTATCTGTGTGTGTGTGTACAGGAGCATCTGTGTGTGTGTCTGTGTGTATAGGAGTATCTGTGTGTGTGTGTGTATTGGAGTATCTGTGTGTGTGTGTATGGGAGTATCAGTGTGTGTGTGTATAGGAGTATCTGTGTGTGTATGGGAGTATCTGTGTGTGTGTGTGTGTACAGGAGTATCTGTGTGTGTGTGTAGGAGTATCTGTGTGTATAGGAGTATGTGTGTGTGTGTATATGTGTGTGTGTGTGTGTGTGTATAGGAGTATCTGCGTGTGTGTGTGTATAGGAGTATCTGCTTGTGTGTGTGTATAGGAGTATCTGTGTGTGTGTATAGGAGTATCTGCGTGTGTGTGTGTATAGGAGTATCTGTGTGTGTGTATAGGAGTATCTGTGTGTGTTTATAGGAGTATCTGTGTGTGTGTGTGTATAGGAGTATCTGTGTGTGTGTGTACAGGAGTATCTGTGTGTGTGTGTGTCTACAGGAGTATCTGTGTGTGTGTGTATAGGAGTATCTGTCTGTGTGTGTGTGTGTATAGGAGTATCTGTGTGTGTGTGTATAGGAGTATCTGTGTGTGTGTGTATAGGAGTATCTGTGTGTGTGTGTGTGTATAGGAGTATCTGTGTGTGTTTATAGGAGTATCTGAGTGTGTGTGTATAGGAGTATCTGTGTGTGTGTCCAGGAATATCTGTGTGTATAGGAGCATTTGTGTGTGTTTATAGGAGTATCTGTGTGTGTGTGTGTACAGGAGTATCTGTGTGTGTGTGTGTGTATTGGAGTATCTGTGTCTGTTTATAGTAGTATCTGTGTGTGTGTATAGGAGTATCTGTGTGTGTGTGTACAGGAGTATCTGTGTGTGTGTGTGTATCGGAGTATCTGTGTGTGTGTGTGTGTGTATAGGAGTATCTGTGTGTGTGTGTATAGGAGTATCTGGTGTGAGTGTATAGGATTATCTGTGTGTGTGTGTGTGTATAGGAGTATCTGTGTGTGTGTATAGGAGTATCTGTGTGTGTTTATAGGAGTATCTGTGTGTGTGTGTATAGGAGTATCTGTGTGTGTGTACAGGAATATCTGTGTGTGTAGGAGTATCTGTGTGTGTTTATAGGAGTATCTGTGTGTGTGTGTGTAGAGGAGTATCTGTGTGTGTGTGTGTGTATTGGAGTATCTGTGTGTGTTTATTGGAGTATCTGTGTGTGTGTGTGTTTAGGAGTATCTGTATGTGTGTGTGTTAAGGAGTATCTGTGTGTGTGTGTGAGTGTATATAGGAGTATTTGTGTGTGTGTGTGTGTGTGTGTGTATAGGAGTATCTGTGTTTGTGTGTGTGTATAGGAGAATCTGTGTGTGTGTGTATAGGAGTATCTGTGTGTGTGTGTATAGGAGTATCTGTGTGTGTATATAGGAGTATCTGTGTGTGTGTGTGTGTATAGGAGTATCTGTGTGTGTGTGTGTATAGGAGTATCTGTGTGTGTTTATAGGAGTATCTGTGTGTGTGTGTGTGTATAGGAGTATCTGTGTGTGTGTACAGGAATATCTGTGTGTATAGGAGTATCTGTATGTGTGTGTGTGTGTATTGGAGTATCTGTGTGTGTTTATTGGAGTATCTGTATGTATGTGTGTATAGGAGTATCTGTGTGTGTGTGTGTACAGGAGTATCTGTGTGTGTGTGTGTGTATCGGAGTATATGTGTGTGTGTGTGTGTGTATAGGAGTATCTGTGTGTGTGTATAGGAGTACCTGTGTGTGTGTATAGGAGTATCTGTGTGTGTGTGTGTGTGTATAGGAGTATCTGTGTGTGTGTGTGTGTGTGTATAGGAGTATCTGTATATGTGTGTGTTAAGGAGTATCTGTGTGTGTGTGTGAGTGTATATAGGAGTATCTGTGTGTGTGCGTGTATAGGAGTATCTGTATGTGTATATAGGAGTATCTGTTTGTGTGTATAGGAGTATCTGTGTGTGTGTGTATCGGAGTATCTGTGTGTGTGTACAGGAGTATCTGTGAGTGTGTGTGTGTGTATAGGAGTATCTGTGTGTGTGTGTGTGTAAGGAGTATCTGTGTGTGTGTGGGTGTAGGAGTATCTGTGTGTTTATAGGAGAATGTGTGTGTATATGAGTGTGTGTGTATAGGAGTATCTGCGTGTGTGTGTGTATAGGAGTATCTGCGTGTGTGTGTGTATAGGAGTATCTGCGTGTGTGTGTGTGTATAGGAGTATCTGCGTGTGTGTGTGTGTATAGGAGTATCTGCGTGTGTGTGTGTATAGGAGTATCTGCGTGTGTGTGTGTATAGGAGTATCTGTGTGTGTGTGTATAGGAGTATCTGTGTGTGTGTGTGTGTGTATAGAAGTATCTGTGTGTGTGTGTGTATAGAAGTATATATGTGTGTGTGTGTATAGGACTATCTGTGTGTGTGGGAGTATAGAAGTATCTGCGTGTGTGTGTATAGGAGTATCTGTGTGTATGTGTTTATAGGAGTATCTGTGTGTGTGTGTGTATAGGAGTATCTGTGTGTGTGTGTGTATAGGAGTATCTGTGTGTGTGTGTGTGCGTGTGTGTGTAGGAGAATCTGGGTGGGTGTGTGTGTGTGTATAGGAGTATCTGTGTGTGTGTGTGTGTGTATAGGAGTGTGTGTATATATACGGGTATCTGTGTGTGTGTGTGTATGTCTGTGTTTATAGGAGTATCTGTGTGTGTGTGTATAGGAGTATCTGTGTGTGTGTGTGTGTGTGTGTGTGTATAGGAGTATCTGTGTGTGTGTATAGGAGTATCTGTGTGGGTGTGTGTGTATAGGAGTATCTGTGTGGGCGTGTGTGTGTATAGGAGTGTATGTGTGTGTACAGGAGCATCTTTGTGTGTGTGTGTGTATAGGAGTATCTGTGTGTGTGTGGAAAGGAGTATCTGTGTGTGTGTGTGTATAGGAGTATCTGTGTGTGTGTGTGTGTGTAAGGAGTATCTGTGTGTGTGTGTGTGTGTGTGTGTGTAGGAGTATTTGTGTGTGTATAGGAGTATGTGTGTGTGTATATGAGTGTGTGTGTATAGGAGTACCTGCATGTGTGTGTGTATAGGAGTATCTGCGTGTGTGTGTGTATAGGAGTATCTGCGTGTGTGTGTGTGTGTATAGGCGTATATGTGTGTGTGTATAGGAGTATCTGTGTGTGTTTATAGGAGTATCTGTTTGTGTGTGTATAGGAGTATCTCTGTGTGTGTGTGTATAGGAGTATCTGTGTGTGTTTATAGGAGTATCTGTGTGTGTGTGTGTATATGATTATCTGTGTGTGTGTGTACAGGAGTATCTGTGTGTGTGTGTGTGTGTGTATAGGAGTATCTGTGTGTGTGTGTGTATTGGAGTATCTGTGTGTGAGTGTATAGGAGTATCTGTGTGTGTGTATAGGAGTATCTGTGTGTGTATGGGAGTATCTGTGTGTGTGTGTGTACAGGAGTATCTGTGTGTGTGTATAGGAGTATCTGTGTGTGTGTGTGTGTGTGTAGGAGTATCTGTGTGTATAGGAGTATGTGTGTATGTGTATATGTGTGTGTGTGTGTGTGTGTATAGGAGTATCTGCGTGTGTGTGTGTGTGTATAGGAGTATCTGCGTGTGTGTGTGTATAGGAGTATCTGTGTGTGTGTATAGGAGTATCTGCGTGTGTGTGTGTATAGGAGTATCTGTGTGTGTGTATAGGAGTATCTGTGTGGGTGTGTGTGTATAGGAGTATCTGTGTGGGCGTGTGTGTGTGTATAGGAGTGTATGTGTGTGTACAGGAGCATCTTTGTGTGTGTGTGTGTATAGGAGTATCTGTGTGTGTGTGTGTGTATAGGAGTATCTGTGTGTGTGTGGAAAGGAGTATCTGTGTGTGTGTGTGTATAGGAGTATCTGTGTGTGTGTGTGTGTAAGGAGTATATGTGTGTGTGTGTGTGTAGGAGTTTTGTGTGTGTATAGGAGTATGTGTGTGTGTATATGAGTGTGTGTGTATAGGAGTACCTGCATGTGTGTGTGTATAGGAGTATCTGCGTGTGTGTGTATAGGAGTATCTGCGTGTGTGTGTGTGTGTGTGTATAGGAGTATCTGTGCGTGTGTGTGTGTATAGGAGTATCTGTGTGTGTGTATAGGAGTATCTGTGTGTGTTTATAGGAGTATCTGTGTGTGTGTGTATAGGAGTATCTCTGTGTGTGTGTGTATAGGAGTATCTGTGTGTGTTTATAGGAGTATCTGTGTGTATGTATATGATTATCTGTGTGTGTGTGTACAGGAGCATCTGTGTGTGTGTCTGTGTGTATAGGAGTATCTGTGTGTGTGTGTGTATTGGAGTATCTGTGTGTGTGTGTATGGGAGTATCAGTGTGTGTGTGTATAGGAGTATCTGTGTGTGTATGGGAGTATCTGTGTGTGTGTGTGTGTACAGGAGTATCTGTGTGTGTGTGTAGGAGTATCTGTGTGTATAGGAGTATGTGTGTGTGTGTATATGTGTGTGTGTGTGTGTGTGTATAGGAGTATCTGCGTGTGTGTGTGTATAGGAGTATCTGCTTGTGTGTGTGTATAGGAGTATCTGTGTGTGTGTATAGGAGTATCTGCGTGTGTGTGTGTATAGGAGTATCTGTGTGTGTGTATAGGAGTATCTGTGTGTGTTTATAGGAGTATCTGTGTGTGTGTGTGTATAGGAGTATCTGTGTGTGTGTGTACAGGAGTATCTGTGTGTGTGTGTGTTTACAGGAGTATCTGTGTGTGTGTGTATAGGAGTATCTTTGTTTGTGTGTGTGTGTATAGAAGTATCTGTGTGTGTGTTTTGGAGTATCTGTGTGTGTGTGTGTATAGGAGCATCTGTGTGTGTGTGTATAGGAGTATCTGTGTGTGTGTGTTAAGGAGTATCTGTGTGTGTGTGTGAGTGTATATAGGAGTATTTGTGTGTGTGTGAGTGTATATAGGAGTATCTGTGTGTGTGTGTGTGTATAGGAGCATCTGTGTGTGTGTGTTAAGGAGTATCTGTGTGTGTGTGTTAAGGAGTATCTGTGTGTGTGTGTGAGTGTATATAGGAGTATCTCTGTGTGTGTGTATAGGAGTATCTGTGTGTGTGTGTGTACAGGAGTATATGTGTGTGTGTGTGTATAGGAGTATCTGTGTGTGTTTATAGGAGCATCTGTGTGTGTGTGTATAGGAGTTTCTGTGTGTGTGTGTGTACAGGAACATCTGTGTGTATAGGAGTATCTGTGTGTGTTTATAGGAGTATCTGTGTGTGTGTGTGTACAGGCGTATCTGTGAGTGTGTGTGTGTTGGAGTATCTGTGTGTGTTTATAGGAGTATCTGTGTGTGTGTGTATGGGAGTATCTGTGTGTGTGTCTACAGGAGTATCTGTGTGTGTGTGTATAGGAGTATCTGTGTGTGTGTGTATAGGAGTATCTGTGTGTGTGTGTGTGTGTATAGGAGTATCTGTGTGTGTTTATAGGAGTATCTGTGTGTGTGTGTGTATAGGAGTATCTGTGTGTGTGTCCAGGAATATCTGTGTGTATAGGAGCATTTGTGTGTGTGCACAGGAGTATCTGTGTGTGTGTGTGTATTGGAGTATCTGTGTCTGTTTATAGTAGTATCTGTGTGTGTGTATAGGAGTATCTGTGTGTGTGTGTACAGGAGTATCTGTGTGTGTGTGTGTATAGGAGAATCTGTGTGTGTGTGTGTGTATAGGAGTATCTGTGTGTGTGTGTATAGGAGTATCTGTGTGAGTGTATAGGAGTATCTGTGTGTGTGTGTGTGTGTATAGGAGTATCTGTGTGTGTGTGTATAGGAGTATCTGTGTGTGTTTATAGGAGTATCTGTGTGTGTGTGTATAGGAGTATCTGTGTGTGTGTGTACAGGAATATCTGTGTGTATAGGAGTATCTGTGTGTGTTTATAGGAGTATTTGTGTGTGTGTGTGTGTGTACAGGAATATCTGTGTGTATAGGAGTATGTGTGTGTGTTTATAGGAGTATCTGTGTGTGTGTGTGTACAGGAGTATCTGTGTGTGTGTATTGGAGTATCTGTGTGTGTTTATTGGAGTATCTGTATGTATGTGTGTATAGGAGTATCTGTGTGTGTGTGTACAGGAGTATCTGTGTGTGTGTGTGTGTATTGGAGTATCTGTGTGTGTGTGTGTGTGTGTATAGGAGTATCTGTGTGTGTGTGTATCGGAGTATCTGTGTGTGTATATAGGAGGATCTGTGTGTGTGTGTTTGTGTATAGGAGTATCTGTGTGTGTGTGTGTGTGTGTATAGGAGTATCTGTATATGTGTGTGTTAAGGAGTATCTGTGTGTGTTTGTGAGTGTACATAGGAGTATTTGTGTGTGTGTGTGTGTGTGGAGATAGGAGTATCTGTGTTTGTGTGTGTGTATAGGAGTTTCTGTGTGTGTGTATAGGAGTATCTGTGTGTGTGTGTGTGTATAGGAGTATCTGTATGTGTATATAGGAGTATCTGTGTGTGTGTATAGGAGTATCTGTGTGTGTGTGTGTATAGGAGTATCTGTGTGTGTATGTATAAGAGTATCTGTGTGGGTGGGTGTGTGTGTGTATCGGAGTATCTGTGTGTGTGTACATGAGTATCTGTGTGTGTGTGTGTACAGGAGTATCTGTGTGTGTGTGTGTGTAGGAGTATCTGTGTGTGTGTGTAAGGAGTATCTGTGTGTGTGTGGGTGTAGGAGTATCTGTGTGTGTATAGGAGTATGTGTGTGTGTATATGAGTGTGTGTGTATAGGAGTATCTGCGTGTGTGTGTGTGTGTATAGGAGTATCTGCGTGTGTGTGTGTATAGGAGTATCTGCGTGTGTGTGTGTGTGTATAGGAGTATCTGCGTGTGTGTGTGTGTGTATCGGAGTATCTGCGTGTGTGTGTGTATAGGAGTATCTGCGTGTGTGTGTGTATAGGAGTATCTGTGTGTGTGTGTATAGGAGTATCTGTGTGTGTGTGTGTATAGAAGTATCTGTGTGTGTGTGTGTGTATAGAAGTATATATGTGTGTGTGTGTATAGGACTATCTGTGTGTGTGTGTTTATAGGAGTATCTGTGTGTGTGTGAATAGGAGTATCTGTGTGTGTGTGTGTGTGTGTGTATAGGAGTATCTGTGTGGGTGTGTGTGCCTGTGTGTATAGGAGAATCTGGGTGGGTGTGTGTGTGTGTATAGGAGTATCTGTGTGTGTGTGTGTGTGTGTGTGTGTATAGGAGTGTGTGTGTGTATAGGAGTATCTGTGTGTGTGTGTATGTCTGTGTTTATAGGAGTATCTGTGTGTGTGTGTATAGGAGTATCTGTGTGTGTGTGTGTATAGGAGTATCTGTGTGTGTGTATAGGAGTATCTGTGTGGGTGTGTGTGTATAGGAGTATCTGTGTGGGCGTGTGTGTGTGTATAGGAGTGTATGTGTGTGTACAGGAGCATCTTTGTGTGTGTGTGTGTATAGGAGTATCTGTGGGTGTGTGGAAAGGAGTATCTGTGTGTGTGTATATAGGAGTATCTGTGTGTGTGTGTGTAAGGAGTATCTGTGTGTGTGTGTGTGTGTGTATAGGAGTATCTGTGTGGGTGTGTGTGCGTGTGTGTATAGGAGAATCTGGGTGGGTGTGTGTGTGTGTGTATAGGAGTATCTGTGTGTGTGTATAGGAGTGTGTGTGTGTATAGGAGTATCTGTGTGTGTGTGTGTACAGGAGTATATGTGTGTGTGTGTATAGGAGTATCTGTGTGTGTTTATAGGAGCATCTGTGTGTGTGTGTTTAGGAGTTTCTGTGTGTGTGTGTGTGTACAGGAATATCTGTGTGTATAGGAGTATCTGTGCGTGTTTATAGGAGTATCTGTGTGTGTGTGTGTACAGGAGTATCTGTGTGTGTGTGTGTTGGAGTATCTGTGTGTGTTTATAGGAGTATCTGTGTGTGTGTATGGGAGTATCTGTGTGTGTGTGTGTCTACAGGAGTATCTGTGTGTGTGTGTATAGGAGTATCTGTCTGTGTGTGTGTGTGTGTATAAGAGTATCTGTGTGTGTGTGTATAGGAGTATCTGTGTGTGTGTGTGTGTGTATAGGAGTCTCTGTGTGTGTTTATAGGAGTATCTGTGTGTGTGTGTGTGTGTATAGGAGTATCTGTGTGTGTGTCCAGGAATATCTGTGTGTATAGGAGCATTTGTGTGTGTTTATAGGAGTATCTGTGCGTGTGTGTGTATAGGAGTATCTGTGTGTGTGTGTGTGTATTGGAGTATCTGTGTCTGTTTATAGTAGTATCTGTGTGTGTGTATAGGAGTATCTGTGTGTGTGTGTACAGGAGTATCTGTGTGTGTGTGTGTATAGGAGAATCTGTGTGTGTGTGTCTAGGAGTATCTGTGTGTGTATAGGAGTATCTGTGTGAGTGTATAGGAGTATCTGTGTGTGTGTGTGTGTGTGTGTATAGGAGTATCTGTGTGTGTGTGTGTATAGGAGTATCTGTGTGTGTTTATAGCAGTATCTGTGTGTGTGTGTATAGGAGTATCTGTGTGTGTGTGTACAGGAATATCTGTGTGTGTAGGAGTATCTGTGTGTGTTTATAGGAGTATCTGTGTGTGTGTGTGTAGAGGAGTATCTGTGTGTGTGTGTGTGTATTGGAGTATCTGTGTGTGTTTATTGGAGTATCTGTGTGTGTGTGTGTTTAGGAGTATCTGTATGTGTGTGTGTTAAGGAGTATCTGTGTGTGTGTGTGAGTGTATATAGGAGTATTTGTGTGTGTGTGTGTGTGTGTGTGTATATAGGAGTATCTGTGTTTGTGTGTGTGTATAGGAGAATCTGTGTGTGTGTGTATAGGAGTATCTGTGTGTGTGTGTATAGGAGTATCTGTGTGTGTGTATAGGAGTATCTGTGTGTGTGTGTGTGTATAGGAGTATCTGTGTGTGTGTGTGTATAGGAGTATCTGTGTGTGTTTATAGGAGTATCTGTGTGTGTGTGTGTGTATAGGAGTATCTGTGTGTGTGTACAGGAATATCTGTGTGTATAGGAGTATCTGTATGTGTGTGTGTGTGTATTGGAGTATCTGTGTGTGTTTATTGGAGTATCTGTATGTATGTGTGTATAGGAGTATCTGTGTGTGTGTGTGTACAGGAGTATCTGTGTGTGTGTGTGTGTATCGGAGTATATGTGTGTGTGTGTGTGTGTATAGGAGTATCTGTGTGTGTGTATAGGAGTACCTGTGTGTGTGTATAGGAGTATCTGTGTGTGTGTGTGTGTGTATAGGAGTATCTGTGTGTGTGTGTGTGTGTGTGTATAGGAGTATCTGTATATGTGTGTGTTAAGGAGTATCTGTGTGTGTGTGTGAGTGTATATAGGAGTATCTGTGTGTGTGCGTGTATAGGAGTATCTGTATGTGTATATAGGAGTATCTGTTTGTGTGTATAGGAGTATCTGTGTGTGTGTGTATCGGAGTATCTGTGTGTGTGTACAGGAGTATCTGTGAGTGTGTGTGTGTGTATAGGAGTATCTGTGTGTGTGTGTGTGTAAGGAGTATCTGTGTGTGTGTGGGTGTAGGAGTATCTGTGTGTTTATAGGAGAATGTGTGTGTATATGAGTGTGTGTGTATAGGAGTATCTGCGTGTGTGTGTGTATAGGAGTATCTGCGTGTGTGTGTGTATAGGAGTATCTGCGTGTGTGTGTATAGGAGTATCTGCGTGTGTGTGTGTGTATAGGAGTATCTGCGTGTGTGTGTGTATAGGAGTATCTGCGTGTGTGTGTGTATAGGAGTATCTGTGTGTGTGTGTATAGGAGTATCTGTGTGTGTGTGTGTGTATAGAAGTATCTGTGTGTGTGTGTGTATAGAAGTATATATGTGTGTGTGTATAGGACTATCTGTGTGTGTGGGAGTATAGAAGTATCTGCGTGTGTGTGTATAGGAGTATCTGTGTGTATGTGTTTATAGGAGTATCTGTGTGTGTGTGTGTATAGGAGTATCTGTGTGTGTGTGTGTATAGGAGTATCTGTGTGTGTGTGTGTGCGTGTGTGTGTAGGAGAATCTGGGTGTGTGTGTGTGTGTGTATAGGAGTATCTGTGTGTGTGTGTGTGTGTATAGGAGTGTGTGTATATATACGGGTATCTGTGTGTGTGTGTGTATGTCTGTGTTTATAGGAGTATCTGTGTGTGTGTGTATAGGAGTATCTGTGTGTGTGTGTGTGTGTGTGTGTATAGGAGTATCTGTGTGTGTGTATAGGAGTATCTGTGTGGGTGTGTGTGTATAGGAGTATCTGTGTGGGCGTGTGTGTGTATAGGAGTGTATGTGTGTGTACAGGAGCATCTTTGTGTGTGTGTGTGTATAGGAGTATCTGTGGGTGTGTGGAAAGGAGTATCTGTGTGTGTGTATATAGGAGTATCTGTGTGTGTGTGTGTAAGGAGTATCTGTGTGTGTGTGTGTGTGTGTATAGGAGTATCTGTGTGGGTGTGTGTGCGTGTGTGTATAGGAGAATCTGGGTGGGTGTGTGTGTGTGTGTATAGGAGTATCTGTGTGTGTGTATAGGAGTGTGTGTGTGTATAGGAGTATCTGTGTGTGTGTGTGTGTACAGGAGTATATGTGTGTGTGTGTATAGGAGTATCTGTGTGTGTTTATAGGAGCATCTGTGTGTGTGTGTTTAGGAGTTTCTGTGTGTGTGTGTGTGTACAGGAATATCTGTGTGTATAGGAGTATCTGTGCGTGTTTATAGGAGTATCTGTGTGTGTGTGTGTACAGGAGTATCTGTGTGTGTGTGTGTTGGAGTATCTGTGTGTGTTTATAGGAGTATCTGTGTGTGTGTATGGGAGTATCTGTGTGTGTGTGTGTCTACAGGAGTATCTGTGTGTGTGTGTATAGGAGTATCTGTCTGTGTGTGTGTGTGTGTATAGGAGTATCTGTGTGTGTGTGTATAGGAGTATCTGTGTGTGTGTGTGTGTGTATAGGAGTCTCTGTGTGTGTTTATAGGAGTATCTGTGTGTGTGTGTGTGTGTATAGGAGTATCTGTGTGTGTGTCCAGGAATATCTGTGTGTATAGGAGCATTTGTGTGTGTTTATAGGAGTATCTGTGCGTGTGTGTGTATAGGAGTATCTGTGTGTGTGTGTGTGTATTGGAGTATCTGTGTCTGTTTATAGTAGTATCTGTGTGTGTGTATAGGAGTATCTGTGTGTGTGTGTACAGGAGTATCTGTGTGTGTGTGTGTATAGGAGAATCTGTGTGTGTGTGTCTAGGAGTATCTGTGTGTGTATAGGAGTATCTGTGTGAGTGTATAGGAGTATCTGTGTGTGTGTGTGTGTGTGTGTGTGTGTATAGGAGTATCTGTGTGTGTGTGTGTATAGGAGTATCTGTGTGTGTTTATAGCAGTATCTGTGTGTGTGTGTATAGGAGTATCTGTGTGTGTGTGTACAGGAATATCTGTGTGTGTAGGAGTATCTGTGTGTGTTTATAGGAGTATCTGTGTGTGTGTGTGTAGAGGAGTATCTGTGTGTGTGTGTGTGTATTGGAGTATCTGTGTGTGTTTATTGGAGTATCTGTGTGTGTGTGTGTTTAGGAGTATCTGTATGTGTGTGTGTTAAGGAGTATCTGTGTGTGTGTGTGAGTGTATATAGGAGTATTTGTGTGTGTGTGTGTGTGTGTGTGTGTATAGGAGTATCTGTGTTTGTGTGTGTGTATAGGAGAATCTGTGTGTGTGTGTATAGGAGTATCTGTGTGTGTGTGTATAGGAGTATCTGTGTGTGTGTCTAGGAGTATCTGTGTGTGTGTGTGTGTATAGGAGTATCTGTGTGTGTGTGTGTATAGGAGTATCTGTGTGTGTTTATAGGAGTATCTGTGTGTGTGTGTGTGTATAGGAGTATCTGTGTGTGTGTACAGGAATATCTGTGTGTATAGGAGTATCTGTATGTGTGTGTGTGTGTATTGGAGTATCTGTGTGTGTTTATTGGAGTATCTGTATGTATGTGTGTATAGGAGTATCTGTGTGTGTGTGTGTACAGGAGTATCTGTGTGTGTGTGTGTGTATCGGAGTATATGTGTGTGTGTGTGTGTGTATAGGAGTATCTGTGTGTGTGTATAGGAGTACCTGTGTGTGTGTATAGGAGTATCTGTGTGTGTGTGTGTGTGTATAGGAGTATCTGTGTGTGTGTGTGTGTGTGTGTATAGGAGTATCTGTATATGTGTGTGTTAAGGAGTATCTGTGTGTGTGTGTGAGTGTATATAGGAGTATCTGTGTGTGTGCGTGTATAGGAGTATCTGTATGTGTATATAGGAGTATCTGTTTGTGTGTATAGGAGTATCTGTGTGTGTGTGTATCGGAGTATCTGTGTGTGTGTACAGGAGTATCTGTGAGTGTGTGTGTGTGTATAGGAGTATCTGTGTGTGTGTGTGTGTAAGGAGTATCTGTGTGTGTGTGGGTGTAGGAGTATCTGTGTGTTTATAGGAGAATGTGTGTGTATATGAGTGTGTGTGTATAGGAGTATCTGCGTGTGTGTGTGTATAGGAGTATCTGCGTGTGTGTGTGTATAGGAGTATCTGCGTGTGTGTGTATAGGAGTATCTGCGTGTGTGTGTGTGTATAGGAGTATCTGCGTGTGTGTGTGTATAGGAGTATCTGCGTGTGTGTGTGTATAGGAGTATCTGTGTGTGTGTGTATAGGAGTATCTGTGTGTGTGTGTGTGTATAGAAGTATCTGTGTGTGTGTGTGTATAGAAGTATATATGTGTGTGTGTGTATAGGACTATCTGTGTGTGTGGGAGTATAGAAGTATCTGCGTGTGTGTGTATAGGAGTATCTGTGTGTATGTGTTTATAGGAGTATCTGTGTGTGTGTGTGTATAGGAGTATCTGTGTGTGTGTGTGTATAGGAGTATCTGTGTGTGTGTGTGTGCGTGTGTGTGTAGGAGAATCTGGGTGTGTGTGTGTGTGTGTATAGGAGTATCTGTGTGTGTGTGTGTGTGTATAGGAGTGTGTGTATATATACGGGTATCTGTGTGTGTGTGTGTATGTCTGTGTTTATAGGAGTATCTGTGTGTGTGTGTATAGGAGTATCTGTGTGTGTGTGTGTGTGTGTGTGTATAGGAGTATCTGTGTGTGTGTATAGGAGTATCTGTGTGGGTGTGTGTGTATAGGAGTATCTGTGTGGGCGTGTGTGTGTATAGGAGTGTATGTGTGTGTACAGGAGCATCTTTGTGTGTGTGTGTGTATAGGAGTATCTGTGTGTGTGTGTGTATAGGAGTATCTGTGTGTGTGTGGAAAGGAGTATCTGTGTGTGTGTGTGTATAGGAGTATCTGTGTGTGTGTGTGTGTGTAAGGAGTATCTGTGTGTGTGTGTGTGTGTGTGTGTGTGTAGGAGTATTTGTGTGTGTATAGGAGTATGTGTGTGTATATGAGTGTGTGTGTATAGGAGTACCTGCATGTGTGTGTGTATAGGAGTATCTGCGTGTGTGTGTGTATAGGAGTATCTGCGTGTGTGTGTGTGTGTATAGGAGTATATGTGTGTGTGTATAGGAGTATCTGTGTGTGTTTATAGGAGTATCTGTTTGTGTGTGTATAGGAGTATCTCTGTGTGTGTGTGTATAGGAGTATCTGTGTGTGTTTATAGGAGTATCTGTGTGTGTGTGTGTATATGATTATCTGTGTGTGTGTGTACAGGAGTATCTGTGTGTGTGTGTGTGTGTGTATAGGAGTATCTGTGTGTGTGTGTGTATTGGAGTATCTGTGTGTGAGTGTATAGGAGTATCTGTGTGTGTGTATAGGAGTATCTGTGTGTGTATGGGAGTATCTGTGTGTGTGTGTGTACAGGAGTATCTGTGTGTGTGTATAGGAGTATCTGTGTGTGTGTGTGTGTGTGTAGGAGTATCTGTGTGTATAGGAGTATGTGTGTATGTGTATATGTGTGTGTGTGTGTGTGTGTATAGGAGTATCTGCGTGTGTGTGTGTGTGTATAGGAGTATCTGCGTGTGTGTGTGTATAGGAGTATCTGTGTGTGTGTATAGGAGTATCTGCGTGTGTGTGTGTATAGGAGTATCTGTGTGTGTGTATAGGAGTATCTGTGTGGGTGTGTGTGTATAGGAGTATCTGTGTGGGCGTGTGTGTGTGTATAGGAGTGTATGTGTGTGTACAGGAGCATCTTTGTGTGTGTGTGTGTATAGGAGTATCTGTGTGTGTGTGTGTGTATAGGAGTATCTGTGTGTGTGTGGAAAGGAGTATCTGTGTGTGTGTGTGTATAGGAGTATCTGTGTGTGTGTGTGTAAGGAGTATATGTGTGTGTGTGTGTAGGAGTTTTGTGTGTGTATAGGAGTGTGTGTGTGTGTATATGAGTGTGTGTGTATAGGAGTACCTGCATGTGTGTGTGTATAGGAGTATCTGCGTGTGTGTGTATAGGAGTATCTGCGTGTGTGTGTGTGTGTGTGTATAGGAGTATCTGTGCGTGTGTGTGTATAGGAGTATCTGTGTGTGTGTATAGGAGTATCTGTGTGTGTTTATAGGAGTATCTGTGTGTGTGTGTATAGGAGTATCTCTGTGTGTGTGTGTATAGGAGTATCTGTGTGTGTTTATAGGAGTATCTGTGTGTATGTATATGATTATCTGTGTGTGTGTGTACAGGAGCATCTGTGTGTGTGTCTGTGTGTATAGGAGTATCTGTGTGTGTGTGTGTATTGGAGTATCTGTGTGTGTGTGTATGGGAGTATCAGTGTGTGTGTGTATAGGAGTATCTGTGTGTGTATGGGAGTATCTGTGTGTGTGTGTGTGTACAGGAGTATCTGTGTGTGTGTGTAGGAGTATCTGTGTGTATAGGAGTATGTGTGTGTGTATATGTGTGTGTGTGTGTGTGTATATAGGAGTATCTGCGTGTGTGTGTGTATAGGAGTATCTGCTTGTGTGTGTGTATAGGAGTATCTGTGTGTGTGTATAGGAGTATCTGCGTGTGTATGTGTATAGGAGTATCTGTGTGTGTGTATAGGAGTATCTGTGTGTGTTTATAGGAGTATCTGTGTGTGTGTGTATAGGAGTATCTGTGTGTGTGTGTACAGGAGTATCTGTGTGTGTGTGTGTTTACAGGAGTATCTGTGTGTGTGTATAGGAGTATCTTTGTTTGTGTGTGTGTGTATAGGAGTATCTGTGTGTGTGTTTTGGAGTATCTGTGTGTGTGTGTGTATAGGAGCATCTGTGTGTGTGTGTATAGGAGTATCTGTGTGTGTGTGTTAAGGAGTATCTGTGTGTGTGTGTGAGTGTATATAGGAGTATTTGTGTGTGTGTGAGTGTATATAGGAGTATCTGTGTGTGTGTGTGTGTATAGGAGCATCTGTGTGTGTGTGTTAAGGAGTATCTGTGTGTGTGTGTTAAGGAGTATCTGTGTGTGTGTGTGAGTGTATATAGGAGTATCTCTGTGTGTGTGTATAGGAGTATCTGTGTGTGTGTGTGTACAGGAGTATATGTGTGTGTGTGTGTATAGGAGTATCTGTGTGTGTTTATAGGAGCATCTGTGTGTGTGTGTATAGGAGTTTCTGTGTGTGTGTGTGTACAGGAACATCTGTGTGTATAGGAGTATCTGTGTGTGTTTATAGGAGTATCTTTGTGTGTGTGTACAGGAGTATCTGTGAGTGTGTGTGTGTTGGAGTATCTGTGTGTGTTTATAGGAGTATCTGTGTGTGTGTGTATGGGAGTATCTGTGTGTGTGTCTACAGGAGTATCTGTGTGTGTGTGTATAGGAGTATCTGTGTGTGTGTGTATAGGAGTATCTGTGTGTGTGTGTGTGTGTAGAGGAGTATCTGTGTGTGTTTATAGGAGTATCTGTGTGTGTGTGTGTATAGGAGTATCTGTGTGTGTGTCCAGGAATATCTGTGTGTATAGGAGCATTTGTGTGTGTGCACAGGAGTATCTGTGTGTGTGTGTGTATTGGAGTATCTGTGTCTGTTTATAGTAGTATCTGTGTGTGTGTATAGGAGTATCTGTGTGTGTGTGTACAGGAGTATCTGTGTGTGTGTGTGTATAGGAGAATCTGTGTGTGTGTGTGTGTATAGGAGTATCTGTGTGTGTGTGTATAGGAGTATCTGTGTGAGTGTATAGGAGTATCTGTGTGTGTGTGTGTGTGTGTGTGTGTATAGGAGTATCTGTGTGTGTGTGTATAGGAGTATCTGTGTGTGTTTATAGGAGTATCTGTGTGTGTGTGTATAGGAGTATCTGTGTGTGTGTGTACAGGAATATCTGTGTGTATAGGAGTATCTGTGTGTGTTTATAGGAGTATTTGTGTGTGTGTGTGTGTGTACAGGAATATCTGTGTGTATAGGAGTATGTGTGTGTGTTTATAGGAGTATCTGTGTGTGTGTGTGTACAGGAGTATCTGTGTGTGTGTATTGGAGTATCTGTGTGTGTTTATTGGAGTATCTGTATGTATGTGTGTATAGGAGTATCTGTGTGTGTGTGTACAGGAGTATCTGTGTGTGTGTGTGTGTATTGGAGTATCTGTGTGTGTGTGTGTGTGTATAGGAGTATCTGTGTGTGTGTGTATCGGAGTATCTGTGTGTGTGTATAGGAGGATCTGTGTGTGTGTGTTTGTGTATAGGAGTATCTGTGTGTGTGTGTGTGTGTGTATAGGAGTATCTGTATATGTGTGTGTTAAGGAGTATCTGTGTGTGTTTGTGAGTGTACATAGGAGTATTTGTGTGTGTGTGTGTGTGTGTGTGTGGAGATAGGAGTATCTGTGTTTGTGTGTGTGTATAGGAGTTTCTGTGTGTGTGTATAGGAGTATGTGAGTGTGTGTATGTGTATAGGAGTATCTGTATGTGTATATAGGAGTATCTGTGTGTGTGTATAGGAGTATCTGTGTGTGTGTGTGTGTATAGGAGTATCTGTGTGTGTATGTATAAGAGTATCTGTGTGGGTGGGTGTGTGTGTGTATCGGAGTATCTGTGTGTGTGTACATGAGTATCTGTGTGTGTGTGTGTACAGGAGTATCTGTGTGTGTGTGTGTGTGTAGGAGTATCTGTGTGTGTGTGTAAGGAGTATCTGTGTGTGTGTGGGTGTAGGAGTATCTGTGTGTGTATAGGAGTATGTGTGTGTGTATATGAGTGTGTGTGTATAGGAGTATCTGCGTGTGTGTGTGTGTGTATAGGAGTATCTGCGTGTGTGTGTGTATAGGAGTATCTGCGTGTGTGTGTGTGTGTATAGGAGTATCTGCGTGTGTGTGTGTGTATCGGAGTATCTGCGTGTGTGTGTGTATAGGAGTATCTGCGTGTGTGTGTGTATAGGAGTATCTGTGTGTGTGTGTATAGGAGTATCTGTGTGTGTGTGTGTATAGAAGTATCTGTGTGTGTGTGTGTGTATAGAAGTATATATGTGTGTGTGTGTATAGGACTATCTGTGTGTGTGTGTTTATAGGAGTATCTGTGTGTGTGTGAATAGGAGTATCTGTGTGTGTGTGTGTGTGTGTGTATAGGAGTATCTGTGTGGGTGTGTGTGCGTGTGTGTATAGGAGAATCTGGGTGGGTGTGTGTGTGTGTATAGGAGTATCTGTGTGTGTGTGTGTGTGTGTGTATAGGAGTGTGTGTGTGTATAGGAGTATCTGTGTGTGTGTGTATGTCTGTGTTTATAGGAGTATCTGTGTGTGTGTGTATAGGAGTATCTGTGTGTGTGTGTGTATAGGAGTATCTGTGTGTGTGTATAGGAGTATCTGTGTGGGTGTGTGTGTATAGGAGTATCTGTGTGGGCGTGTGTGTGTGTATAGGAGTGTATGTGTGTGTACAGGAGCATCTTTGTGTGTGTGTGTGTGTATAGGAGTATCTGTGGGTGTGTGGAAAGGAGTATCTGTGTGTGTGTATATAGGAGTATCTGTGTGTGTGTGTGTAAGGAGTATCTGTGTGTGTGTGTGTGTGTGTATAGGAGTATCTGTGTGGGTGTGTGTGCGTGTGTGTATAGGAGAATCTGGGTGGGTGTGTGTGTGTGTGTATAGGAGTATCTGTGTGTGTGTATAGGAGTGTGTGTGTGTATAGGAGTATCTGTGTGTGTGTGTGTACAGGAGTATATGTGTGTGTGTGTATAGGAGTATCTGTGTGTGTTTATAGGAGCATCTGTGTGTGTGTGTTTAGGAGTTTCTGTGTGTGTGTGTGTGTACAGGAATATCTGTGTGTATAGGAGTATCTGTGCGTGTTTATAGGAGTATCTGTGTGTGTGTGTGTACAGGAGTATCTGTGTGTGTGTGTGTTGGAGTATCTGTGTGTGTTTATAGGAGTATCTGTGTGTGTGTATGGGAGTATCTGTGTGTGTGTGTGTCTACAGGAGTATCTGTGTGTGTGTGTATAGGAGTATCTGTCTGTGTGTGTGTGTGTGTATAGGAGTATCTGTGTGTGTGTGTATAGGAGTATCTGTGTGTGTGTGTGTGTGTATAGGAGTCTCTGTGTGTGTTTATAGGAGTATCTGTGTGTGTGTGTGTGTGTATAGGAGTATCTGTGTGTGTGTCCAGGAATATCTGTGTGTATAGGAGCATTTGTGTGTGTTTATAGGAGTATCTGTGCGTGTGTGTGTATAGGAGTATCTGTGTGTGTGTGTGTGTATTGGAGTATCTGTGTCTGTTTATAGTAGTATCTGTGTGTGTGTATAGGAGTATCTGTGTGTGTGTGTACAGGAGTATCTGTGTGTGTGTGTGTATAGGAGAATCTGTGTGTGTGTGTGTCTAGGAGTATCTGTGTGTGTATAGGAGTATCTGTGTGAGTGTATAGGAGTATCTGTGTGTGTGTGTGTGTGTGTATAGGAGTATCTGTGTGTGTGTGTGTATAGGAGTATCTGTGTGTGTTTATAGCAGTATCTGTGTGTGTGTGTATAGGAGTATCTGTGTGTGTGTGTACAGGAATATCTGTGTGTATAGGAGTATCTGTGTGTGTTTATAGGAGTATTTGTGTGTGTGTGTGTGTGTGTACAGGAATATCTGTGTGTATAGGAGTATGTGTGTGTGTTTATAGGAGTATCTGTGTGTGTGTGTGTGTGTACAGGAGAATCTGTGTGTGTGTGTGTCTAGGAGTATCTGTGTGTGTATAGGAGTATCTGTGTGAGTGTATAGGAGTATCTGTGTGTGTGTGTGTGTGTGTATAGGAGTATCTGTGTGTGTGTGTGTATAGGAGTATCTGTGTGTGTTTATAGCTGTATCTGTGTGTGTGTGTATAGGAGTATCTGTGTGTGTGTGTACAGGAATATCTGTGTGTATAGGAGTATCTGTGTGTGTTTATAGGAGTATTTGTGTGTGTGTGTGTGTGTGTACAGGAATATCTGTGTGTATAGGAGTATGTGTGTGTGTTTATAGGAGTATCTGTGTTTGTGTGTGTACAGGAGTATCTGTGTGTGTGTGTATTGGAGTATCTGTGTGTGTTTATTGGAGTATCTGTATGTATGTGTGTATAGGAGTATCTGTGTGTGTGTGTGTACAGGAGTATCTGTGTGTGTGTGTATTGGAGTATCTGTGTGTGTGTGTGTGTGTGTGTATAGGAGTATCTGTGTGTGTGTGTATCGGAGTATCTGTGTGTGTGTATAGGAGGATCTGTGTGTGTGTGTGTGTGTATAGGAGTATCTGTGTGTGTGTGTGTGTGTGTGTATAGGAGTATCTGTATATGTGTGTGTTAAGGAGTATCTGTGTGTGTGTGAGTGTATATAGGAGTATTTGTGTGTGTGTGTGTGTGTGTGTGTGGAGATAGGAGTATCTGTGTTTGTGTGTGTGTATAGGAGTATCTGTGTGTGTGTATAGGAGTATCTGTGTGTGTGTATAGGAGTATCTGTATGTGTATATAGGAGTATCTGTGTGTGTGTATAGGAGTATCTGTGTGTGTGTGTATAGGAGTATCTGTGTGTGTATGTATAAGAGTATCTGTGTGTGTGGGTGTGTGTGTGTATCGGAGTATCTGTGTGTGTGTACATGAGTATCTGTGTGTGTGTGTGTACAGGAGTATCTGTGTGTGTGTGTGTAGGAGTATCTGTGTGTGTGTGTGTAAGGAGTATCTGTGTGTGTGTGGGTGTAGGAGTATCTGTGTGTGTATAGGAGTATGTGCGTGTGTATATGAGTGT
The DNA here is from genome assembly GCF_037043375.1 of Chiloscyllium plagiosum. NCBI lineage: Eukaryota > Metazoa > Chordata > Chondrichthyes > Orectolobiformes > Hemiscylliidae > Chiloscyllium > Chiloscyllium plagiosum. The sequence continues at coordinate 52,909,435 of NW_028270144.1, forward strand.
GTGTGTATAGGAGTATCTGCGTGTGTGTGTGTATAGGAGTATCTGCGTGTGTGTGTGTATAGGAGTATCTGCGTGTGTGTGTGTGTATAGGAGTATCTGCGTGTGTGTGTGTGTATAGGAGTATCTGCGTGTGTGTGTGTACAGGAGTATCTTCGTGTGTGTGTGTATAGGAGTATCTGTGTGTGTGTGTATAGGAGTATCTGTGTGTGTGTGTGTATAGAAGTATCTGTGTGTGTGTGTGTGTATAGAAGTATATACGTGTGTGTGTGTGTATAGGACTATCTGTGTGTGTGGGAGTATAGAAGTATTTGTGTGTGTGTGTGTATAGGAGTATCTGTGTGTATGTGTTTACAGGAGTATCTGTGTGTGTGTGTATAGGAGTATCTGTGTGTGTGTGTCTATAGGAGTATCTGTGTGTGTGTGTATAGGAGTATCTGTGTGTGTGTGTATAGAAGTATCTGTGTGTGTGTATAGAAGTATATATGTGTGTGTGTGTATCGGAGTATCTGTGTGGGTGTGTGTGCGTGTGTGTATAGGAGAATCTGGGTGGGTGTGTGTGTGTGTATAAGAGTATCTGTGTGTGTGTGTGTGTATAGGAGTGTGTGTGTGTATAGGAGTATCTGTGTGTGTGTGTGTATGTCTGTGTTTATAGGAGTATCTGTGTGTGTGTGTATAGGAGTATCTGTGTGTGTGTGTATAGGAGTATCTGTGTGTGTGTATAGGAGTATCTGTGTGGGTGTGTGTGTATAGGAGTATCTGTGTGGGCGTGTGTGTGTGTATAGGAGTGTATGTGTGTGTACAGGAGCATCTTTGTGTGTGTGTGTGTATAGGAGTATCTGTGGGTGTGTGGAAAGGAGTATCTGTGTGTGTGTGTGTATATAGGAGTATCTGTGTGTGTGTGTGTGTGTGTAAGGAGTATCTGTGTGTGTGTGTGTGTGTGTGTGTGTATAGGAGTATCTGTGTGGGTGTGTGTGCGTGTGTGTATAGGAGAATCTGGGTGGGTGTGTTTGTATAGGAGTATCTGTGTGTGTGTATAGGAGTGTGTGTGTGTATAGGAGTATCTGTGTGTGTGTGTATGCCTGTGTGTATAGGAGTATCTGTGTGTGTGTGTATAGGAGTATCTGTGTGTGTGTGTGTGTGTATAGGAGTATCTGTGTGTGTGTATAGGAGTATCTGTGTGGGTGTGTGTGTATAGGAGTATCTGCGTGTGTGTGTGTATAGGAGTATCTGCGTGTGTGTGTGTATAGGAGTATCTGCGTGTGTGTGTGTATAGGAGTATCTGCGTGTGTGTGTGTATAGGAGTATCTGTGTGTGTGTATAGGAGTATCTGTGTGTGTTTATAGGAGTATCTGTGTGTGTGTGTATAGGAGTATCTGTGTGTGTGTACAGGAGTATCTGTGTGTGTGTGTGTGTACAGGAGTATCTGTGTGTGTGTGTATAGGAGTATCTTTGTTTGTGTGTGTGTGTATAGGAGTATCTGTGTGTGTGTTTTGGAGTATCTGTGTGTGTGTGTGTATAGGAGCATCTGTGTGTGTGTGTATCGTAGTATCTTTGTGTGTGTGTGTTAAGGAGTATCTGTGTGTGTGTGTGAGTGTATATAGGAGTATTTGTGTGTGTGTGTGTGAGTGTATATAGGAGTATCTGTGTGTGTGTGTATAGGAGTATCTGTGTGTGTGTATAGGAGTATCTGTGTGTGTGTGTTAAGGAGTATCTGTGTGTCTGTGTGAGTGTATATAGGAGTATTTGTGTGTGTGTGTGTGTGTGAGTGTATATAGGAGTATCTGTGTGTGTGTGTGTATAGGAGCATCTGTGTGTGTGTGTGTATCGGAGTATCTGTGTGTGTGTGTTAAGGAGTATCTGTGTGTGTGTGTGAGTGTATATAGGAGTATTTGTGTGTGTGTGTGTGTGTGAGTGTATATAGGAGTATCTGTGTGTGTGTGTGTATAGGAGTATCTGTGTGTGTGTGTACAGGAGTATCTGTGTGTGTGTGTACAGGAATATCTGTGTGTATAGGAGTATCTGTGTGTGTTTATAGGAGTATCTGTGTGTGTGTGTGTACAGGAGTATCTGTGTGTGTGTGTGTGTTGGAGTATCTGTGTGTGTTTATAGGAGTATCTGTGTGTGTGTGTATGGGAGTATCTGTGTGTGTGTGTGTCTACAGGAGTATCTGTGTGTGTGTGTATAGCAGTATCTGTCTGTGTGTGTGTGTGTGTGTATAGGAGTATCTGTGTGTGTGTATAGGAGTATCTGTGTGTGTGTGTATAGGAGTATCTGTGTGTGTTTATAGGAGTATCTGTGTGTGTGTGTGTGTGTATAGGAGTATCTGTGTGTGTTTATAGGAGTATCTGTGTGTGTGTGTGTGTATAGGAGTATCTGTGTGTGTGTCCAGGAATATCTGTGTGTATAGGAGCATTTGTGTGTGTTTATAGGAGTATCTGTGCGTGTGTGTGCACAGGAGTATCTGTGTGTGTGTGTGTGTGTATTGGAGTATCTGTGTCTGTTTATAGTAGTATCTGTGTGTGTGTATAGGAGTATCTGTGTGTGTGTGTACAGGAGTATCTGTGTGTGTGTATAGGAGAATCTGTGTGTGTGTGTGTGTATAGGAGTATCTGTGTGTGTGTGTATAGGAGTATCTGTGTGAGTGTATAGGAGTATCTGTGTGTGTGTGTGTATAGGAGTATCTGTCTGTGTGTGTATAGGAGTATCTGTGTGTGTTTATAGGAGTATCTGTGTGTGTATAGGAGTATCTGTGTGTGTGTGTACAGGAATATCTGTGTGTATAGGAGTATCTGTGTGTGTTTATAGGAGTATTTGTGTGTGTGTGTGTGTGTACAGGAATATCTGTGTGTATAGGAGTATGTGTGTGTGTTTATCGGAGTATCTGTGTGTGTGTGTACAGGAGTATCTGTGTGTGTGTGTGTGTATTGGAGTATCTGTGTGTGTGTGTGTGTGTGTGTGTAGGAGTATCTGTGTGTGTGTGTATAGGAGTATCTGTGTGTGTGTATAGGAGGATCTGTGTGTGTGTGTTTGTATAGGAGTATCTGTGTGTGTGTGTGTGTATAGGAGTATCTGTATATGTGTGTGTTAAGGAGTATCTGTGTGTGTGTGTGAGTGTATATAGGAGTATTTGTGTGTGTGTGTGTGTGTGTGTGGAGATAGGAGTATCTGTGTTTGTGTGTGTGTATAGGAGTATCTGTGTGTGTGTATAGGAGTATCTGTGTGTGTGTGTGTGTATAGGAGTATCTGTATGTGTCTATAGGAGTATCTGTGTGTGTGTATAGGAGTATCTGTGTGTGTGAGTATAGGAGTATCTGTGTGTGTATGTATAAGAGTATCTGTGTGTGTGGGTGTGTGTGTGTATCGGAGTATCTGTGTGTGTGTACATGAGTATCTGTGTGTGTGTGTACAGGAGTATCTGTGTGTGTGTGTGTGTGTGTGTAGGAGTATCTGTGTGTGTGTGTGTAAGGAGTATCTGTGTGTGTGTGGGTGTAGGAGTATCTGTGTGTGTATAGGAGTATGTGTGTGTGTATATGAGTGTGTGTGTATAGGAGTATCTGCGTGTGTGTGTGTATAGGAGTATCTGCGTGTGTGTGTGTATAGGAGTATCTGCGTGTGTGTGTGTGTATAGGAGTATCTGCGTGTGTGTGTGTGTATAGGAGTATCTGCGTGTGTGTGTGTATAGGAGTATCTGCGTGTGTGTGTGTGTATAGGAGTATCTGTGTGTGTGTGTATAGGAGTATCTGTGTGTGTGTGTGTATAGAAGTATCTGTGTGTGTGTGTGTGTATAGAAGTATATACGTGTGTGTGTGTGTATAGGACTATCTGTGTGTGTGGGAGTATAGAAGTATTTGTGTGTGTGTGTGTATAGGAGTATCTGTGTGTATGTGTTTACAGGAGTATCTGTGTGTGTGTGTATAGGAGTATCTGTGTGTGTGTGTGTGTGTGTATAGGAGTATCTGTGTGTGTGTGCGTGTGTGTATAGGAGAATCTGGGTGGGTGTGTGTGTGTATAGGAGTATCTGTGTGTGTGTGTGTGTGTGTATAGGAGTGTGTGTGTGTATAGGAGTATCTGTGTGTGCGTGTGTATGTCTGCGTTTATAGGAGTATCTGTGTGTGTGTGTATAGGAGTATCTGTGTGTGTGTGTGTTTATAGGAGTGTGTGTGTGTATAGGAGTATCTGTGTGTGTGTGTGTATGTCTGTGTTTATAGGAGTATCTGTGTGTGTGTGTGTATAGGAGTATCTGTGTGTGTGTGTGTATAGGAGTATCTGTGTGTGTGTATAGGAGTATCTGTGTGGGTGTGTGTGTATAGGAGGATCTGTGTGGGCGTGTGTGTGTGTATAGGACTGTATGTGTGTGTACAGGAGCATCTTTGTGTGTGTGTGTGTATAGGAGTATCTGTGGGTGTGTGGAAAGGAGTATCTGTGTGTGTGTGTATATAGGAGTATCTGTGTGTGTGTGTGTAAGGAGTATCTGTGTGTGTGTGTGTGTGTGTGTGTAGGAGTATTTGTGTGTGTATAGGAGTATGTGTGTGTGTATATGAGTGTGTGTGTATAGGAGTACCTGCATGTGTGTGTGTATAGGAGTATCTGCGTGTGTGTGTGTGTGTGTATAGGAGTATCTGTGCGTGTGTGTGTGTGTATAGGAGTATCTGTGTGTGTGTATAGGAGTATCTGTGTGTGTTTATAGGAGTATCTGTGTGTGTGTGTATAGGAGTATCTCTGTGTGTGTGTGTATAGGAGTATCTGTGTGTGTTTATAGGAGTATCTGTGTGTGTGTGTGTATATGATTATCTGTGTGTGTGTGTACAGGAGTATCAGTGTGTGTGTGTGTGTATAGGAGTATCAGTGTGTGTGTGTGTATAGGAGTATCTGTGCGTGTGTGTATAGGAGTATCTGTGTGTGTGTGTATAGGAGTATCTGTGTGTGTATGGGAGTATCTGTGTGTGTGTGTGTGTACAGGAGTATCTGTGTGTGTGTATAGGAGTATCTGTGTGTGTGTGTGTGTAGGAGTATCTGTGTGTATAGGAGTATGTGTGTGTGTGAATATGTGTGTGTGTATGTGTGTATAGGAGTATCTGCGTGTGTGTGTGTATAGGAGTATCTGTGTGTGTGTGTGTATAGGAGTGTGTGTGTGTATAGGAGTCTCTGTGTGTGTGTGTGTATGTCTGTGTTTATAGGAGTATCTGTGTGTGTGTGTATAGGAGTATCTGTGTGTGTGTGTATAGGAGTATCTGTGTGTGTGTATAGGAGTATCTGTGTGGGTGTGTGTGTATAGGAGTATCTGTGTGGGCGTGTGTGTGTGTATAGGAGTGTATGTGTGTGTACAGGAGCATCTTTGTGTGTGTGTGTGTATAGGAGTATCTGTGGGTGTGTGGAAAGGAGTATCTGTGTGTGTGTGTATATAGGAGTATCTGTGTGTGTGTGTGTGTGTAAGGAGTATCTGTGTGTGTGTGTGTGTGTGTATAGGAGTATCTGTGTGGGTGTGTGTGCGTGTGTGTATAGGAGAATCTGGGTGGGTGTGTGTGTGTGTATAGGAGTATCTGTGTGTGTGTATAGGAGTGTGTGTGTGTATAGGAGTATCTGTGTGTGTGTGTGTATGTCTGTGTTTATAGGAGTATCTGTGTGTGTGTGTATAGGAGTATCTGTGTGTGTGTGTGTATAGGAGTATCTGTGTGTGTGTATAGGAGTATCTGTGTGGGTGTGTGTGTATAGGAGTATCTGTGTGGGCGTGTGTGTGTGTATAGGAGTGTATGTGTGTGTACAGGAGCATCTTTGTGTGTGTGTGTGTGTAGGAGTATCTGTGTGGGTGTGTGTGTATAGGAGTATATGTGTGGGCGTGTGTGTGTGTATAGGAGTGTATGTGTGTGTACAGGAGCATCTTTGTGTGTGTGTGTGTAGGAGTATCTGTGTGTGTGTGTGTGTATAGGAGTATCTGTGTGTGTGTGGAAAGGAGTATCTGTGTGTGTGTGTGTATAGGAGTATCTGCGTGTGTGTGTGTATAGGAGTATCTGTGTGTGTGTGTGTATAGGAGTATCTGTGTGTGTGTGTGTGTGTAGGAGTATCTGTGTGTATAGGAGTATGTGTGTGTGTGAATATGTGTGTGTGTATGTGTGTATAGGAGTATCTGCGTGTGTGTGTGTATAGGAGTATCTGTGTGTGTGTGTGTATAGGAGTGTGTGTGTGTATAGGAGTATCTGTGTGTGTGTGTGTATGTCTGTGTTTATAGGAGTATCTGTGTGTGTGTGTATAGGAGTATCTGTGTGTGTGTGTATAGGAGTATCTGTGTGTGTGTATAGGAGTATCTGTGTGGGTGTGTGTGTATAGGAGTATCTGTGTGGGCGTGTGTGTGTGTATAGGAGTGTATGTGTGTGTACAGGAGCATCTTTGTGTGTGTGTGTGTATAGGAGTATCTGTGGGTGTGTGGAAAGGAGTATCTGTGTGTGTGTGTATATAGGAGTATCTGTGTGTGTGTGTGTGTGTGTAAGGAGTATCTGTGTGTGTGTGTGTGTGTGTATAGGAGTATCTGTGTGGGTGTGTGTGCGTGTGTGTATAGGAGAATCTGGGTGTGTGTGTGTGTGTGTATAGGAGTATCTGTGTGTGTGTATAGGAGTGTGTGTGTATAGGAGTATCTGTGTGTGTGTGTGTATGTCTGTGTTTATAGGAGTATCTGTGTGTGTGTGTATAGGAGTATCTCTGTGTGTGTGTGTATAGGAGTATCTGTGTGTGTGTATAGGAGTATCTGTGTGGGTGTGTGTGTATAGGAGTATCTGTGTGGGCGTGTGTGTGTGTATAGGAGTGTATGTGTGTGTACAGGAGCATCTTTGTGTGTGTGTGTGTAGGAGTATCTGTGTGGGTGTGTGTGTATAGGAGTATCTGTGTGGGCGTGTGTGTGTGTATAGGAGTGTATGTGTGTGTACAGGAGCATCTTTGTGTGTGTGTGTGTAGGAGTATCTGTGTGTGTGTGTGTGTGTATAGGAGTATCTGTGTGTGTGTGGAAAGGAGTATCTGTGTGTGTGTGTGTATAGGAGTATCTGTGTGTTCGGAGTATCTGTGTGTGTGTGTGTGTAGGAGTATTTGTGTGTGTATAGGAGTATGTGTGTGTGTATATGAGTGTGTGTGTATAGGAGTACCTGCATGTGTGTGTGTATAGGAGTATCTGCTTGTGTGTGTGTATAGGAGTATCTGCGTGTGTGTGTGTGTGTATAGGAGTATCTGTGCGTGTGTGTGTGTGTGTATAGGAGTATCTGTGTGTGTGTATAGGAGTATCTGTGTGTGTTTATAGGAGTATCTGTGTGTGTGTGTATAGGAGTATCTGTGTGTGTGTGTATAGGAGTATCTGTGTGTTTGTATAGGAGTATCTGTGTGGGTGTGTGTGTATAGGAGGATCTGTGTGGGCGTGTGTGTGTGTATAGGACTGTATGTGTGTGTACAGGAGCATCTTTGTGTGTGTGTGTGTATAGGAGTATCTGTGGGTGTGTGGAAAGGAGTATCTGTGTGTGTGTGTATATAGGAGTATCTGTGTGTGTGTGTGTAAGGAGTATCTGTGTGTGTGTGTGTGTGTGTGTGTAGGAGTATTTGTGTGTGTATAGGAGTATGTGTGTGTGTATATGAGTGTGTGTGTATAGGAGTACCTGCATGTGTGTGTGTATAGGAGTATCTGCGTGTGTGTGTGTATAGGAGTATCTGCGTGTGTGTGTGTGTGTGTATAGGAGTATCTGTGCGTGTGTGTGTGTGTATAGGAGTATCTGTGTGTGTGTATAGGAGTATCTGTGTGTGTTTATAGGAGTATCTGTGTGTGTGTGTATAGGAGTATCTCTGTGTGTGTGTGTATAGGAGTATCTGTGTGTGTTTATAGGAGTATCTGTGTGTGTGTGTGTATATGATTATCTGTGTGTGTGTGTACAGGAGTATCAGTGTGTGTGTGTGTGTATAGGAGTATCTGTGTGTGTGTGTGTATAGGAGTATCTGTGCGTGTGTGTATAGGAGTATCTGTGTGTGTGTGTATAGGAGTATCTGTGTGTGTATGGGAGTATCTGTGTGTGTGTGTGTGTACAGGAGTATCTGTGTGTGTGTATAGGAGTATCTGTGTGTGTGTGTGTGTAGGAGTATCTGTGTGTATAGGAGTATGTGTGTGTGTGTATATGTGTGTGTGTGTGTGTGTATAGGAGTATCTGCGTGTGTGTGTGTATAGGAGTATCTGTGTGTGTGTGTATAGGAGTATCTGTGCGTGTGTGTGTAGGAGTATCTGTGTGTATAGGAGTATGTATGTGTGTGAATATGTGTGTGTGTATGTGTGTATAGGAGTATCTGCGTGTGTGTGTGTATAGGAGTATCTGTGTGTGTGTGTGTGTATAGGAGTGTGTGTGTGTATAGGAGTATCTGTGTGTGTGTGTGTATGTCTGTGTATATAGGAGTATCTGTGTGTGTGTGTGTATAGGAGTATCTGTGTGTGTGTTTTGGAGTATCTGTGTGTGTGTGTGTATAGGAGCATCTGTGTGTGTGTGTATCGTAGTATCTTTGTGTGTGTGTGTTAAGGAGTATCTGTGTGAGTGTGTGAGTGTATATAGGAATATTTGTGTGTGTGTGTGTGTGAGTGTATATAGGAGTATCTGTGTGTGTGTGTATAGGAGTATCTGTGTGTGTGTATAGGAGTATCTGTGTGTGTGTGTTAAGGAGTATCTGTGTGTCTGTGTGAGTGTATATAGGAGTATTTGTGTGTGTGTGTGTGTGTGAGTGTATATAGGAGTATCTGTGTGTGTGTGTGTATAGGAGCATCTGTGTGTGTGTGTATCGGAGTATCTGTGTGTGTGTGTTAAGGAGTATCTGTGTGTGTGTGTGAGTGTATATAGGAGTATTTGTGTGTGTTTGTGTGTGTGAGTGTATATAGGAGTATCTGTGTGTGTGTGTGTATAGGAGTATCTGTGTGTGTGTGTACAGGAGTATCTGTGTGTGTGTGTATAGGAGTATCTGTGTGTGTTTATAGGAGCATCTGTGTGTGTGTGTATTGGAGTATCTGTGTGTGTGTGTGTGTGTGTGTACAGGAATATCTGTGTGTATAGGAGTATCTGTGTGTGTTTATAGGAGTATCTGTGTGTGTGTGTGTACAGGAGTATCTGTGTGTGTGTGTGTGTTGGAGTATCTGTGTGTGTTTATAGGAGTATCTGTGTGTGTGTGTATGGGAGTATCTGTGTGTGTGTGTGTCTACAGGAGTATCTGTGTGTGTGTGTATAGCAGTATCTGTCTGTGTGTGTGTGTGTATAGGAGTATCTGTGTGTGTGTATAGGAGTATCTGTGTGTGTGTGTATAGGAGTATCTGTGTGTGTTTATAGGAGTATCTGTGTGTGTGTGTGTGTGTATAGGAGTATCTGTGTGTGTTTATAGGAGTATCTGTGTGTGTGTGTGTGTATAGGAGTATCTGTGTGTGTGTCCAGGAATATCTGTGTGTATAGGAGCATTTGTGTGTGTTTATAGGAGTATCTGTGCGTGTGTGTGCACAGGAGTATCTGTGTGTGTGTGTGTGTATTGGAGTATCTGTGTCTGTTTATAGTAGTATCTGTGTGTGTGTATAGGAGTATCTGTGTGTGTGTGTACAGGAGTATCTGTGTGTGTGTATAGGAGAATCTGTGTGTGTGTGTGTGTATAGGAGTATCTGTGTGTGTGTGTATAGGAGTATCTGTGTGAGTGTATAGGAGTATCTGTGTGTGTGTGTGTGTGTATAGGAGTATCTGTCTGTGTGTGTATAGGAGTATCTGTGTGTGTTTATAGGAGTATCTGTGTGTGTGTATAGGAGTATCTGTGTGTGTGTGTACAGGAATATCTGTGTGTATAGGAGTATCTGTGTGTGTTTATAGGAGTATTTGTGTGTGTGTGTGTGTGTGTACAGGAATATCTGTGTGTATAGGAGTATGTGTGTGTGTTTATCGGAGTATCTGTGTGTGTGTGTACAGGAGTATCTGTGTGTGTGTGTGTGTATTGGAGTATCTGTGTGTGTGTGTGTAGGAGTATCTGTGTGTGTGTGTATAGGAGTATCTGTGTGTGTGTATAGGAGGATCTGTGTGTGTGTGTGTATAGGAGTATCTGTGTGTGTGTGTGTGTATAGGAGTATCTGTATATGTGTGTGTTAAGGAGTATCTGTGTGTGTGTGTGAGTGTATATAGGAGTATTTGTGTGTGTGTGTGTGTGGAGATAGGAGTATCTGTGTTTGTGTGTGTGTATAGGAGTATCTGTGTGTGTGTGTAGGAGTATCTGTGTGTGTGTGTGTGTATAGGAGTATCTGTATGTGTCTATAGGAGTATCTGTGTGTGTGTATAGGAGTATCTGTGTGTGTGAGTATAGGAGTATCTGTGTGTGTATGTATAAGAGTATCTGTGTGTGTGGGTGTGTGTGTGTATCGGAGTATCTGTGTGTGTGTACATGAGTATCTGTGTGTGTGTGTACAGGAGTATCTGTGTGTGTGTGTGTGTGTGTGTAGGAGTATCTGTGTGTGTGTGTAAGGAGTATCTGTGTGTGTGTGGGTGTAGGAGTATCTGTGTGTGTATAGGAGTATGTGTGTGTGTATATGAGTGTGTGTGTATAGGAGTATCTGCGTGTGTGTGTGTATAGGAGTATCTGCGTGTGTGTGTGTATAGGAGTATCTGCGTGTGTGTGTGTGTATAGGAGTATCTGCGTGTGTGTGTGTGTATAGGAGTATCTGCGTGTGTGTGTGTATAGGAGTATCTGCGTGTGTGTGTGTATAGGAGTATCTGTGTGTGTGTGTATAGGAGTATCTGTGTGTGTGTGTGTATAGAAGTATCTGTGTGTGTGTGTGTGTATAGAAGTATATACGTGTGTGTGTGTATAGGACTATCTGTGTGTGTGGGAGTATAGAAGTATTTGTGTGTGTGTGTGTATAGGAGTATCTGTGTGTATGTGTTTACAGGAGTATCTGTGTGTGTGTGTATAGGAGTATCTGTGTGTGTGTGTGTGTGTGTGTATAGGAGTATCTGTGTGTGTGTGTGTGTGTGCGTGTGTGTATAGGAGAATCTGGGTGGGTGTGTGTGTGTATAGGAGTATCTGTGTGTGTGTGTGTGTGTGTATAGGAGTGTGTGTGTGTATAGGAGTATCTGTGTGTGCGTGTGTATGTCTGTGTTTATAGGAGTATCTGTGTGTGTGTGTATAGGAGTATCTGTGTGTGTGTGTGTGTATAGGAGTGTGTGTGTGTATAGGAGTATCTGTGTGTGTGTGTGTATGTCTGTGTTTATAGGAGTATCTGTGTGTGTGTGTGTATAGGAGTATCTGTGTGTGTGTGTGTATAGGAGTATCTGTGTGTGTGTATAGGAGTATCTGTGTGGGTGTGTGTGTATAGGAGGATCTGTGTGGGCGTGTGTGTGTGTATAGGACTGTATGTGTGTGTACAGGAGCATCTTTGTGTGTGTGTGTGTATAGGAGTATCTGTGGGTGTGTGGAAAGGAGTATCTGTGTGTGTGTGTATATAGGAGTATCTGTGTGTGTGTGTGTAAGGAGTATCTGTGTGTGTGTGTGTGTGTGTGTGTAGGAGTATTTGTGTGTGTATAGGAGTATGTGTGTGTGTATATGAGTGTGTGTGTATAGGAGTACCTGCATGTGTGTGTGTATAGGAGTATCTGCGTGTGTGTGTGTGTGTGTGTATAGGAGTATCTGTGCGTGTGTGTGTGTGTATAGGAGTATCTGTGTGTGTGTATAGGAGTATCTGTGTGTGTTTATAGGAGTATCTGTGTGTGTGTGTATAGGAGTATCTCTGTGTGTGTGTGTATAGGAGTATCTGTGTGTGTTTATAGGAGTATCTGTGTGTGTGTGTGTATATGATTATCTGTGTGTGTGTGTACAGGAGTATCAGTGTGTGTGTGTGTGTATAGGAGTATCTGTGTGTGTGTATAGGAGTATCTGTGCGTGTGTGTATAGGAGTATCTGTGTGTGTGTGTATAGGAGTATCTGTGTGTGTATGGGAGTATCTGTGTGTGTGTGTGTGTACAGGAGTATCTGTGTGTGTGTATAGGAGTATCTGTGTGTGTGTGTGTGTAGGAGTATCTGTGTGTATAGGAGTATGTGTGTGTGTGTGTATATGTGTGTGTGTGTGTGTGTATAGGAGTATCTGCGTGTGTGTGTGTATAGGAGTATCTGTGTGTGTGTGTGTATAGGAGTATCTGTGTGTGTGTGTGTGTGTGTAGGAGTATCTGTGTGTATAGGAGTATGTGTGTGTGTGAATATGTGTGTGTGTATGTGTGTATAGGAGTATCTGCGTGTGTGTGTGTATAGGAGTATCTGTGTGTGTGTGTGTATAGGAGTGTGTGTGTGTATAGGAGTATCTGTGTGTGTGTGTGTATGTCTGTGTTTATAGGAGTATCTGTGTGTGTGTGTATAGGAGTATCTGTGTGTGTGTGTATAGGAGTATCTGTGTGTGTGTATAGGAGTATCTGTGTGGGTGTGTGTGTATAGGAGTATCTGTGTGGGCGTGTGTGTGTGTATAGGAGTGTATGTGTGTGTACAGGAGCATCTTTGTGTGTGTGTGTGTATAGGAGTATCTGTTGGTGTGTGGAAAGGAGTATCTGTGTGTGTGTGTATATAGGAGTATCTGTGTGTGTGTGTGTGTGTGTAAGGAGTATCTGTGTGTGTGTGTGTGTGTATAGGAGTATCTGTGTGGGTGTGTGTGCGTGTGTGTATAGGAGAATCTGGGTGTGTGTGTGTGTGTGTATAGGAGTATCTGTGTGTGTGTATAGGAGTGTGTGTGTGTATAGGAGTATCTGTGTGTGTGTGTGTATGTCTGTGTTTATAGGAGTATCTGTGTGTGTGTGTATAGGAGTATCTCTGTGTGTGTGTGTATAGGAGTATCTGTGTGTGTGTATAGGAGTATCTGTGTGGGTGTGTGTGTATAGGAGTATCTGTGTGGGCGTGTGTGTGTGTATAGGAGTGTATGTGTGTGTACAGGAGCATCTTTGTGTGTGTGTGTGTGTGTAGGAGTATCTGTGTGGGTGTGTGTGTATAGGAGTATCTGTGTGGGCGTGTGTGTGTGTATAGGAGTGTATGTGTGTGTACAGGAGCATCTTTGTGTGTGTGTGTGTAGGAGTATCTGTGTGTGTGTGTGTGTATAGGAGTATCTGTGTGTGTGTGGAAAGGAGTATCTGTGTGTGTGTGTGTGTATAGGAGTATCTGCGTGTGTGTGTGTATAGGAGTATCTGTGTGTGTGTGTGTATAGGAGTATCTGTGTGTGTGTGTGTGTGTAGGAGTATCTGTGTGTATAGGAGTATGTGTGTGTGTGAATATGTGTGTGTGTATGTGTGTATAGGAGTATCTGCGTGTGTGTGTGTATAGGAGTATCTGTGTGTGTGTGTGTATAGGAGTGTGTGTGTGTATAGGAGTATCTGTGTGTGTGTGTGTATGTCTGTGTTTATAGGAGTATCTGTGTGTGTGTGTATAGGAGTATCTGTGTGTGTGTGTATAGGAGTATCTGTGTGTGTGTATAGGAGTATCTGTGTGGGTGTGTGTGTATAGGAGTATCTGTGTGGGCGTGTGTGTGTGTATAGGAGTGTATGTGTGTGTACAGGAGCATCTTTGTGTGTGTGTGTGTATAGGAGTATCTGTGGGTGTGTGGAAAGGAGTATCTGTGTGTGTGTGTATATAGGAGTATCTGTGTGTGTGTGTGTGTGTAAGGAGTATCTGTGTGTGTGTGTGTGTGTGTATAGGAGTATCTGTGTGGGTGTGTGTGCGTGTGTGTATAGGAGAATCTGGGTGGGTGTGTGTGTGTGTAGGAGTATCTGTGTGTGTGTATAGGAGTGTGTGTGTGTATAGGAGTATCTGTGTGTGTGTGTGTATGTCTGTGTTTATAGGAGTATCTGTGTGTGTGTGTATAGGAGTATCTCTGTGTGTGTGTGTATAGGAGTATCTGTGTGTGTGTATAGGAGTATCTGTGTGGGTGTGTGTGTATAGGAGTATCTGTGTGGGCGTGTGTGTGTGTATAGGAGTGTATGTGTGTGTACAGGAGCATCTTTGTGTGTGTGTGTGTGTAGGAGTATCTGTGTGGGTGTGTGTGTATAGGAGTATCTGTGTGGGCGTGTGTGTGTGTATAGGAGTGTATGTGTGTGTACAGGAGCATCTTTGTGTGTGTGTGTGTAGGAGTATCTGTGTGTGTGTGTGTGTATAGGAGTATCTGTGTGTGTGTGGAAAGGAGTATCTGTGTGTGTGTGTGTGTGTGTTCGGAGTATCTGTGTGTGTGTGTAGGAGTATTTGTGTGTGTATAGGAGTATGTGTGTGTGTATATGAGTGTGTGTGTATAGGAGTACCTGCATGTGTGTGTGTATAGGAGTATCTGCTTGTGTGTGTGTATAGGAGTATCTGCGTGTGTGTGTGTGTGTATAGGAGTATCTGTGCGTGTGTGTGTGTGTGTATAGGAGTATCTGTGTGTGTGTATAGGAGTATCTGTGTGTGTTTATAGGAGTATCTGTGTGTGTGTGTATAGGAGTATCTGTGTGTGTGTGTATAGGAGTATCTGTGTGTGTGTAAAGGAGTATCTGTGTGGGTGTGTGTGTATAGGAGGATCTGTGTGGGCGTGTGTGTGTGTATAGGACTGTATGTGTGTGTACAGGAGCATCTTTGTGTGTGTGTGTGTATAGGAGTATCTGTGGGTGTGTGGAAAGGAGTATCTGTGTGTGTGTATATATAGGAGTATCTGTGTGTGTGTGTGTAAGGAGTATCTGTGTGTGTGTGTGTGTGTGTGTAGGAGTATTTGTGTGTGTATAGGAGTATGTGTGTGTGTATATGAGTGTGTGTGTATAGGAGTACCTGCATGTGTGTGTGTATAGGAGTATCTGCGTGTGTGTGTGTATAGGAGTATCTGCGTGTGTGTGTGTGTGTATAGGAGTATCTGTGCGTGTGTGTGTGTGTATAGGAGTATCTGTGTGTGTGTATAGGAGTATCTGTGTGTGTTTATAGGAGTATCTGTGTGTGTGTGTATAGGAGTATCTCTGTGTGTGTGTGTATAGGAGTATCTGTGTGTGTTTATAGGAGTATCTGTGTGTGTGTGTGTATATGATTATCTGTGTGTGTGTGTACAGGAGTATCAGTGTGTGTGTGTGTGTATAGGAGTATCTGTGTGTGTGTGTGTATAGGAGTATCTGTGCGTGTGTGTATAGGAGTATCTGTGTGTGTGTGTATAGGAGTATCTGTGTGTGTATGGGAGTATCTGTGTGTGTGTGTGTGTACAGGAGTATCTGTGTGTGTGTATAGGAGTATCTGTGTGTGTGTGTGTGTAGGAGTATCTGTGTGTATAGGAGTATGTGTGTGTGTGTATATGTGTGTGTGTGTGTGTGTATAGGAGTATCTGCGTGTGTGTGTGTATAGGAGTATCTGTGTGTGTGTGTGTATAGGAGTATCTGTGTGTGTGTGTGTGTGTGTATAGGAGTATCTGTGCGTGTGTGTGTGTGTATAGGAGTATCTGTGTGTGTGTATAGGAGTATCTGTGTGTGTTTATAGGAGTATCTGTGTGTGTGTGTATAGGAGTATCTCTGTGTGTGTGTGTATAGGAGTATCTGTGTGTGTTTATAGGAGTATCTGTGTGTGTGTGTGTATATGATTATCTGTGTGTGTGTGTACAGGAGTATCAGTGTGTGTGTGTGTGTGTATAGGAGTATCTGTGTGTGTGTGTGTATAGGAGTATCTGTGCGTGTGTGTATAGGAGTATCTGTGTGTGTGTGTATAGGAGTATCTGTGTGTGTATGGGAGTATCTGTGTGTGTGTGTGTGTACAGGAGTATCTGTGTGTGTGTATAGGAGTATCTGTGTGTGTGTGTGTAGGAGTATCTGTGTGTATAGGAGTATCTGTGTGTGTGTGTGTGTAGGAGTATCTGTGTGTATAGGAGTATCTGCGTGTGTGTGTGTATAGGAGTATCTGTGTGTGTGTGTGTATAGGAGTATCTGTGTGTGTGTGTGTGTGTATGTGTGTATAGGAGTATCTGCGTGTGTGTGTGTATAGGAGTATCTGTGTGTGTGTGTGTGTATAGGAGTGTGTGTGTGTATAGGAGTATCTGTGTGTGTGTGTATGTCTGTGTTTATAGGAGTATCTGTGTGTGTGTGTATAGGAGTATCTGTGTGTGTGTGTATAGGAGTATCTGTGTGTGTGTATAGGAGTATCTGTGTGGGTGTGTGTGTATAGGAGTATCTGTGTGGGCGTGTGAGTGTGTATAGGAGTGTATGTGTGTGTACAGGAGCATCTTTGTGTGTGTGTGTGTATAGGAGTATCTGTGGGTGTGTGGAAAGGAGTATCTGTGTGTGTGTGTATATAGGAGTATCTGTGTGTGTGTGTGTGTAAGGAGTATCTGTGTGTGTGTGTGTGTGTATAGGAGTATCTGTGTGGGTGTGTGTGCGTGTGTGTATAGGAGAATCTGGGTGGGTGTGTGTGTGTGTATAGGAGTATCTGTGTGTGTGTATAGGAGTGTGTGTGTGTATAGGAGTATCTGTGTGTGTGTGTGTATGTCTGTGTTTATAGGAGTATCTGTGTGTGTGTGTATAGGAGTATCTCTGTGTGTGTGTGTATAGGAGTATCTGTGTGTGTGTATAGGAGTATCTGTGTGGGTGTGTGTGTATAGGAGTATCTGTGTGGGTGTGTGTGTGTGTATAGGAGTGTATGTGTGTGTACAGGAGCATCTTTGTGTGTGTGTGTGTGTAGGAGTATCTGTGTGGGTGTGTGTGTATAGGAGTATCTGTGTGGGCGTGTGTGTGTGTATAGGAGTGTATGTGTGTGTTCAGGAGCATCTTTGTGTGTGTGTGTGTAGGAGTATCTGTGTGTGTGTGTGTGTATAGGAGTATCTGTGTGTGTGTGGAAAGGAGTATCTGTGTGTGTGTGTGTATAGGAGTATCTGTGTGTGTGTGTGTGTGTGTGTGTGTGTTCGGAGTATCTGTGTGTGTGTGTGTAGGAGTATTTGTGTGTGTATAGGAGTATGTGTGTGTGTATATGAGTGTGTGTGTATAGGAGTACCTGCATGTGTGTGTGTATAGGAGTATCTGCGTGTGTGTGTGTATAGGAGTATCTGCGTGTGTGTGTGTGTGTGTATAGGAGTATCTGTGCGTGTGTGTGTGTGTATAGGAGTATCTGTGTGTGTGTATAGGAGTATCTGTGTGTGTTTATAGGAGTATCTGTGTGTGTGTGTATAGGAGTATCTCTGTGTGTGTGTGTATAGGAGTATCTGTGTGTGTTTATAGGAGTATCTGTGTGTGTATGTATATGATTATCTGTGTGTGTGTATAGGAGTATCTGTGTGTGTGTGTGTGTATAGGAGTATCTGTGTGTGTGTGTATAGGAGTATCTGTGTGTGTGTGTATAGGAGTATCTGTGCGTGTATGGGAGTATCTGTGTGTGTGTGGAAAGCGGTGGAAAGGACGATGGATGAGGACTTGCCATCTGAGGTGGTTTGGGCTGAGGTTAGGAATAGGAAAGGTGAGGTCACCCTGTTAGGAGTCTTTTACAGGCCTCCTAATAGTCCTAGAATCATTGAAGAAAGGATTGGGAAGGTGATTCAGGAGATGAGTGACAGTAATAGGGTGGTTGTTATGGGGGACTTTAACTTTCCTGATATTGATTGGGAAAGCTATAGCTCAAGTTCGTTAGATGGGTCAGTGTTTGTTCAATGTGTGCAGGAGAGTTTCCTGACACAATATGTAGACAGGCCAACAAGAGGTGAGGCCATACTGGATTTGGTTCTGGGTAACGAACCAGGCCAGGTGTTAGAATTAGAGGTAGGTGAGCACTTTGGGGATAGTGACCATAATTCGGTGATTTTTACACTCGTGATGGAGAGGGATAAGTGTGTACTACAGGGCAAGAATTATAGCTGGGGTAAGGGAAATTATGATGCGGTGAGGCATGACTTAGGATGTGTGGCTTGGAAAAGTAGACTCCAAGGCAAGAGTGTAAATGATATGTGGAACTTGTTCAAGGGGCAACTATTGAGTGACCTTGATAATTATGTACCTGTCAGGCAGGAAGGAAAGGGTCGTGCGAGGGAGCCGTGGTTTAATAAGGAATTGGAATCCCTTGTTAAATGGAAGAGGGCGGCCTATCTCAAGATGAGACGTGAAGGTTCAATTGGGGCGATTGAGAGTTATAGGGTAGCCAGGAAGGACCTGAAGAGAGAGCTAAAAGCAGCAAGGAGGGGACATGAAAGGTCCTTAGTCGATAGGATTAGGGAAAACCCTAAGGCTTTCTATAGGTATGTTAGGAATAAAAGAATGACTAGGGTAGGAATAGGTCCAGTCAAGGATAGTAGGGGGAAGTTGCGTGTGGAGGCGGAAGAGATTGGGGAGACACTGAATGAATACTTTTCTTCAGTATTCACTCAGGAACAGGGCATTGTTGTCGATGAGAATACTGAGGAACAAATAAGTAGAATGGATGGCTTTGAGGTATGTAGAGAAGAGGTGTTGGAAATCCTGGAAAAGGTGAAAATAGATAAGTCCCCTGGGCCTGATGGCATTTATCCTAGGATTCTCTGGGAAGCAAGGGAGGAGATTGCAGAGCCATTGGCCTTGATTTTTATGTCCTCTTTGTCTACAGGAGTAGTCCCAGAAGACTGGAGGATAGCAAATGTGGTTCCCTTGTTCAAAAAGGGGAGTAGGGATAGCCCTAGTAACTATAGGCCGGTGAGTCTCACTTCTGTTGTGGGCAAAGTCTTAGAGAGAATTGTAAGGGATAGGATTTATGCACATCTGGATAGGAATAATGTGATCAAGGATAGTCAGCATGGTTTTGTGAAGGGCAAGTCGTGCCTCACAAACCTTATTGAATTCTTTGAAAAGGTGACGAAGGAGGTTGATGAGGGGAAAGCGGTAGATGTGGTATATATGGATTTTAGTAAGGCGTTTGATAAGGTTCCCCATGGTAGGCTACTGCAGAAAATACGGAGATATGGCATTGAGGGTGAGTTGGAGGTTTGGATTAGAAATTGGCTGGATGGAAGAAGACAGAGGGTAGTAGTTGATGGCAAAGTTTCTTCATGGAGTGCCGTCACTAGCGGTGTTCCGCAAGGATCTGTTTTGGGACCATTGCTGTTTGTCATTTTTATAAATGACCTGGAAGAGGGGTTAGAAGGTTGGGTGAGCAAGTTTGCGGATGATACGAAAGTCGGAGGAGTTGTTGACAGTGAGGAAGCATGTGGCAGGTTGCAGCAGGATATAGAGAAGCTGCAGAGCTGGGCAGAAAGGTGGCAGATGGAATTCAATGTAGCTAAGTGTGAGGTGATTCACTTTGGGAAGAATAACAAAAAGATGGGGTACTGGGCTAATGGTCGGATACTTGGTAGTGTGGATGAGCAGAGGGATCTTGGTGTCCATGTACACAGATCTCTGAAAGTTGCCACCCAGGTAAATAGTGCGGTGAGGAAGGCATATGGCGTACTGGCTTTTATTGGTAGAGGAATTGAGTTCCGGAGTCCTGAGGTCATGATGCAGTTGTATAAGACTCTGGTACGGCCGCATCTGGAATATTG
Source organism: Chiloscyllium plagiosum (assembly GCF_037043375.1). Lineage (NCBI taxonomy): Eukaryota > Metazoa > Chordata > Chondrichthyes > Orectolobiformes > Hemiscylliidae > Chiloscyllium > Chiloscyllium plagiosum. Next base: position 52,928,924 of record NW_028270144.1, read on the forward strand.
TGTGCAGTTTTGGTCGCCATACTATAGGAAGGATGTGGAGGCATTGGAACGGGTGCAGAGGAGGTTTACCAGGATGTTGCCTGGTATGGAAGGAAAATCGTATGAGGAAAGACTGAGGCACTTGGGGCTGTTTTCACTAGAGAAAAGAAGGTTTAGGGGTGACTTGATTGAGGTGTACAAGATGATTAGGGGGTTAGATAGGGTCGACAGTATGAACCTTTTCCCGCGTATTGAGTCGGGTATTACAAGGGGGCATAGCTTTAAATTAAGGGGGGGTAGATATAGGACTGATGTTAGGGGTAGGTTCTTCACTCAGCGAGTCGTTAGTTCATGGAATGCCCTGCCAGTAACAGTGGTGGACTCTCCCTCTTTATGGGCATTTAAGAGGGCATTGGATAGGTATATGGAGGATAGTGGGTTAGTGTAGTTTAGGTGGGCTTGGATCGGCGCAACATCGAGGGCCCAAGGGCCTGTACTGCGCTGTATTCTTCTATGTTCTATGTTCTATGTTCTATGTGTGTACAGGAGTATCTGTGTGTGTGTGTAGGAGTATCTGTGTGTATAGGAGTATGTGTGTGTGTGTATATGTGTGTGTGTGTGTGTATAGGAGTATCTGCGTGTGTGTGTGTATAGGAGTATCTGCGTGTGTGTGTGTATAGGAGTATCTGTGTGTGTGTATAGGAGTATCTGCGTGTGTGTGTGTATAGGAGTATCTGTGAGAGTGTATACGAGTATCTGTGTGTGTTTATAGGAGTATCTGTGTGTGTGTGTGTATAGGAGTATCTGTGTGTGTGTGTACAGGAGTATCTGTGTGTGTGTGTGTGTGTACAGGAGTATCTGTGTGTGTGTGTATAGGAGTATCTTTGTTTGTGTGTGTGTGTATAGGAGTATCTGTGTGTGTGTTTTGGAGTATCTGTGTGTGTGTGTGTGTATAGGAGCATCTGTGTGTGTGTGTATAGTAGTATCTTTGTGTGTGTGTGTGTTAAGGAGTATCTGTGTGTGTGTGTGAGTGTATATAGGAGTATTTGTGTGTGTGTGTGTATAGGAGTATCTGTGTGTGTGTATAGGAGTATCTGTGTGTGTGTGTTAAGGAGTATCTGTGTGCGTGTGTGAGTGTATATAGGAGTATTTGTGTGTGTGTGTGTGTGTGTGAGTGTATATAGGAGTATCTGTGTGTGTGTGTGTGTGTATAGGAGCATCTGTGTGTGTGTGTATCGGAGTATCTGTGTGTGTGTGTTAAGGAGTATCTGTGTGTGTGTGTGAGTGTATATAGGAGTATTTGTGTGTGTGTATATAGGAGTATCTGTGTGTGTGTGTGTATAGGAGTATCTGTGTGTGTGTGTGTACAGGAGTATCTGTGTGTGTGTGTATAGGAGTATCTGTGTGTGTTTATAGGAGCATCTGTGTGTGTGTGTATTGGAGTATCTGTGTGTGTGTGTGTGTACAGGAATATCTGTGTGTATAGGAGTATCTGTGTGTGTTTATAGGAGTATCTGTGTGTGTGTGTGTACAGGAGTATCTGTGTGTGTGTGTGTGTTGGAGTATCTGTGTGTGTTTATAGGAGTATCTGTGTGTGTGTGTATGGGAGTATCTGTGTGTGTGTGTGTCTACAGGAGTATCTGTGTGTGTGTGTATAGGAGTATCTGTCTGTGTGTGTGTGTGTATAGGAGTATCTGTGTGTGTGTGTGTATAGGAGTATCTGTGTGTGTGTGTATAGGAGTATCTGTGTGTGTGTGTGTGTGTATAGGAGTATCTGTGTGTGTTTATAGGAGTATCTGTGTGTGTGTGTGTATAGGAGTATCTGTGTGTGTGTCCAGGAATATCTGTGTGTATAGGAGCATTTGTGTGTGTTTATAGGAGTATCTGTGCGTGTGTGTGCACAGGAGTATCTGTGTGTGTGTGTGTGTATTGGAGTATCTGTGTCTGTTTATAGTAGTATCTGTGTGTGTGTATAGGAGTATCTGTGTGTGTGTGTACAGGGGTATCTGTGTGTGTGTGTGTATAGGAGAATCTGTGTGTGTGTGTGTGTATAGGAGTATCTGTGTGTGTGTGTATAGGAGTATCTGTGTGAGTGTATAGGAGTATCTGTGTGTGTGTGTGTGTGTGTGTATAGGAGTATCTGTGTGTGTGTGTATAGGAGTATCTGTGTGTGTTTATGGGAGTATCTGTGTGTGTGTGTATAGGAGTATCCGTGTGTGTGTGTACAGGAATATCTGTGAGTATAGGAGTATCTGTGTGTGTTTATAGGAGTATTTGTGTGTGTGTGTGTGTGTGTACAGGAATATCTGTGTGTATAGGAGTATGTGTGTGTGTTTCTCGGAGTATCTGTGTGTGTGTGTGTACAGGAGTATCTGTGTGTGTGTGTGTATTGAAGTATCTGTGTGTGTGTGTGTGTGTGTGTAGGAGTATCTGTGTGTGTGTATAGGAGTATCTGTGTGTGTGTATAGGAGGATCTGTGTGTGTGTGTGTGTGTGTGTGTGTGTATAGGAGTATCTGTGTGTGTGTGTGTGTATAGGAGTATCTGTATATGTGTGTGTTAAGGAGTATCTGTGTGTGTGTGAGTGTATATAGGAGTATTTGTGTGTGTGTTTGTGTGTGGAGATAGGAGTATCTGTGTTTGTGTGTGTGTATAGGAGTATCTGTGTGTGTGTATAGGAGTATCTGTGTGTGTGTGTGTATAGGAGTATCTGTATGTGTATATAGGAGTATCTGTGTGTGTGTATAGGAGTATCTGTGTGTGTGTGTATAGGAGTATCTGTGTGTGTATGTATAAGAGTATCAGTGTGGGTGGGTGTGTGTGTGTATCGGAGTATCTGTGTGTGTGTACATGAGTATCTGTGTGTGTGTGTGTACAGGAGTACCTGTGTGTGTGTGTGTGTAGGAGTATCTGTGTGTGTGTGTGTGTGTAAGCAGTATCTGTGTGTGTGTGGGTGTAGGAGTATCTGTGTGTGTATAGGAGTATGTGTGTGTGTATATGAGTGTGTGTGTATAGGAGTATCTGCGTGTGTGTGTGTATAGGAGTATCTGCGTGTGTGTGTGTGTGTATAGGAGTATCTGCGTGTGTGTGTGTGTATAGGAGTATCTGCGTGTGTGTGTGTATAGGAGTATCTGAGTGTGTGTGTGTATAGGAGTATCTGTGTGTGTGTGTATAGGAGTATCTGTGTGTGTGTGTATAGAAGTATCTGTGTGTGTGTGTGTGTATAGAAGTATATATGTGTGTGTGTGTATAGGACTATCTGTGTGTGTGGGAGTATAGAAGTATCTGTGTGTGTGTGTATAGGAGTATCTGTGTGTATGTGTTTATAGGAGTATCTGTGTGTGTGTGTATAGGAGTATCTGTGTGTGTGTGTGTGTATAGGAGTATCTGTGTGGGTGTGTGTGTGTGTGTGTGTGTATAGGAGAATCTGGGTGGGTGTGTGTGTGTGTATAGGAGTATCTGTGTGTGTGTGTGTGTATAGGAATGTGTGTGTGTATAGGAGTATCTGTCTGTGTGTGTGTGTATGTCTGTGTTTATAGGAGTATCTGTGTGTGTGTGTATAGGAGTATCTGTGTGTGTGTGTGTGTATAGGAGTAACTGTGTGTGTGTATAGGAGTATCTGTGTGGGTGTGTGTGTATAGGAGGATCAGTGTGGGCGTGTGTGTGTATAGGAGTGTATGTGTGTGTACAGGAGCATCTTTGTGTGTGTGTGTGTGTATAGGAGTATCTGTGGGTGTGTGGAAAGGAGTATCTGTGTGTGTGTATATAGGAGTATCTGTGTGTGTGTGTGTGTGTAAGGAGTATCTGTGTGTGTGTGTGTGTGTGTGTGTGTGTAGGAGTATTTGTGTGTGTATAGGAGTATGTGTGTGTGTATATGAGTGTGTGTGTATAGGAGTACCTGCATGTGTGTGTGTATAGGAGTATCTGCGTGTGTGTGTGTATAGGAGTATCTGCGTGTGTGTGTGTGTGTGTGTATAGGAGTATCTGTGCGTGTGTGTGTGTGTATAGGAGTATCTGTGTGTGTGTATAGGAGTATCTGTGTGTGTGTGAGTGTATATAGGAGTATTTGTGTGTGTGTTTGTGTGTGGAGATAGGAGTATCTGTGTTTGTGTGTGTGTATAGGAGTATCTGTGTGTGTGTATAGGAGTATCTGTGTGTGTGTGTGTATAGGAGTATCTGTATGTGTATATAGGAGTATCTGTGTGTGTGTATAGGAGTATCTGTGTGTGTGTGTATAGGAGTATCTGTGTGTGTATGTATAAGAGTATCTGTGTGGGTGGGTGTGTGTGTGTATCGGAGTATCTGTGTGTGTGTACATGAGTATCTGTGTGTGTGTGTGTACAGGAGTACCTGTGTGTGTGTGTGTGTAGGAGTATCTGTGTGTGTGTGTGTGTAAGCAGTATCTGTGTATGTGTGGGTGTAGGAGTATCTGTGTGTGTATAGGAGTATGTGTGTGTGTATATGAGTGTGTGTGTATAGGAGTATCTGCGTGTGTGTGTGTATAGGAGTATCTGCGTGTGTGTGTGTGTGTATAGGAGTATCTGCGTGTGTGTGTGTGTATAGGAGTATCTGCGTGTGTGTGTGTATAGGAGTATCTGCGTGTGTGTGTGTATAGGAGTATCTGTGTGTGTGTGTGTATAGGAGTATCTGTGTGTGTGTGTATAGAAGTATCTGTGTGTGTGTGTGTGTATAGAAGTATATATGTGTGTGTGTGTATAGGACTATCTGTGTGTGTGGGAGTATAGAAGTATCTGTGTGTGTGTGTTTATAGGAGTATCTGTGTGTGTGTGTATAGGAGTATCTGTGTGTGTGTGTGTGTATAGGAGTATCTGTGTGGGTGTGTGTGTGTGTGTGTGTATAGGAGAATCTGGGTGGGTGTGTGTGTGTGTATAGGAGTATCTGTGTGTGTGTGTGTGTGTGTATAGGAATGTGTGTGTGTATAGGAGTATCTGTGTGTGTGTGTGTATGTCTGTGTTTATAGGAGTATCTGTGTGTGTGTGTATAGGAGTATCTGTGTGTGTGTGTGTGTATAGGAGTAACTGTGTGTGTGTATAGGAGTATCTGTGTGGGTGTGTGTGTATAGGAGGATCTGTGTGGGCGTGTGTGTGTATAGGAGTGTATGTGTGTGTACAGGAGCATCTTTGTGTGTGTGTGTGTATAGGAGTATCTGTGGGTGTGTGGAAAGGAGTATCTGTGTGTGTGTATATAGGAGTATCTGTGTGTGTGTGTGTGTGTAAGGAGTATCTGTGTGTGTGTGTGTGTGTGTGTGTGTGTAGGAGTATTTGTGTGTGTATAGGAGTATGTGTGTGTGTATATGAGTGTGTGTGTATAGGAGTACCTGCATGTGTGTGTGTATAGGAGTATCTGCGTGTGTGTGTGTATAGGAGTATCTGCGTGTGTGTGTGTGTGTGTGTATAGGAGTATCTGTGCGTGTGTGTGTGTGTATAGGAGTATCTGTGTGTGTGTATAGGAGTATCTGTGTGTGTTTATAGGAGTATCTGTGTGTGTGTGTATAGGAGTATCTCTGTGTGTGTGTGTATAGGAGTATCTGTGTGTGTTTATAGGAGTATCTGTGTGTGTGTATGTATATGATTATCTGTGTGTGTGTGTACAGGAGTATCAGTGTGTGTGTGTGTGTATAGGAGTATCTGTGTGTGTGTGTATAGGAGTATCTGTGTGTGTGTATAGGAGTATCTGTGTGTGTGTGTATAGGAGTATCTGTGTGTGTATGGGAGTATCTGTGTGTGTGTGTGTGTACAGGAGTATCTGTGTGTGTGTATAGGAGTATCTGTGTGTGTGTGTGTGTGTGTGTAGGAGTATCTGTGTGTATAGGAGTATGTGTGTGTGTGTATATGTGTGTGTGTGTGTGTGTGTATAGGAGTATCTGCGTGTGTGTGTGTATAGGAGTATCTGTGTGTGTGTGTGTATAGGAGTATCTGCGTGTGTATGTGTATAGGAGTATCTGTGTGTGTGTATAGGAGTATCTGCGTGTGTGTGTGTATAGGAGTATCTGTGTGTGTGTATAGGAGTATCTGTGTGTGTTTATAGGAGTATCTGTGTGTGTGTGTGTATAGGAGTATCTGTGTGTGTGTGTACAGGAGTATCTGTGTGTGTGTGTGTGTGTACAGGAGTATCTGTGTGTGTGTGTATAGGAGTATCTGTGTTTGTGTGTGTGTGTGTAGGAGTATCTGTGTGTGTGTTTTGGAGTATCTGAGTGTGTGTGTGTGTGTGTATAGGAGCATCTGTGTGTGTGTATAGGAGTATCTTTGTGTGTGTGTGTTAAGGAGTATCTGTGTGTGTGTGTGTGTGTGTGTATAGGAGCATCTGTGTGTGTGTATAGGAGTATCTTTGTGTGTGTGTGTTAAGGAGTATCTGTGTGTGTGTGTGAGTGTATATAGGAGTATTTGTGTGTGTGTGTGTGTGTGAGTGTATATAGGAGTATCTGTGTGTGTGTGTGTGTATAGGAGTATCTGTGTGTGTGTATTGGAGTATTTGTGTGTGTTTATAGGAGTATCTGTGTGTGTGTTTACAGGAGTATCTGTGTGTGTGTGTGTGTGTGTATAGGAGTATCTGTGTGTGTTTATAGGAGTATCTGTGTGTGTGTGTGTACAGGAGTATCTGTGTGTGTGTGTATTGGAGTATCTGTGTGTGTTTATTGGAGTATCTGTGTGTGTGTGTGTTTAGGAGTATCTGTATGTGTGTGTGTTAAGGAGTATCTGTGTGTGTGTACGAGTGTATATCTGTGTGTGTGTGTGTGTATATATAGGAGTATCTGTGTTTGTGTGTGTGTATAGGAGTATCTCTGTGTGTGTATAGGAGTATCTGTGTGTGTGTGTGTATAGGAGTATCTGTGTGTGTATATAGGAGTATCTGTGTGTGTGTATAGGAGTATCTGTGTGTGTGTGTATCGGAGTATCTGTGTGTGTGTGTATAAGAGTATCTGTGTGGGTGTGTGTGTGTGTGTATCGGAGTATCTGTGTGTGTGTACAGGAGTATCTGTGTGTGTGTGTGTGTGTACAGGAGTATCTGTGTGTGTGTGTGTGTATAGGAGTATCTGTGTATGTGTGTAAGGAGTATCTGTGTGTGTGTGTGTAGGAGTATCTGTGTGTGTATAGGAGTATGTGTGTGTGTATATGAGTGTGTGTGTACAGGAGTATCTGCGTGTGTGTGTGTATAGGAGTATCTGCGTGTGTGTGTGTATAGGAGTATCTGTGTGTGTTTATATGAGTATCTGTGTGTGTGTGTATAGGAGTATCTGTGTGTGTGTGTACAGGAATATCTGTGTGTATAGGAGTATCTGTGTGTGTTTATAGGAGTATCTGTGTGTGTGTGTGTGGACAGGAGTATCTGTGTGTGTGTGTGTATTGGAGTATCTGTGTGTGTTTATTGGAGTATCTGTGTGTGTGTGTTTAGGAGTATCTGTATGTGTGTGTGTTAAGGAGTATCTGTGTGTGTGTGAGAGTGTATATAGGAGTATTTGTGTGTGTGTGTGTGTGTATATAGGAGTATCTGTGTTTGTGTGTGTGTATAGGAGAATCTGTGTGTGTGTGTGTGTATAGGAGTATCTGTGTGTTTGTGTATAGGAGTATCTGTGTGTATAGGAGTATCTGTGTGTGTGTGTGTGTGTGTATAGGAGTATCTGTGTGTGTGTGTGTATAGGAGTATCTGTGTGTGTTTATAGGAGTATCTGTGTGTGTGTGTGTATAGGAGTATCTGTGTGTGTGTGTACAGGAATATCTGTGTGCATAGGAGTATCTGTGTGTGTTTATAGGAGTATCTGTGTGTGTGTGTACAGGAGTATCTGTGTGTGTGTGTGTGTGTTGGAGTATCTGTGTGTGTTTATTTGATTTTCTGTATGTATGTGTGTATAGGAGTATCTGTGTGTGTGTATAGGAGTATCTGTGTGTATAGGAGTATCTGTGTGTGTGTATAGGAGTATCTGTGTGTGTGTATAGGAGTATCTGTGTGTGTGTGTATAGGAGTATCTGTGTGTGTGTGTGTATAGGAGTATCTGTGTGTGTGTGTATAGGAATATCTGTGTGTGTGTGTATAGGAGTATCTGTGTGTGTATATAGGAGTATCTGCGTGTGTGTGTGTATAGGAGTATCTCTGTGTATGTGTGTATAGGAGTATCTGTGTGTGTGTGTGTGTGTATAGGAGTATCTGTGTGTGTGTGTATAGGAGTATCTGTGTGTGTATATAGGAGTATCGGCGTGTGTGTGTGTATAGGAGTATCTGTGTGTGTGTGTGTGTGTGTAGGAGTATCTGTGTGTATGTGTGTGCATAGGAGTATCTGTGTGTGTGTGTGTATAGGAGTATCTGTGTGTGTGTGTGTGTAGGAGTATCTGTGTGTGTGTGTATATAGGAGTATCTGTGTGTGTGTGTGTATAGGAGTTTCTGTGTGTGTGTGTGTATAGGGGTATCTGTGTGTGTGTGTATAGGAGTATCTGTGTGTGTGTGTGTATAGGAGTATCTGTGTATGTGTGTGTATAGGAGTATCTGTGTGTGTGTGTGTATAGGAGTATCTGTGTGTGTGTATATAGGAGTATCTGTGTGTGTGTGTGTGTGTAGGAGTATCTGAGTGTGTGTATAGGAGTATCTGTGTGTGTGTGTGTATCGGAGTATCTGTGTGTGTGTGTGTGTATAGGAATATCAGTGTGTGTGTGTGTGTATAGGAGTATCTGTGTGTGTGTGTGTATAGGAGTATCTGTGTGTGTGTGTGTGTAGGAGTATCTGTGTGTGTGTGTATAGGAGTATCTGTGTGTGTGTATAGGAGTATCTGTGTGTGTGTGTGTATAGGAGTATCTGCGTGTGTATGTGTATAGGAGTATCTGTGTGTGTGTATAGGAGTATCTGCGTGTGTGTGTGTATAGGAGTATCTGTGTGTGTGTATAGGAGTATCTGTGTGTGTTTATAGGAGTATCTGTGTGTGTGTGTGTATAGGAGTATCTGTGTGTGTGTGTATAGGAGTATCTGTGTGTGTGTATAGGAGTATCTGTGTGTGTGTGTGTATGTCTGTGTTTATAGGAGTATCTGTGTGTGTGTGTGTATAGGAGTATCTGTGTGTGTGTGTATAGGAGTATCTGTGTGTGTGTATAGGAGTATCTGTGTGTGTGTGTGTATAGGAGTATCTGCGTGTGTATGTGTATAGGAGTATCTGTGTGTGTGTATAGGAGTATCTGCGTGTGTGTGTGTATAGGAGTATCTGTGTGTGTGTATAGGAGTATCTGTGTGTGTTTATAGGAGTATCTGTGTGTGTGTGTGTATAGGAGTATCTGTGTGTGTGTGTACAGGAGTATCTGTGTGTGTGTGTGTGTGTACAGGAGTATCTGTGTGTGTGTGTATAGGAGTATCTGTGTTTGTGTGTGTGTGTGTAGGAGTATCTGTGTGTGTGTTTTGGAGTATCTGAGTGTGTGTGTGTGTGTGTATAGGAGCATCTGTGTGTGTGTATAGGAGTATCTTTGTGTGTGTGTGTTAAGGAGTATCTGTGTGTGTGTGTGAGTGTATATAGGAGTATTTGTGTGTGTGTGTGTGTGAGTGTATATAGGAGTATCTGTGTGTGTGTGTGTGTATAGGAGTATCTGTGTGTGTGTATTGGAGTATTTGTGTGTGTTTATAGGAGTATCTGTGTGTGTGTTTACAGGAGTATCTGTGTGTGTGTGTGTGTGTGTATAGGAGTATCTGTGTGTGTTTATAGGAGTATCTGTGTGTGTGTGTGTACAGGAGTATCTGTGTGTGTGTGTGTGTATTGGAGTATCTGTGTGTGTTTATTGGAGTATCTGAGTGTGTGTGTGTTTAGGAGTATCTGTATGTGTGTGTGTTAAGGAGTATCTGTGTGTGTGTACGAGTGTATATCTGTGTGTGTGTGTGTGTGTATATAGGAGTATCTGTGTTTGTGTGTGTGTATAGGAGTATCTCTGTGTGTGTATAGGAGTATCTGTGTGTGTGTGTGTATAGGAGTATCTGTGTGTGTATATAGGAGTATCTGTGTGTGTGTATAGGAGTATCTGTGTGTGTGTGTATCGGAGTATCTGTGTGTGTGTGTATAAGAGTATCTGTGTGGGTGTGTGTGTGTGTGTATCGGAGTATCTGTGTGTGTGTACAGGAGTATCTGTGTGTGTGTGTGTGTGTACAGGAGTATCTGTGTGTGTGTGTGTGTATAGGAGTATCTGTGTATGTGTGTAAGGAGTATCTGTGTGTGTGTGTGTAGGAGTATCTGTGTGTGTATAGGAGTATGTGTGTGTGTATATGAGTGTGTGTGTACAGGAGTATCTGCGTGTGTGTGTGTATAGGAGTATCTGCGTGTGTGTGTGTATAGGAGTATCTGTGTGTGTTTATATGAGTATCTGTGTGTGTGTGTATAGGAGTATCTGTGTGTGTGTGTACAGGAATATCTGTGTGTATAGGAGTATCTGTGTGTGTTTATAGGAGTATCTGTGTGTGTGTGTGTGGACAGGAGTATCTGTGTGTGTGTGTGTATTGGAGTATCTGTGTGTGTTTATTGGAGTATCTGTGTGTGTGTGTTTAGGAGTATCTGTATGTGTGTGTGTTAAGGAGTATCTGTGTGTGTGTGAGAGTGTATATAGGAGTATTTGTGTGTGTGTGTGTGTGTATATAGGAGTATCTGTGTTTGTGTGTGTGTATAGGAGAATCTGTGTGTGTGTGTGTGTATAGGAGTATCTGTGTGTTTGTGTATAGGAGTATCTGTGTGTATAGGAGTATCTGTGTGTGTGTGTGTGTGTATAGGAGTATCTGTGTGTGTGTGTGTATAGGAGTATCTGTGTGTGTTTATAGGAGTATCTGTGTGTGTGTGTGTATAGGAGTATCTGTGTGTGTTTATAGGAGTATCTGTGTGTGTGTGTACAGGAGTATCTGTGTGTGCGTGTGTGTGTTGGAGTATCTGTGTGTGTTTATTTGATTTTCTGTATGTATGTGTGTATAGGAGTATCTGTGTGTGTGTATAGGAGTATCTGTGTGTATAGGAGTATCTGTGTGTGTGTATAGGAGTATCTGTGTGTGTGTATAGGAGTTTCTGTGTGTGTGTGTATAGGAGTATCTGTGTGTGTGTGTGTATAGGAGTATCTGTGTGTGTGTGTGTGTGTGTATAGGAGTATCTGTGTGTGTGTGTATAGGAGTATCTGTGTGTGTATATAGGAGTATCTGCGTGTGTGTGTGTATAGGAGTATCTGTGTGTATGTGTGTATAGGAGTATCTGTGTGTGTGTGTGTGTGTATAGGAGTATCTGTGTGTGTGTGTATAGGAGTATCTGTGTGTGTATATAGGAGTATCGGCGTGTTTGTGTGTATAGGAGTATCTGTGTGTGTGTGTGTGTGTAGGAGTATCTGTGTGTATGTGTGTGCATAGGAGTATCTGTGTGTGTGTGTATAGGAGTATCTGTGTGTGTGTGTGTGTTGGAGTATCTGTGTGTGTGTGTGTATAGGAGTATCTGTGTGTGTGTGTGTATAGGAGTTTCTGTGTGTGTGTGTGTATAGGGGTATCTGTGTGTGTGTGTATAGGAGTATCTGTGTGTGTGTGTGTATAGGAGTATCTGTGTATGTGTGTGTATAGGAGTATCTGTGTGTGTGTGTGTATAGGAGTATCTGTGTGTGTGTATATAGGAGTATCTGTGTGTGTGTGTGTGTAGGAGTATCTGAGTGTGTGTATAGGAGTATCTGTGTGTGTGTGTACAGGAGTATCTGTGTGTGTGTGTGTATCGGAGTATCTGTGTGTGTGTGTGTGTATAGGAATATCAGTGTGTGTGTGTGTGTATAGGAGTATCTGTGTGTGTGTGTGTATAGGAGTATCTGTGTGTGTGTGTGTGTAGGAGTATCTGTGTGTGTGTGTGTATAGGAGTATCTGTGTGTGTCTGTGTGTGTGTGTATACGAGTATCTGTCTGTGTGCGTGTATAGGAGCGTCTGTGTGTGTGTGTATAAGAGTATCTGTGTGTGTGTGTGTATAGGAGTATCTGTGTGTGTGTGTGTGTCTGTGTATAGGAGTATCTGTGTGTGTGTATAGGAGTATCTGTGTGTGCGTGTAGGAGTATCTGTGTGTGTGTGTATAGGAGTATCTCTGTGTGTGTATAGGAGTATCTGTGTGTGTGTGTGTGTGTGTGTATAGGAGTATCTGTGTGTGTGTGTGTGTCTGTGTATAGGAGTATCTGTGTGTGTGTATAGGAGTATCTGTGTGTGTGTGTATAGGAGTATCTGTGTGTGTATATAGGAGTATCTGTGTGTGTGTATTGGAGTATCTGTGTGTGTGTATAGGAGTATCTGTGTGTGTGTGTATAGGAGTATCTGTGTGTGTGTGTGTGTGTGTAGGAGTATCTGTGTGTATGTGTGTGTGTGTGTGTATCGGAGTATCTGTGTGTGTGTACAGGAGTATCTGTGTGTGTGTATAGGAGTATCTGTGTGTGTGTGTATAGGAGTATCTGTGTGTGTGTGTGTGTGTGTAGGAGTATCTGTGTGTATGTGTGTGTATAGGAGTATCTGTGTGTGTGTGTATAGGAGTATCTGTGTGTGTGTGTGTGTGTAGGAGTATCTGTGTGTGTGTGTGTATAGGAGTATCTGTGTGTGTGTGTATAGGAGTTTCTGTGTGTGTGTGTGTGTGTATAGGGGTATCTGTGTGTGTGTGTATTGGAGTATCTGTGTGTGTGTGTGTATAGGAGTATCTGTGTATGTGTGTGTATAGGATTATCTGTGTGTGTGTGTGTATAGGAGTATCTGTGTGTGTGTATATAGGAGTATCTGTGTGTGTGTGTGTGTGTATAGGAGTATCTGAGTGTGTGTATAGGAGTATCTGTGTGTGTGTGTATAGGAGTATCTGTGTGTGTGTGTATAGGAGTATCTGTGTGTGTGTGTGTGTGTATAGGAGTATCTGTGTGTGTGTGTGTGTATAGGAATATCAGTGTGTGTGTGTGTGTGTATAGGAGTATCTGTGTGTGTGTGTGTGTATAGGAGTATCTGTGTGTGTGTGTGTGTAGGAGTATCTGTGTGTGTGTGTATAGGAGTATCTGTGTGTGTGTGTGTATAGGAGTATCTGTGTGTGTCTGTGTGTGTGTGTATACGAGTATCTGTCTGTGTGCGTGTATAGGAGCGTCTGTGTGCGTGTGTATAAGAGTATCTGTGTGTGTGTGTGTGTATAGGAGTATCTGTGTGTGTGTGTGTGTGTGTGTCTGTGTATGGGAGTATCTGTGTGTGTGTATAGGAGTATCTGTGTGTGTGTGTAGGAGTATCTGTGTGTGTGTATAGGAGTATCTGTGTGTGTGTATAGGAGTATCTGTGTGTGTGTGTGTGTGTCTGTGTATAGGAGTATCTGTGTGTGTGTATAGGAGTATCTGTGTGTGTGTGTATAGGAGTATCTGTGTGTGTATATAGGAGTATCTGTGTGTGAGTATAGGAGTATCTGTGTGTGTGTGTGTGTATAGGAGTATCTGTGTGTGTGTATAGGAGTATCTGTGTGTGTGTGTATAGGAGTATCTGTGTGTGTGTGTATAGGAGTATCTGTGTGTGTATATAGGAGTATCTGTGTGTGTGTATAGGAGTATCTGTGTGTGTGTGTGTGTATAGGAGTATCTGTGTGTGTGTATATAAGAGTGTCTCTGTGGGTGTGTGTGTGTGTGTATCGGAGTATCTGTGTGTGTGTACAGGAGTATCTGTGTGTGTGTGTGTGTGTGTACAGGAGTATCTGTGTGTGTGTGTGTGTATAGGAGTATCTGTGTGTGTGTGTAAGGAGTATCTGTGTGTGTGTGTGTGTAGGAGTATCTGTGTGTGTATAGGAGTATGTGTGTGTGTATATGAGTGTGTGTGTATAGGAGTATCTGCGTGTGTGTGTGTGTATAGGAGTATCTGCGTGTGTGTGTGTATAGGAGTATCTGTGTGTGTTTATAGGAGTATCTGTGTGTGTGTGTATAGGAGTATCTGTGTGTGTGTGTACAGGAATATCTGTGTGTATAGGAGTATCTGTGTGTGTTTATAGGAGTATCTGTGTGTGTGTGTGTGTGTGTGTACAGGAGTATCTGTGTGTGTGTGTGTGTATTGGAGTATCTGTGTGTGTTTATTGGAGTATCTGTGTGTGTGTGTGTTTAGGAGTATCTGTATGTGTGTGTGTTAAGGAGTATCTGTGTGTGTGTGTGAGTGTATATAGGAGTATTTGTGTGTGCGTGTGTCTATATAGGACTATCTGTGTTTGTGTGTGTGTATAGGTGAATCTGTGTGTGTGTGTGTGTGTGTGTGTGTATAGGAGTATCTGTGTGTGTGTGTATAGGAGTATCTGTGTGTGTGTATAGGAGTATCTGTGTGTGTGTGTATAGGAGTATCTGTGTGTGTGTATAGGAGTATCTGTGTGTGTGTGTGTGTTTGTGTGTGTGTATAGGAGTATCTGTGTGTGTGTGTGTGTAGGAGTATCTGTGTGTGTGTGTGTATAGGAGTATCTGTGTGTGTGTGTGTATAGGAGTATCTGTGTGTGTGTATAGGAGTATCTGTGTGTATAGGAGTATCTGTGTGTGTGTATAGGAGTATCTGTGTGTGTGTATAGGAGTATCTGTGTGTGTGTGTGTATAGGAGTATCTATGTGTGTGTGTGTATAGGAGAATCTGTGTGTGTGTGTATAGGAGTATCTGTGTGTGTGTGTGTGTATAGGAGTATCTGTTTGTGTGTGTATAGGAGTATCTGTGTGTGTATCGGAGTATCTGTGTGTATAGGAGTATCTGTGTGTGTGTATAGGAGTATCTGTGTGTGTGTGTATAGGAGTATCTGTGTGTGTGTGTGTATAGGAGTATCTGTGTGTGTGTATAGGAGTATCTGTGTGTGTGTGTGTATAGGAGTATCTGTGTGTGTGTGTGTGTATAGGAGTATCTGTGTGTGTGTGTATAGGAGTATCTGTGTGTGTATATAGGAGTATCTGCGTGTGTGTGTGTATAGGAGTATCTGTGTGTATGTGTATAGGAGTATCTGTGTGTGTGTGTGTGTGTGTGTGTACAGGAGTATCTGTGTGTGTGTGTGTATAGGAGTATCTGTGTGTGTGTGTATAGGAGTATCTGTGTGTGTGTGTGTATAGGAGTATCTGTGTGTGTGTGTGTGTATCGGAGTATCTGTGTGTGTGTGTGTATAGGAGTATCTGTGTGTGTGTGTGTGTATAGGAGTATCTGTGTGTGTGTGTGTGTATAGGAGTATCTGTGTGTGTATATAGGAGTATCTGCGTGTGTGTGTGTATCGGAGTATCTGTGTGTGTGTACAGGAGTATCTGTGTGTGTGTGTGTGTGTGTACAGGAGTATCTGTGTGTGTGTGTGTGTGTGTATAGGAGTATCTGGGTGTGTGTGTATAGGAGTATCTGTGTGTGTGTGTGTATAGGAGTATCTGTGTGTGTGTGTGTGTGTGTATAGGAGTATCTGTGTGTGTGTGTGTGTATAGGAGTATCTGTGTGTGTATATAGGAATATCTGTGTGTATGTGTATAGGAGAATCTGTGTGTGTGTATAGGAGTATCTGTGTGTGTGTGTGTATAGGAGTATCTGTGTGTGTATATAGGAGTATCTGTGTGTATGTGTATAGGAGATTCTGTGTGTGTGTATAGGAGTATCTGTGTGTGTGTGTGTGTGTAGGAGTATCTGTGTGTGTGTGTGTATAGGAGTATCTGTGTGTGTGTGTGTATAGGAGTATCTGTGTGTGTGTGTGTATAGGGGTATCTGTGTGTGTGTGTATAGGAGTATCTGTGTGTGTGTGTTTTGGAGTATCAGTGTATGTGTGTGTACAGGAGTATCTGTGTGTGTGTGTATAGGAGTATCTGTGTGTGTGTGTATAGGAGTATCTGTGTGTGTGTGTGTGTATAGGAGTATCTGAGTGTGTGTATAGGAGTATCTGTGTGTGTGTGTATAGGAGTATCTGCGTGTGTGTGTATAGGAGTATCTGTGTGTGTGTGTGTGTATAGGAGTATCTGTGTGTGTGTGTGTGTGTGTGTATAGGAATATCTGTGTGTGTGTGTGTATAGGAGTATCTGTGTGTGTATGTGTGTATAGGAGTATCTGTGTGTGTGTGTGTGTAGGAGTATCTGTGTGTGTGTGTATAGGAGTATCTGTGTGTGTGTGTGTGTGTATAGGAGTATCTGTGTGTGTCTGTGTGTGCGTGTATACGAGTATCTGTCTGTGAGCGTGTATAGGAGCGTCTGTGTGTGTGTGTATAGGAGTATCTGTGTGTGTGTGTGTATAGGAGTATCTGTGTGTGTGTCTGTGTATAGGAGTATCTGTGTGTGTGTATAGGAGTGTCTGTGTGTGTGTGTAGGAGTATCTGTGTGTGTGTGTGTATAGGAGTATCTGTGTGTGTGTGTATATAGGAGTATCTGTGTGTGTGTGTGTATAGGGGTATCTGTGTGTGTGTGTGTGTATAGGAGTATCTGTGTGTGTGTGTGTGTATAGGAGTATCTGTGTGTGTGTGTATAGGAGTATCTGTGTGTGTGTATAGGATTATCTGTGTGTTTGTGTATAGGAGTATCTGTGTGTGCGTGTATATGAGTATCTGTGTGTGTGTGTATAGGAGTATCTGTGTGTGTATAGGAGTATCTGAGTGTGTGTGTGTACACGAGTATCTGTGTGTGTGTATAGGAGTATCTGTGTGTGTGTGTATAGGAGTATCTGTGTGTGTGTGTATAGGAATATCTGTGTGTGTGTGTGTGTGTGTGTATAGGAGTATCTGTGTGTGTGTGTGTGTGTGTGTGTAAGAGTATCTGTGTGTGTATAGGAGTATCTGTGTGTGTGTGTGTATAGGAGTATCTGTGTGTGTCTGTGTGTGTGTATACGAGTATCTGTCTGTGTGTGTATAGGAACGTCTGTGTGTGTGTGTGTATAGGAGTATCTGTGTGTGTGTATAGGAGTATCTGTGTGTGTGTGTATAGGAGTATCTGTTTGTGTGTGTGTATACAAGTATCTGTCTGTGTGTGTGTGTATACGAGTATCTGTCTGTGTGTGTGTATAGGAGTATGTGTGTGTGTACAGGAGTATCTGTGTGTGTGTATAGGAGTATCTGTGTGTGTGTGTGTGTGTGTGTATAGGAGTATCTGTGTTTGTATCGGAGTATCTGTGTGTGTGTATAAGAGTATCTGTGTGTGTGTGTAGGAGTATCTGTGTGTGTGTGTGTATAGGAGTATCTGTGTGTGTGTGTGTATAGGAGTATCTGTGTGTGTGTATAGGAGTATCTGTGTGTGTGTGTATACGAGTATCTGTCTGTGTGTGTGTATTGGAGCGTCTGTGTGTGCGTGTATAGGAGTACCTGTGTGTGTGTATAGGAGTATCTGTGTGTGTTTGTATAGGAGTATCTGTGTGTGTGTGTATACAAGTATCGGTCTGTGTGTGTGTGTATAAGAGTATCTGTCTGTCTGTGTGTATAGGAGTACCTGTGTGTGTGTGTGTATAGGTGTGTCTGTGTGTGTGTGTATAGGAGTATCTGTGTGTGTGTGTGTGTGTGAATATGAGTATCTGTGTGTGTGTGTATAGGAGTATCTGTGTGTGTGTATAGGATTATCTGTGTGTGTGTGTGTGTGTATAGGAGTATCTGTGTGTGTGTGTGTAGGAGTATCTGTGTGTGTGTGTAGGAGTATCTGTGTGTGTGTGTGTCTCGGAGTATCTGTGTGTGTGTGTGTATACGAGTATCTGTGTGTGTGTATAGGAGTATCTGTGTGTATAGGAGTATCTGTGTGTGTGTATAGGAGTATCTGAGTGTGTGTATAGGAGTATCTGTGTGTGTGTGTGTATAGGAGTATCTATGTGTGTGTGTATAGGAGTATCTGTGTGTGTGTGTGTATAGGAGTATCTGTGTGTGTGTGTGTATAGGAGTATCTGTGTGTGTGTGTATAGGAGTATCTGTGTGTGTGTGTATAGGAGTATCTGTGTGTGTATAGGAGTATATGTGTGTGTATATAGGAGTATCTGCGTGTGTGTGTATAGGAGTATCTGTGTGTATGTGTATAGGAGTATCTGTGTGTGTGTGTATAGGAGTATCTGTGTGTGTGTGTGTGTGTATAGGAGTATCTGTGTGTATGTGTGTGTATAGGAGTATCTGTGTGTGTATGTGTATAGAAGTATCTGTGTGTGTGTGTGTGTATAGGAGTATCTGTGTGTGTGTGTGTATAGGGGTATCTGTGTGTGTGTGTATAGGAGTATCTGTGTGTGTGTGTGTATAGGAGTATCTGTGTATTTGTGTGTATAGGAGGATCTGTGTGTGTGTGTGTATAGGAGTATCTGTGTGTGTGTGTATAGGAGTATCTGTGTGTGTGTGTGTGTATAGGAGTATCTGAGTGTGTGTATAGGAGTATCTGTGTGTGTGTGTATAGGAGTATCTGTGTGTGTGTGTATAGGAGTATCTGTGTGTGTGTATAGGAGTATCTGTGTGTGTGTGTGTATAGGAATATCAGTGTGTGTGTGTGTGTGTATAGGAGTATCTGTGTGTGTGTGTGTATAGGAGTATCTGTGTGTGTGTGTGTAGGAGTATCTGTGTGTGTGTGTATAGGAGTATCTGTGTGTGTGTGTGTATAGGAGTATCTGTGTGTGTCTGTGTGTGTGTGTATACGAGTATCTGTCTGTGTGCGTGTATAGGAGCGTCTGTGTGTGTGTATAAGAGTATCTGTGTGTGTGTGTATAGGAGTATCTCTGTGTGTGTGTGTGTCTGTGTATAGGATTATCTGTGTGTGTGTATAGGAGTATCTGTGTGTGTGTGTAGGAGTATCTGTGTGTGTGTGTATAGGAGTATCTCTGTGTGTATAGGAGTATCTGTGTGTGTGTGTATAGGAGTATCTGTGTGTGTGTGTATAGGAGTATCTGTGTGTGTGTGTACAGGAATATCTGTGTGTATAGGAGTATCTGTGTGTGTTTCTAGGAGTATCTGTGTGTGTGTGTGTACAGGGGTATCTGTGTGTGTGTGTGTGTATTGGAGTATCTGTGTGTGTTTATTGGAGTATCTGTGTGTGTGTGTGTTTAGGAGTATCTGTATGTGTGTGTGTTAAGGAGTATCTGTGTGTGTGTGTGAGTGTATATAGGAGTATTTGTGTGTGTGTGTGTGTATATAGGAGTATCTGTGTTTGTGTGTGTGTATAGGAGAATCTGTGTGTGTGTGTGTGTGTATAGGAGTATCTGTGTGTGTATGTATAGGAGTATCTGTGTGTGTGTATAGGAGTATCTGTGTGTGTGTGTGTGTATAGGAGTATCTGTGTGTGTGTGTATAGGAGTATCTGTGTGTGTGTGTGTGTTAAGGAGTATCTGTGTGTGTGTGTGAGTGTATATAGGAGTATTTGTGTGTGTGTGTGTGTATATAGGAGTATCTGTGTTTGTGTGTGTGTATAGGAGAATCTGTGTGTGTGTGTATAGGAGTATCTGTGTGTGTGTGTATAGGAGTATCTGTGTGTGTGTATAGGAGTATCTGTGTGTGTGTGTGTGTATAGGAGTATCTGTGTGTGTGTGTATAGGAGTATCTGTGTGTGTTTATAGGAGTATCTGTGTGTGTGTGTGTATAGGAGTAACTGTGTGTGTGTGTACAGGAATATCTGTGTGTATAGGAGTATCTGTGTGTGTTTATAGGAGTATCTGTGTGTGTGTGTACAGGAGTATCTGTGTGTGTGTGTGTATTGGAGTATCTGCGTGTGTTTATTGGAGTATCTGTATGTATGTGTGTATAGGAGTATCTGTGTGTGTGTATAGGAGTATCTGTGTGTATAGGAGTATCTGTGTGTGTGTATAGGGGTATCTGTGTGTGTGTATAGGAGTATCTGTGTGTGTGTATAGGAGTATCTGTGTGTGTGTGTGTATAGGAGTATCTGTGTGTGTGTGTGTGTGTATAGGAGTATCTGTGTGTGTGTGTATAGGAGTATCTGTGTGTGTATATAGGAGTATCTGTGTGTTTGTGTGTATAGGAGTATCTGTGTGTATGTGTATAGGAGTATGTGTGTGTGTGTGTATAGGAGTATCTGTGTGTGTGTACAGGAGTATCTGTGTGTGTGTGTGTGTGTGTATAGGAGTATCTGTGTGTGTGTGTATAGGAGTATCTGTGTGTGTATATAGGAGTATCTGCGTGTGTGTGTGTATAGGAGTATCTGTGTGTGTGTGTATAGGAGTATCAGTGTGGGTGTGTGTGTGTAGGAGTATCTGTGTGTATGTGTGTGTATAGGAGTATCTGTGTGTGTGTGTATAGGAGTATCTGTGTGTGTGTGTGTGTAGAAGTATCTGTGTGTGTGTGTGTATAGGAGTATCTGTGTGTGTGTGTATAGGAGTATCTGTGTGTGTGTGTGTATAGGGGTATCTGTGTGTGTGTATAGGAGTATCTGTGTGTGTGTGTGTATAGGAGTATCTGTGTATGTGTGTGTATAGGAGTATCTGTGTGTGTGTGTGTATAGGAGTATCTGTGTGTGTGTATAGGAGTATCTGTGTGTGTGTGTGTGTATTGGAGTATCTGTGTGTGTGTGTATAAGAGTATCTGTGTGGGTGTGTGTGTGTGTGTATCGGAGTATCTGTGTGTGTGTACAGGAGTATCTGTGTGTGTGTGTGTGTACAGGAGTATCTGTGTGTGTGTGTGTGTGTATAGGAGTATCTGTGTGTGTGTGTGTAAGGAGTATCTGTGTGTGTGTGTGTGTAGGAGTATCTGTGTGTGTATAGGAGTATGTGTGTGTGTATATGAGTGTGTGTGTATAGGAGTATCTGCGTGTGTGTGTGTGTATAGGAGTATCTGCGTGTGTGTTTGTGTATAGGAGTATCTGTATGTGTTTATAGGAGTATCTGTGTGTGTGTGTATAGGAGTATCTGTGTGTGTGTGTACAGGAATATCTGTGTGTATAGGAGTATCTGTGTGTGTTTATAGGAGTATCTGTGTGTGTGTGTGTACAGGGGTATCTGTGTGTGTGTGTGTGTATTGGAGTATCTGTGTGTGTTTATTGGAGTATCTGTGTGTGTGTGTGTTTAGGAGTATCTGTATGTGTGTGTGTTAAGGAGTATCTGTGTGTGTGTGTGAGTGTATATAGGAGTATTTGTGTGTGTGTGTATGTATATAGGAGTATCTGTGTTTGTGTGTGTGTATAGGAGAATCTGTGTGTGTGTGTGTGTGTGTATAGGAGTATCTGTGTGTGTATGTATAGGAGTATCTGTGTGTGTGTATAGGAGTATCTGTGTGTGTGTGTGTGTGTATAGGAGTATCTGTGTGTGTGTGTGTGTATAGGAGTATCTGTGTGTGTGTGTGTGTGTATAGGAGTATCTGTGTGTGTGTGTGTGTATAGGAGTATCTGTGTGTGTATATAGGAATATCTGTGTGTATGTGTATAGGAGAATCTGTGTGTGTGTATAGGAGTATCTGTGTGTGTGTGTGTATAGGAGTATCTGTGTGTGTATATAGGAGTATCTGTGTGTATGTGTATAGGAGATTCTGTGTGTGTGTATAGGAGTATCTGTGTGTGTGTGTGTGTAGGAGTATCTGTGTGTGTGTGTGTATAGGAGTATCTGTGTGTGTGTGTGTATAGGAGTATCTGTGTGTGTGTGTGTATAGGGGTATCTGTGTGTGTGTGTATAGGAGTATCTGTGTGTGTGTGTTTTGGAGTATCAGTGTATGTGTGTGTACAGGAGTATCTGTGTGTGTGTGTATAGGAGTATCTGTGTGTGTGTGTATAGGAGTATCTGTGTGTGTGTGTGTGTATAGGAGTATCTGAGTGTGTGTATAGGAGTATCTGTGTGTGTGTGTATAGGAGTATCTGCGTGTGTGTGTATAGGAGTATCTGTGTGTGTGTGTGTGTATAGGAGTATCTGTGTGTGTGTGTGTGTGTGTGTATAGGAATATCTGTGTGTGTGTGTGTATAGGAGTATCTGTGTGTGTATGTGTGTATAGGAGTATCTGTGTGTGTGTGTGTGTAGGAGTATCTGTGTGTGTGTGTATAGGAGTATCTGTGTGTGTGTGTGTGTGTATAGGAGTATCTGTGTGTGTCTGTGTGTGCGTGTATACGAGTATCTGTCTGTGAGCGTGTATAGGAGCGTCTGTGTGTGTGTGTATAGGAGTATCTGTGTGTGTGTGTGTATAGGAGTATCTGTGTGTGTGTCTGTGTATAGGAGTATCTGTGTGTGTGTATAGGAGTGTCTGTGTGTGTGTGTAGGAGTATCTGTGTGTGTATAGGAGTATCTGTGTGTGTGTGTATATAGGAGTATCTGTGTGTGTGTGTGTATAGGGGTATCTGTGTGTGTGTGTGTGTATAGGAGTATCTGTGTGTGTGTGTGTGTATAGGAGTATCTGTGTGTGTGTGTATAGGAGTATCTGTGTGTGTGTATAGGATTATCTGTGTGTTTGTGTATAGGAGTATCTGTGTGTGCGTGTATATGAGTATCTGTGTGTGTGTGTATAGGAGTATCTGTGTGTGTATAGGAGTATCTGAGTGTGTGTGTGTACAGGAGTATCTGTGTGTGTGTATAGGAGTATCTGTGTGTGTGTGTATAGGAGTATCTGTGTGTGTGTGTATAGGAATATCTGTGTGTGTGTGTGTGTGTGTATAGGAGTATCTGTGTGTGTGTGTGTGTGTGTGTAAGAGTATCTGTGTGTGTATAGGAGTATCTGTGTGTGTGTGTGTATAGGAGTATCTGTGTGTGTCTGTGTGTGTGTATACGAGTATCTGTCTGTGTGTGTATAGGAACGTCTGTGTGTGTGTGTGTGTATAGGAGTATCTGTGTGTGTGTATAGGAGTATCTGTGTGTGTGTGTGTATAGGAGTATCTGTTTGTGTGTGTGTATACAAGTATCTGTCTGTGTGTGTGTGTATACGAGTATCTGTCTGTGTGTGTGTATAGGAGTATGTGTGTGTGTACAGGAGTATCTGTGTGTGTGTATAGGAGTATCTGTGTGTGTGTGTGTGTGTGTATAGGAGTATCTGTGTTTGTATCGGAGTATCTGTGTGTGTGTATAAGAGTATCTGTGTGTGTGTGTAGGAGTATCTGTGTGTGTGTGTGTATAGGAGTATCTGTGTGTGTGTGTGTATAGGAGTATCTGTGTGTGTGTATAGGAGTATCTGTGTGTGTGTGTATACGAGTATCTGTCTGTGTGTGTGTATTGGAGCGTCTGTGTGTGCGTGTATAGGAGTACCTGTGTGTGTGTATAGGAGTATCTGTGTGTGTTTGTATAGGAGTATCTGTGTGTGTGTGTATACAAGTATCGGTCTGTGTGTGTGTGTATAAGAGTATCTGTCTGTCTGTGTGTATAGGAGTACCTGTGTGTGTGTGTGTATAGGTGTGTCTGTGTGTGTGTGTATAGGAGTATCTGTGTGTGTGTGTGTGTGTGTATAGGAGTATCTGTGTGTGTGTGTATAGGAGTATCTGTGTGTGTGTATAGGATTATCTGTGTGTGTGTGTGTGTGTATAGGAGTATCTGTGTGTGTGTGTGTAGGAGTATCTGTGTGTGTGTGTAGGAGTATCTGTGTGTGTGTGTGTCTCGGAGTATCTGTGTGTGTGTGTGTATACGAGTATCTGTGTGTGTGTATAGGAGTATCTGTGTGTATAGGAGTATCTGTGTGTGTGTATAGGAGTATCTGAGTGTGTGTATAGGAGTATCTGTGTGTGTGTGTGTATAGGAGTATCTATGTGTGTGTGTATAGGAGTATCTGTGTGTGTGTGTGTATAGGAGTATCTGTGTGTGTGTGTGTATAGGAGTATCTGTGTGTGTGTGTATAGGAGTATCTGTGTGTGTGTGTATAGGAGTATCTGTGTGTGTATAGGAGTATATGTGTGTGTATATACGAGTATCTGCGTGTGTGTGTATAGGAGTATCTGTGTGTATGTGTATAGGAGTATCTGTGTGTGTGTGTATAGGAGTATCTGTGTGTGTGTGTGTGTGTATAGGAGTATCTGTGTGTATGTGTGTGTATAGGAGTATCTGTGTGTGTATGTGTATAGGAGTATCTGTGTGTGTGTGTGTGTATAGGAGTATCTGTGTGTGTGTGTGTGTGTATAGGGGTATCTGTGTGTGTGTGTATAGGAGTATCTGTGTGTGTGTGTGTATAGGAGTATCTGTGTATTTGTGTGTATAGGAGGATCTGTGTGTGTGTGTGTATAGGAGTATCTGTGTGTGTGTGTATAGGAGTATCTGTGTGTGTGTGTGTGTATAGGAGTATCTGAGTGTGTGTATAGGAGTATCTGTGTGTGTGTGTATAGGAGTATCTGTGTGTGTGTGTATAGGAGTATCTGTGGGTGTGTATAGGAGTATCTGTGTGTGTGTGTGTATAGGAATATCAGTGTGTGTGTGTGTGTGTATAGGAGTATCTGTGTGTGTGTGTGTATAGGAGTATCTGTGTGTGTGTGTGTGTAGGAGTATCTGTGTGTGTGTGTATAGGAGTATCTGTGTGTGTGTGTGTATAGGAGTATCTGTGTGTGTCTGTGTGTGTGTGTATACGAGTATCTGTCTGTGTGCGTGTATAGGAGCGTCTGTGTGTGTGTATAAGAGTATCTGTGTGTGTGTGTATAGGAGTATCTCTGTGTGTGTGTGTGTCTGTGTATAGGATTATCTGTGTGTGTGTATAGGAGTATCTGTGTGTGTGTGTAGGAGTATCTGTGTGTGTGTGTATAGGAGTATCTCTGTGTGTATAGGAGTATCTGTGTGTGTGTGTATAGGAGTATCTGTGTGTGTGTGTATAGGAGTATCTGTGTGTGTGTGTACAGGAATATCTGTGTGTATAGGAGTATCTGTGTGTGTTTCTAGGAGTATCTGTGTGTGTGTGTGTACAGGGGTATCTGTGTGTGTGTGTGTGTATTGGAGTATCTGTGTGTGTTTATTGGAGTATCTGTGTGTGTGTGTGTTTAGGAGTATCTGTATGTGTGTGTGTTAAGGAGTATCTGTGTGTGTGTGTGAGTGTATATAGGAGTATTTGTGTGTGTGTGTGTGTATATAGGAGTATCTGTGTTTGTGTGTGTGTATAGGAGAATCTGTGTGTGTGTGTGTATAGGAGTATCTGTGTGTGTCTGTGTGTGTGTATACGAGTATCTGTCTGTGTGTGTATAGGAACGTCTGTGTGTGTGTGTGTGTATAGGAGTATCTGTGTGTGTGTATAGGAGTATCTGTGTGTGTGTGTGTATAGGAGTATCTGTGTGTGTCTGTGTGTGTGTATACGAGTATCTGTCTGTGTGTGTATAGGAACGTCTGTGTGTGTGTGTGTGTATAGGAGTATCTGTGTGTGTGTAAGAGTATCTGTGTGTGTATAGGAGTATCTGTGTGTGTGTGTGTATAGGAGTATCTGTGTGTGTCTGTGTGTGTGTATACGAGTATCTGTCTGTGTGTGTATAGGAACGTCTGTGTGTGTGTGTGTGTATAGGAGTATCTGTGTGTGTGTATAGGAGTATCTGTGTGTGTGTGTGTATAGGAGTATCTGTTTGTGTGTGTGTATACAAGTATCTGTCTGTGTGTGTGTGTATACGAGTATCTGTCTGTGTGTGTGTATAGGAGTATGTGTGTGTGTACAGGAGTATCTGTGTGTGTGTATAGGAGTATCTGTGTGTGTGTGTGTGTGTGTATAGGAGTATCTGTGTTTGTATCGGAGTATCTGTGTGTGTGTATAAGAGTATCTGTGTGTGTGTGTAGGAGTATCTGTGTGTGTGTGTGTATAGGAGTATCTGTGTGTGTGTGTGTGTATAGGAGTATCTGTGTGTGTGTATAGGAGTATCTGTGTGTGTGTGTATACGAGTATCTGTCTGTGTGTGTGTATTGGAGCGTCTGTGTGTGCGTGTATAGGAGTACCTGTGTGTGTGTATAGGAGTATCTGTGTGTGTTTGTATAGGAGTATCTGTGTGTGTGTGTATACAAGTATCGGTCTGTGTGTGTGTGTATAAGAGTATCTGTCTGTCTGTGTGTATAGGAGTACCTGTGTGTGTGTGTGTATAGGTGTGTCTGTGTGTGTGTGTATAGGAGTATCTGTGTGTGTGTGTGTGTGTGTATAGGAGTATCTGTGTGTGTGTGTATAGGAGTATCTGTGTGTGTGTATAGGATTATCTGTGTGTGTGTGTGTGTGTATAGGAGTATCTGTGTGTGTGTGTGTAGGAGTATCTGTGTGTGTGTGTAGGAGTATCTGTGTGTGTGTGTATAGGAGTATCTGTGTGTGTGTGTATAGGAATATCTGTGTGTGTGTGTGTGTGTGTGTATAGGAGTATCTGTGTGTGTGTGTGTGTGTGTGTGTAAGAGTATCTGTGTGTGTATAGGAGTATCTGTGTGTGTGTGTGTATAGGAGTATCTGTGTGTGTCTGTGTGTGTGTATACGAGTATCTGTCTGTGTGTGTATAGGAACGTCTGTGTGTGTGTGTGTATAGGAGTATCTGTGTGTGTGTATAGGAGTATCTGTGTGTGTGTGTATAGGAGTATCTGTTTGTGTGTGTGTATACAAGTATCTGTCTGTGTGTGTGTGTATACGAGTATCTGTCTGTGTGTGTGTATAGGAGTATGTGTGTGTGTACAGGAGTATCTGTGTGTGTGTATAGGAGTATCTGTGTGTGTGTGTGTGTGTGTGTATAGGAGTATCTGTGTTTGTATCGGAGTATCTGTGTGTGTGTATAAGAGTATCTGTGTGTGTGTGTAGGAGTATCTGTGTGTGTGTGTGTATAGGAGTATCTGTGTGTGTGTGTGTATAGGAGTATCTGTGTGTGTGTATAGGAGTATCTGTGTGTGTGTGTATACGAGTATCTGTCTGTGTGTGTGTATTGGAGCGTCTGTGTGTGCGTGTATAGGAGTACCTGTGTGTGTGTATAGGAGTATCTGTGTGTGTTTGTATAGGAGTATCTGTGTGTG
Source organism: Chiloscyllium plagiosum (assembly GCF_037043375.1). NCBI lineage: Eukaryota > Metazoa > Chordata > Chondrichthyes > Orectolobiformes > Hemiscylliidae > Chiloscyllium > Chiloscyllium plagiosum. The sequence continues at coordinate 52,955,666 of NW_028270144.1, forward strand.
TGTGTATACAAGTATCGGTCTGTGTGTGTGTGTATAAGAGTATCTGTCTGTCTGTGTGTATAGGAGTACCTGTGTGTGTGTGTGTATAGGTGTGTCTGTGTGTGTGTGTATAGGAGTATCTGTGTGTGTGTGTGTGTGTGAATATGAGTATCTGTGTGTGTGTGTATAGGAGTATCTGTGTGTGTGTATAGGATTATCTGTGTGTGTGTGTGTGTGTATAGGAGTATCTGTGTGTGTGTGTGTAGGAGTATCTGTGTGTGTGTGTAGGAGTATCTGTGTGTGTGTGTGTCTCGGAGTATCTGTGTGTGTGTGTGTATACGAGTATCTGTGTGTGTGTATAGGAGTATCTGTGTGTATAGGAGTATCTGTGTGTGTGTATAGGAGTATCTGAGTGTGTGTATAGGAGTATCTGTGTGTGTGTGTGTATAGGAGTATCTATGTGTGTGTGTATAGGAGTATCTGTGTGTGTGTGTGTATAGGAGTATCTGTGTGTGTGTGTGTATAGGAGTATCTGTGTGTGTGTGTATAGGAGTATCTGTGTGTGTGTGTATAGGAGTATCTGTGTGTGTATAGGAGTATATGTGTGTGTATATAGGAGTATCTGCGTGTGTGTGTATAGGAGTATCTGTGTGTATGTGTATAGGAGTATCTGTGTGTGTGTGTATAGGAGTATCTGTGTGTGTGTGTGTGTGTATAGGAGTATCTGTGTGTATGTGTGTGTATAGGAGTATCTGTGTGTGTATGTGTATAGAAGTATCTGTGTGTGTGTGTGTGTATAGGAGTATCTGTGTGTGTGTGTGTATAGGGGTATCTGTGTGTGTGTGTATAGGAGTATCTGTGTGTGTGTGTGTATAGGAGTATCTGTGTATTTGTGTGTATAGGAGGATCTGTGTGTGTGTGTGTATAGGAGTATCTGTGTGTGTGTGTATAGGAGTATCTGTGTGTGTGTGTGTGTATAGGAGTATCTGAGTGTGTGTATAGGAGTATCTGTGTGTGTGTGTATAGGAGTATCTGTGTGTGTGTGTATAGGAGTATCTGTGTGTGTGTATAGGAGTATCTGTGTGTGTGTGTGTATAGGAATATCAGTGTGTGTGTGTGTGTGTATAGGAGTATCTGTGTGTGTGTGTGTATAGGAGTATCTGTGTGTGTGTGTGTGTAGGAGTATCTGTGTGTGTGTGTATAGGAGTATCTGTGTGTGTGTGTGTATAGGAGTATCTGTGTGTGTCTGTGTGTGTGTGTATACGAGTATCTGTCTGTGTGCGTGTATAGGAGCGTCTGTGTGTGTGTATAAGAGTATCTGTGTGTGTGTGTATAGGAGTATCTCTGTGTGTGTGTGTGTCTGTGTATAGGATTATCTGTGTGTGTGTATAGGAGTATCTGTGTGTGTGTGTAGGAGTATCTGTGTGTGTGTGTATAGGAGTATCTCTGTGTGTATAGGAGTATCTGTGTGTGTGTGTATAGGAGTATCTGTGTGTGTGTGTATAGGAGTATCTGTGTGTGTGTGTACAGGAATATCTGTGTGTATAGGAGTATCTGTGTGTGTTTCTAGGAGTATCTGTGTGTGTGTGTGTACAGGGGTATCTGTGTGTGTGTGTGTGTATTGGAGTATCTGTGTGTGTTTATTGGAGTATCTGTGTGTGTGTGTGTTTAGGAGTATCTGTATGTGTGTGTGTTAAGGAGTATCTGTGTGTGTGTGTGAGTGTATATAGGAGTATTTGTGTGTGTGTGTGTGTATATAGGAGTATCTGTGTTTGTGTGTGTGTATAGGAGAATCTGTGTGTGTGTGTGTGTGTATAGGAGTATCTGTGTGTGTATGTATAGGAGTATCTGTGTGTGTGTATAGGAGTATCTGTGTGTGTGTGTGTGTGTATAGGAGTATCTGTGTGTGTGTGTATAGGAGTATCTGTGTGTGTGTGTGTGTTAAGGAGTATCTGTGTGTGTGTGTGAGTGTATATAGGAGTATTTGTGTGTGTGTGTGTGTATATAGGAGTATCTGTGTTTGTGTGTGTGTATAGGAGAATCTGTGTGTGTGTGTATAGGAGTATCTGTGTGTGTGTGTATAGGAGTATCTGTGTGTGTGTATAGGAGTATCTGTGTGTGTGTGTGTGTATAGGAGTATCTGTGTGTGTGTGTATAGGAGTATCTGTGTGTGTTTATAGGAGTATCTGTGTGTGTGTGTGTATAGGAGTAACTGTGTGTGTGTGTACAGGAATATCTGTGTGTATAGGAGTATCTGTGTGTGTTTATAGGAGTATCTGTGTGTGTGTGTACAGGAGTATCTGTGTGTGTGTGTGTATTGGAGTATCTGCGTGTGTTTATTGGAGTATCTGTATGTATGTGTGTATAGGAGTATCTGTGTGTGTGTATAGGAGTATCTGTGTGTATAGGAGTATCTGTGTGTGTGTATAGGGGTATCTGTGTGTGTGTATAGGAGTATCTGTGTGTGTGTATAGGAGTATCTGTGTGTGTGTGTGTATAGGAGTATCTGTGTGTGTGTGTGTGTGTATAGGAGTATCTGTGTGTGTGTGTATAGGAGTATCTGTGTGTGTATATAGGAGTATCTGTGTGTTTGTGTGTATAGGAGTATCTGTGTGTATGTGTATAGGAGTATGTGTGTGTGTGTGTATAGGAGTATCTGTGTGTGTGTACAGGAGTATCTGTGTGTGTGTGTGTGTGTGTATAGGAGTATCTGTGTGTGTGTGTATAGGAGTATCTGTGTGTGTATATAGGAGTATCTGCGTGTGTGTGTGTATAGGAGTATCTGTGTGTGTGTGTATAGGAGTATCAGTGTGGGTGTGTGTGTGTAGGAGTATCTGTGTGTATGTGTGTGTATAGGAGTATCTGTGTGTGTGTGTATAGGAGTATCTGTGTGTGTGTGTGTGTAGAAGTATCTGTGTGTGTGTGTGTGTATAGGAGTATCTGTGTGTGTGTGTATAGGAGTATCTGTGTGTGTGTGTGTATAGGGGTATCTGTGTGTGTGTATAGGAGTATCTGTGTGTGTGTGTGTATAGGAGTATCTGTGTATGTGTGTGTATAGGAGTATCTGTGTGTGTGTGTATAGGAGTATCTGTGTGTGTGTATAGGAGTATCTGTGTGTGTGTGTGTGTATTGGAGTATCTGTGTGTGTGTGTATAAGAGTATCTGTGTGGGTGTGTGTGTGTGTGTATCGGAGTATCTGTGTGTGTGTACAGGAGTATCTGTGTGTGTGTGTGTGTACAGGAGTATCTGTGTGTGTGTGTGTGTGTATAGGAGTATCTGTGTGTGTGTGTGTAAGGAGTATCTGTGTGTGTGTGTGTGTAGGAGTATCTGTGTGTGTATAGGAGTATGTGTGTGTGTATATGAGTGTGTGTGTATAGGAGTATCTGCGTGTGTGTGTGTGTATAGGAGTATCTGCGTGTGTGTTTGTGTATAGGAGTATCTGTATGTGTTTATAGGAGTATCTGTGTGTGTGTGTATAGGAGTATCTGTGTGTGTGTGTACAGGAATATCTGTGTGTATAGGAGTATCTGTGTGTGTTTATAGGAGTATCTGTGTGTGTGTGTGTACAGGGGTATCTGTGTGTGTGTGTGTGTATTGGAGTATCTGTGTGTGTTTATTGGAGTATCTGTGTGTGTGTGTGTTTAGGAGTATCTGTATGTGTGTGTGTTAAGGAGTATCTGTGTGTGTGTGTGAGTGTATATAGGAGTATTTGTGTGTGTGTGTATGTATATAGGAGTATCTGTGTTTGTGTGTGTGTATAGGAGAATCTGTGTGTGTGTGTGTGTGTGTATAGGAGTATCTGTGTGTGTATGTATAGGAGTATCTGTGTGTGTGTATAGGAGTATCTGTGTGTGTGTGTGTGTGTATAGGAGTATCTGTGTGTGTGTGTGTGTATAGGAGTATCTGTGTGTGTGTGTGTGTGTATAGGAGTATCTGTGTGTGTGTGTGTGTATAGGAGTATCTGTGTGTGTATATAGGAATATCTGTGTGTATGTGTATAGGAGAATCTGTGTGTGTGTATAGGAGTATCTGTGTGTGTGTGTGTATAGGAGTATCTGTGTGTGTATATAGGAGTATCTGTGTGTATGTGTATAGGAGATTCTGTGTGTGTGTATAGGAGTATCTGTGTGTGTGTGTGTGTAGGAGTATCTGTGTGTGTGTGTGTATAGGAGTATCTGTGTGTGTGTGTGTATAGGAGTATCTGTGTGTGTGTGTGTATAGGGGTATCTGTGTGTGTGTGTATAGGAGTATCTGTGTGTGTGTGTTTTGGAGTATCAGTGTATGTGTGTGTACAGGAGTATCTGTGTGTGTGTGTATAGGAGTATCTGTGTGTGTGTGTATAGGAGTATCTGTGTGTGTGTGTGTGTATAGGAGTATCTGAGTGTGTGTATAGGAGTATCTGTGTGTGTGTGTATAGGAGTATCTGCGTGTGTGTGTATAGGAGTATCTGTGTGTGTGTGTGTGTATAGGAGTATCTGTGTGTGTGTGTGTGTGTGTGTATAGGAATATCTGTGTGTGTGTGTGTATAGGAGTATCTGTGTGTGTATGTGTGTATAGGAGTATCTGTGTGTGTGTGTGTGTAGGAGTATCTGTGTGTGTGTGTATAGGAGTATCTGTGTGTGTGTGTGTGTGTATAGGAGTATCTGTGTGTGTCTGTGTGTGCGTGTATACGAGTATCTGTCTGTGAGCGTGTATAGGAGCGTCTGTGTGTGTGTGTATAGGAGTATCTGTGTGTGTGTGTGTATAGGAGTATCTGTGTGTGTGTCTGTGTATAGGAGTATCTGTGTGTGTGTATAGGAGTGTCTGTGTGTGTGTGTAGGAGTATCTGTGTGTGTATAGGAGTATCTGTGTGTGTGTGTATATAGGAGTATCTGTGTGTGTGTGTGTATAGGGGTATCTGTGTGTGTGTGTGTGTATAGGAGTATCTGTGTGTGTGTGTGTGTATAGGAGTATCTGTGTGTGTGTGTATAGGAGTATCTGTGTGTGTGTATAGGATTATCTGTGTGTTTGTGTATAGGAGTATCTGTGTGTGCGTGTATATGAGTATCTGTGTGTGTGTGTATAGGAGTATCTGTGTGTGTATAGGAGTATCTGAGTGTGTGTGTGTACAGGAGTATCTGTGTGTGTGTATAGGAGTATCTGTGTGTGTGTGTATAGGAGTATCTGTGTGTGTGTGTATAGGAATATCTGTGTGTGTGTGTGTGTGTGTATAGGAGTATCTGTGTGTGTGTGTGTGTGTGTGTAAGAGTATCTGTGTGTGTATAGGAGTATCTGTGTGTGTGTGTGTATAGGAGTATCTGTGTGTGTCTGTGTGTGTGTATACGAGTATCTGTCTGTGTGTGTATAGGAACGTCTGTGTGTGTGTGTGTGTATAGGAGTATCTGTGTGTGTGTATAGGAGTATCTGTGTGTGTGTGTGTATAGGAGTATCTGTTTGTGTGTGTGTATACAAGTATCTGTCTGTGTGTGTGTGTATACGAGTATCTGTCTGTGTGTGTGTATAGGAGTATGTGTGTGTGTACAGGAGTATCTGTGTGTGTGTATAGGAGTATCTGTGTGTGTGTGTGTGTGTGTATAGGAGTATCTGTGTTTGTATCGGAGTATCTGTGTGTGTGTATAAGAGTATCTGTGTGTGTGTGTAGGAGTATCTGTGTGTGTGTGTGTATAGGAGTATCTGTGTGTGTGTGTGTATAGGAGTATCTGTGTGTGTGTATAGGAGTATCTGTGTGTGTGTGTATACGAGTATCTGTCTGTGTGTGTGTATTGGAGCGTCTGTGTGTGCGTGTATAGGAGTACCTGTGTGTGTGTATAGGAGTATCTGTGTGTGTTTGTATAGGAGTATCTGTGTGTGTGTGTATACAAGTATCGGTCTGTGTGTGTGTGTATAAGAGTATCTGTCTGTCTGTGTGTATAGGAGTACCTGTGTGTGTGTGTGTATAGGTGTGTCTGTGTGTGTGTGTATAGGAGTATCTGTGTGTGTGTGTGTGTGTGTATAGGAGTATCTGTGTGTGTGTGTATAGGAGTATCTGTGTGTGTGTATAGGATTATCTGTGTGTGTGTGTGTGTGTATAGGAGTATCTGTGTGTGTGTGTGTAGGAGTATCTGTGTGTGTGTGTAGGAGTATCTGTGTGTGTGTGTGTCTCGGAGTATCTGTGTGTGTGTGTGTATACGAGTATCTGTGTGTGTGTATAGGAGTATCTGTGTGTATAGGAGTATCTGTGTGTGTGTATAGGAGTATCTGAGTGTGTGTATAGGAGTATCTGTGTGTGTGTGTGTATAGGAGTATCTATGTGTGTGTGTATAGGAGTATCTGTGTGTGTGTGTGTATAGGAGTATCTGTGTGTGTGTGTGTATAGGAGTATCTGTGTGTGTGTGTATAGGAGTATCTGTGTGTGTGTGTATAGGAGTATCTGTGTGTGTATAGGAGTATATGTGTGTGTATATAGGAGTATCTGCGTGTGTGTGTATAGGAGTATCTGTGTGTATGTGTATAGGAGTATCTGTGTGTGTGTGTATAGGAGTATCTGTGTGTGTGTGTGTGTGTATAGGAGTATCTGTGTGTATGTGTGTGTATAGGAGTATCTGTGTGTGTATGTGTATAGGAGTATCTGTGTGTGTGTGTGTGTATAGGAGTATCTGTGTGTGTGTGTGTATAGGGGTATCTGTGTGTGTGTGTATAGGAGTATCTGTGTGTGTGTGTGTATAGGAGTATCTGTGTATTTGTGTGTATAGGAGGATCTGTGTGTGTGTGTGTATAGGAGTATCTGTGTGTGTGTGTATAGGAGTATCTGTGTGTGTGTGTGTGTATAGGAGTATCTGAGTGTGTGTATAGGAGTATCTGTGTGTGTGTGTATAGGAGTATCTGTGTGTGTGTGTATAGGAGTATCTGTGGGTGTGTATAGGAGTATCTGTGTGTGTGTGTGTATAGGAATATCAGTGTGTGTGTGTGTGTGTATAGGAGTATCTGTGTGTGTGTGTGTATAGGAGTATCTGTGTGTGTGTGTGTGTAGGAGTATCTGTGTGTGTGTGTATAGGAGTATCTGTGTGTGTGTGTGTATAGGAGTATCTGTGTGTGTCTGTGTGTGTGTGTATACGAGTATCTGTCTGTGTGCGTGTATAGGAGCGTCTGTGTGTGTGTATAAGAGTATCTGTGTGTGTGTGTATAGGAGTATCTCTGTGTGTGTGTGTGTCTGTGTATAGGATTATCTGTGTGTGTGTATAGGAGTATCTGTGTGTGTGTGTAGGAGTATCTGTGTGTGTGTGTATAGGAGTATCTCTGTGTGTATAGGAGTATCTGTGTGTGTGTGTATAGGAGTATCTGTGTGTGTGTGTATAGGAGTATCTGTGTGTGTGTGTACAGGAATATCTGTGTGTATAGGAGTATCTGTGTGTGTTTCTAGGAGTATCTGTGTGTGTGTGTGTACAGGGGTATCTGTGTGTGTGTGTGTGTATTGGAGTATCTGTGTGTGTTTATTGGAGTATCTGTGTGTGTGTGTGTTTAGGAGTATCTGTATGTGTGTGTGTTAAGGAGTATCTGTGTGTGTGTGTGAGTGTATATAGGAGTATTTGTGTGTGTGTGTGTGTATATAGGAGTATCTGTGTTTGTGTGTGTGTATAGGAGAATCTGTGTGTGTGTGTGTATAGGAGTATCTGTGTGTGTCTGTGTGTGTGTATACGAGTATCTGTCTGTGTGTGTATAGGAACGTCTGTGTGTGTGTGTGTGTATAGGAGTATCTGTGTGTGTGTATAGGAGTATCTGTGTGTGTGTGTGTATAGGAGTATCTGTGTGTGTCTGTGTGTGTGTATACGAGTATCTGTCTGTGTGTGTATAGGAAAGTCTGTGTGTGTGTGTGTGTATAGGAGTATCTGTGTGTGTGTAAGAGTATCTGTGTGTGTATAGGAGTATCTGTGTGTGTGTGTGTATAGGAGTATCTGTGTGTGTCTGTGTGTGTGTATACGAGTATCTGTCTGTGTGTGTATAGGAACGTCTGTGTGTGTGTGTGTGTATAGGAGTATCTGTGTGTGTGTATAGGAGTATCTGTGTGTGTGTGTGTATAGGAGTATCTGTTTGTGTGTGTGTATACAAGTATCTGTCTGTGTGTGTGTGTATACGAGTATCTGTCTGTGTGTGTGTATAGGAGTATGTGTGTGTGTACAGGAGTATCTGTGTGTGTGTATAGGAGTATCTGTGTGTGTGTGTGTGTGTGTATAGGAGTATCTGTGTTTGTATCGGAGTATCTGTGTGTGTGTATAAGAGTATCTGTGTGTGTGTGTAGGAGTATCTGTGTGTGTGTGTGTATAGGAGTATCTGTGTGTGTGTGTGTGTATAGGAGTATCTGTGTGTGTGTATAGGAGTATCTGTGTGTGTGTGTATACGAGTATCTGTCTGTGTGTGTGTATTGGAGCGTCTGTGTGTGCGTGTATAGGAGTACCTGTGTGTGTGTATAGGAGTATCTGTGTGTGTTTGTATAGGAGTATCTGTGTGTGTGTGTATACAAGTATCGGTCTGTGTGTGTGTGTATAAGAGTATCTGTCTGTCTGTGTGTATAGGAGTACCTGTGTGTGTGTGTGTATAGGTGTGTCTGTGTGTGTGTGTATAGGAGTATCTGTGTGTGTGTGTGTGTGTGTATAGGAGTATCTGTGTGTGTGTGTATAGGAGTATCTGTGTGTGTGTATAGGATTATCTGTGTGTGTGTGTGTGTGTATAGGAGTATCTGTGTGTGTGTGTGTAGGAGTATCTGTGTGTGTGTGTAGGAGTATCTGTGTGTGTGTGTGTCTCGGAGTATCTGTGTGTGTGTGTGTATACGAGTATCTGTGTGTGTGTATAGGAGTATCTGTGTGTATAGGAGTATCTGTGTGTGTGTATAGGAGTATCTGAGTGTGTGTATAGGAGTATCTGTGTGTGTGTGTGTATAGGAGTATCTATGTGTGTGTGTATAGGAGTATCTGTGTGTGTGTGTGTATAGGAGTATCTGTGTGTGTGTGTGTATAGGAGTATCTGTGTGTGTGTGTATAGGAGTATCTGTGTGTGTGTGTATAGGAGTATCTGTGTGTGTATAGGAGTATATGTGTGTGTATATAGGAGTATCTGCGTGTGTGTGTATAGGAGTATCTGTGTGTATGTGTATAGGAGTATCTGTGTGTGTGTGTATAGGAGTATCTGTGTGTGTGTGTGTGTGTATAGGAGTATCTGTGTGTATGTGTGTGTATAGGAGTATCTGTGTGTGTATGTGTATAGGAGTATCTGTGTGTGTGTGTGTGTATAGGAGTATCTGTGTGTGTGTGTGTATAGGGGTATCTGTGTGTGTGTGTATAGGAGTATCTGTGTGTGTGTGTGTATAGGAGTATCTGTGTATTTGTGTGTATAGGAGGATCTGTGTGTGTGTGTGTATAGGAGTATCTGTGTGTGTGTGTATAGGAGTATCTGTGTGTGTGTGTGTATAGGAGTATCTGAGTGTGTGTATAGGAGTATCTGTGTGTGTGTGTATAGGAGTATCTGTGTGTGTGTGTATAGGAGTATCTGTGGGTGTGTATAGGAGTATCTGTGTGTGTGTGTGTATAGGAATATCAGTGTGTGTGTGTGTGTGTATAGGAGTATCTGTGTGTGTGTGTGTATAGGAGTATCTGTGTGTGTGTGTGTGTAGGAGTATCTGTGTGTGTGTGTATAGGAGTATCTGTGTGTGTGTGTGTATAGGAGTATCTGTGTGTGTCTGTGTGTGTGTGTATACGAGTATCTGTCTGTGTGCGTGTATAGGAGCGTCTGTGTGTGTGTATAAGAGTATCTGTGTGTGTGTGTATAGGAGTATCTCTGTGTGTGTGTGTGTCTGTGTATAGGATTATCTGTGTGTGTGTATAGGAGTATCTGTGTGTGTGTGTAGGAGTATCTGTGTGTGTGTGTATAGGAGTATCTCTGTGTGTATAGGAGTATCTGTGTGTGTGTGTATAGGAGTATCTGTGTGTGTGTGTATAGGAGTATCTGTGTGTGTGTGTACAGGAATATCTGTGTGTATAGGAGTATCTGTGTGTGTTTCTAGGAGTATCTGTGTGTGTGTGTGTACAGGGGTATCTGTGTGTGTGTGTGTGTATTGGAGTATCTGTGTGTGTTTATTGGAGTATCTGTGTGTGTGTGTGTTTAGGAGTATCTGTATGTGTGTGTGTTAAGGAGTATCTGTGTGTGTGTGTGAGTGTATATAGGAGTATTTGTGTGTGTGTGTGTGTATAGGAGTATCTGTGTTTGTGTGTGTGTATAGGAGAATCTGTGTGTGTGTGTGTGTGTATAGGAGTATCTGTGTGTGTATGTATAGGAGTATCTGTGTGTGTGTATAGGAGTATCTGTGTGTGTGTGTATAGGAGTATCTGTGTGTGTGTGTGTGTTAAGGAGTATCTGTGTGTGTGTGTGTGAGTGTATATAGGAGTATTTGTGTGTGTGTGTGTGTATATAGGAGTATCTGTGTTTGTGTGTGTGTATAGGAGAATCTGTGTGTGTGTGTATAGGAGTATCTGTGTGTGTGTGTATAGGAGTATCTGTGTGTGTGTATAGGAGTATCTGTGTGTGTGTGTGTGTATAGGAGTATCTGTGTGTGTGTGTATAGGAGTATCTGTGTGTGTTTATAGGAGTATCTGTGTGTGTGTGTGTATAGGAGTAACTGTGTGTGTGTGTACAGGAATATCTGTGTGTATAGGAGTATCTGTGTGTGTTTATAGGAGTATCTGTGTGTGTGTGTACAGGAGTATCTGTGTGTGTGTGTGTATTGGAGTATCTGCGTGTGTTTATTGGAGTATCTGTATGTATGTGTGTATAGGAGTATCTGTGTGTGTGTATAGGAGTATCTGTGTGTATAGGAGTATCTGTGTGTGTGTATAGGGGTATCTGTGTGTGTGTATAGGAGTATCTGTGTGTGTGTGTATAGGAGTATCTGTGTGTGTGTGTGTATAGGAGTATCTGTGTGTGTGTGTGTGTGTATAGGAGTATCTGTGTGTGTGTGTATAGGAGTATCTGTGTGTGTATATAGGAGTATCTGTGTGTTTGTGTGTATAGGAGTATCTGTGTGTATGTGTATAGGAGTATGTGTGTGTGTGTGTATAGGAGTATCTGTGTGTGTGTACAGGAGTATCTGTGTGTGTGTGTGTGTGTGTATAGGAGTATCTGTGTGTGTGTGTATAGGAGTATCTGTGTGTGTATATAGGAGTATCTGCGTGTGTGTGTGTATAGGAGTATCTGTGTGTGTGTGTATAGGAGTATCAGTGTGGGTGTGTGTGTGTAGGAGTATCTGTGTGTATGTGTGTGTATAGGAGTATCTGTGTGTGTGTGTATAGGAGTATCTGTGTGTGTGTGTGTGTAGAAGTATCTGTGTGTGTGTGTATAGGAGTATCTGTGTGTGTGTGTATAGGAGTATCTGTGTGTGTGTGTGTGTATAGGGGTATCTGTGTGTGTGTATAGGAGTATCTGTGTGTGTGTGTGTATAGGAGTATCTGTGTATGTGTGTGTATAGGAGTATCTGTGTGTGTGTGTGTATAGGAGTATCTGTGTGTGTGTATAGGAGTATCTGTGTGTGTGTGTGTGTGTATTGGAGTATCTGTGTGTGTGTGTATAAGAGTATCTGTGTGGGTGTGTGTGTGTGTGTATCGGAGTATCTGTGTGTGTGTACAGGAGTATCTGTGTGTGTGTGTGTGTGTACAGGAGTATCTGTGTGTGTGTGTGTGTGTATAGGAGTATCTGTGTGTGTGTGTGTAAGGAGTATCTGTGTGTGTGTGTGTGTAGGAGTATCTGTGTGTGTATAGGAGTATGTGTGTGTGTATATGAGTGTGTGTGTATAGGAGTATCTGCGTGTGTGTGTGTGTATAGGAGTATCTGCGTGTGTGTTTGTGTATAGGAGTATCTGTATGTGTTTATAGGAGTATCTGTGTGTGTGTGTATAGGAGTATCTGTGTGTGTGTGTACAGGAATATCTGTGTGTATAGGAGTATCTGTGTGTGTTTATAGGAGTATCTGTGTGTGTGTGTACAGGGGTATCTGTGTGTGTGTGTGTGTATTGGAGTATCTGTGTGTGTTTATTGGAGTATCTGTGTGTGTGTGTGTTTAGGAGTATCTGTATGTGTGTGTGTTAAGGAGTATCTGTGTGTGTGTGTGAGTGTATATAGGAGTATTTGTGTGTGTGTGTGTGTATATAGGAGTATCTGTGTTTGTGTGTGTGTATAGGAGAATCTGTGTGTGTGTGTGTGTGTGTATAGGAGTATCTGTGTGTGTATGTATAGGAGTATCTGTGTGTGTGTATAGGAGTATCTGTGTGTGTGTGTGTGTGTATAGGAGTATCTGTGTGTGTGTGTATAGGAGTATCTGTGTGTGTTTATAGGAGTATCTGTGTGTGTGTGTGTATAGGAGTATCTGTGTGTGTGTACAGGAATATCTGTGTGTATAGGAGTATCTGTGTGTGTTTATGGGAGTATCTGTGTGTGTGTGTACAGGAGTATCTGTGTGTGTGTGTGTGTCTTGGAGTATCTGTGTGTGTTTATTGGAGTATCTCTATGTATGTGTGTATAGGAGTATCTGTGTGTGTGTAGAGGAGTATCTGTCTGTATAGGAGTATCTGTGTGTGTGTATAGGAGTATCTGTGTGTGTGTATAGGAGTATCTGTGTGTGTGTGTATAGGAGTATCTGTGTGTGTGTGTGTATAGGAGTATCTGTGTGTGTGTGTGTGTATAGGAGTATCTGTGTGTGTGTGTGTATAGGAGTATCTGTGTGTGTGTGTGTGTGTTAAGGAGTATCTGTGTGTGTGTGTGATTGTATATAGGAGTATTTGTGTGTGTGTGTGTGTGTATATAGGAGTATCTGTGTGTGTGTGTATAGGAGTATCTGTGTGTGTGTATAGGAGTATCTGTGTGTGTGTGTGTGTATAGGAGTATCTGTGTGTGTGTGTATAGGAGTATCTGTGTGTGTTTATAGGAGTATCTGTGTGTGTGTGTGTATAGGAGTAACTGTGTGTGTGTGTACAGGAATATCTGTGTGTATAGGAGTATCTGTGTGTGTTTATAGGAGTATCTGTGTGTGTGTGTACAGGAGTATCTGTGTGTGTGTGTGTGTATTGGAGTATCTGCGTGTGTTTATTGGAGTATCTGTATGTATGTGTGTATAGGAGTATCTGTGTGTGTGTATAGGAGTATCTGTGTGTATAGGAGTATCTGTGTGTGTGTATAGGAGTATCTGTGTGTGTGTGTGTATAGGAGTATCTGTGTGTGTGTGTATAGGAGTATCTGTGTGTGTGTGTGTGTGTATAGGAGTATCTGTGTGTGTGTGTATAGGAGTATCTGTGTGTGTATATAGGAGTATCTGTGTGTTTGTGTGTATAGGAGTATCTGTGTGTATGTGTATAGGAGTATGTGTGTGTGTATAGGAGTATCTGTGTGTGTGTACAGGAGTATCTGTGTGTGTGTGTGTGTGTATACGAGTATCTGTGTGTGTGTGAATAGGAGTATCTGTGTGTGTATATAGGAGTATCTGCGTGTGTGTGTGTATAGGAGTATCTGTGTGTGTGTGTATAGGAGTATCAGTGTGGGTGTGTGTGTGTGTAGGAGTATCTGTGTGTATGTGTGTGTATAGGAGTATCTGTGTGTGTGTGAATAGGAGTATCTGTGTGTGTGTGTGTGTGTAGGAGTATCTGTGTGTGTGTGTGTATAGGAGTATCTGTGTGTGTGTGTATAGGAGTATCTGTGTGTGTGTGTGTATAGGAGTATCTGTGTGTGTGTGTGTGATTAGGAGTATCTGTGTGTGTGTGTATAGGAGTATCTGTGTGTGTATATAGGAGTATCTGTGTGTTTGTGTGTATAGGAGTATCTGTGTGTATGTGTATAGGAGTATGTGTGTGTGTGTGTATAGGAGTATCTGTGTGTGTGTACAGGAGTATCTGTGTGTGTGTGTGTGTATAGGAGTATCTGTGTGTGTGTGTTTCGGAGTATCTGTGTGTGTATATAGGAGTATCTGCGTGTGTGTGTGTATAGGAGTATCTGTGTGTGTGTGTATAGGAGTATCAGTGTGGGTGTGTGTGTGTGTAGGAGTGTCTGTGTGTATGTGTGTGTATAGGAGTATCTGTGTGTGTGTGTATAGGAGTATCTGTGTGTGTGTGTGTGTAGGAGTATCTGTGTGTGTGTGTGTATAGGAGTATCTGTGTGTGTGTGTATAGGAGTATCTGTGTGTGTGTGTGTATAGGGGTATCTGTGTGTGTGTATAGGAGTATCTGTGTGTGTGTGTGTATAGGAGTATCTGTGTATGTGTGTGTATAGGAGTATCTGTGTGTGTGTGTGTATAGGAGTATCTCTGTGTGTGTATAGGAGTATCTGTGTGTGTGTGTGTGTGTATTGGAGTATCTGTGTGTGTGTATAAGAGTATCTGTGTGGGTGTGTGTGTGTGTGTGTATCGGAGTATCTGTGTGTGTGTACAGGAGTATCTGTGTGTGTGTGTGTGTGTACAGGAGTATCTGTGTGTGTGTGTGTGTATAGGAGTATCTGTGTGTGTGTGTGTAAGGAGTATCTGTGTGTGTGTGTGTGTAGGAGTATCTGTGTGTGTATAGGAGTATGTGTGTGTGTATATGAGTGTGTGTGTATAGGAGTATCTGCGTGTGTGTGTGTGTATAGGAGTATCTGCGTGTGTGTGTGTGTATAGGAGTATCTGTATGTGTTCATAGGAGTATCTGTGTGTGTGTGTATAGGAGTATCTGTGTGTGTGTGTACAGGAATATCTGTGTGTATAGGAGTATCTGTGTGTGTTTATAGGAGTATCTGTGTGTGTGTGTGTACAGGGGTATCTGTGTGTGTGTGTGTGTGTATTGGAGTATCTGTGTGTGTTTATTGGAGTATCTGTGTGTGTGTGTCTTTAGGAGTATCTGTATGTGTGTGTGTTAAGGAGTATCTGTGTGTGTGTGTGAGTGTATATAGGAGTATTTGTGTGTGTGTGTGTGTATATAGGAGTATCTGTGTTTGTGTGTGTGTATAGGAGAATCTGTGTGTGTGTGTGTGTGTGTATAGGAGTATCTGTGTGTGTATGTATAGGAGTATCTGTGTGTGTGTATAGGAGTATCTGTGTGTGTGTGTGTGTATAGGAGTATCTGTGTGTGTGTGTATAGGAGTATCTGTGTGTGTTTATAGGAGTATCTGTTTGTGTGTGTGTATAGGAGTATCTGTGTGTGTACAGGAATATCTGTGTGTATAGGAGTATCTGTGTGTGTTTATGGGAGTATCTGTGTGTGTGTGTACAGGAGTATCTGTGTGTGTGTGTGTGTCTTGGAGTATCTGTGTGTGTTTATTGGAGTATCTCTATGTATGTGTGTATAGGAGTATCTGTGTGTGTGTAGAGGAGTATCTGTCTGTATAGGAGTATCTGTGTGTGTGTATAGGAGTATCTGTGTGTGTGTATAGGAGTATCTGTGTGTGTGTGTGTATAGGAGTATCTGTGTGTGTGTGTGTATAGGAGTATCTGTGTGTGTGTGTGTGTATAGGAGTATCTGTGTGTGTGTGTGTATAGGAGTATCTGTGTGTGTGTGTGTGTGTTAAGGAGTATCTGTGTGTGTGTGTGAGTGTATATAGGAGTATTTGTGTGTGTGTGTGTGTGTATATAGGAGTATCTGTGTTTGTGTGTGTGTATAGGAGAATCTCTGTGTGTGTGTGTGTGTGTGTGTGTATATGAGTATCTGTGTGTGTGTGTATAGGAGTATCTGTGTGTGTGTATAGGAGTATCTGTGTGTGTGTGTGTGTGTATAGGAGTATCTGTGTGTGTGTATAGGAGTATCTGTGTGTGTTTTTCGGAGTATCTGTGTGTGTGTGTATAGGAGTAACTGTGTGTGTGTGTACAGGAATATCTGTGTGTATAGCAGTATCTGTGTGTGTTTATAGGAGTATCTGTGTGTGTGTGTATACGAGTATCTGTGTGTGTGTATAGGAGTATCTGTGTGTATAGGAGTATCTGTGTGTGTGTATAGGAGTATCTGAGTGTGTGTATAGGAGTATCTGTGTGTGTGTGTGTATAGGAGTATCTATGTGTGTGTGTATAGGAGTATCTGTGTGTGTGTGTGTATAGGAGTATCTGTGTGTGTGTGTGTATAGGAGTATCTGTGTGTGTGTGTATAGGAGTATCTGTGTGTGTGTGTATAGGAGTATCTGTGTGTGTATAGGAGTATATGTGTGTGTATATAGGAGTATCTGCGTGTGTGTGTATAGGAGTATCTGTGTGTATGTGTATAGGAGTATCTGTGTGTGTGTGTATAGGAGTATCTGTGTGTGTGTGTGTGTGTATAGGAGTATCTGTGTGTATGTGTGTGTATAGGAGTATCTGTGTGTGTATGTGTATAGGAGTATCTGTGTGTGTGTGTGTGTATAGGAGTATCTGTGTGTGTGTGTGTATAGGGGTATCTGTGTGTGTGTGTATAGGAGTATCTGTGTGTGTGTGTGTATAGGAGTATCTGTGTATTTGTGTGTATAGGAGGATCTGTGTGTGTGTGTGTATAGGAGTATCTGTGTGTGTGTGTATAGGAGTATCTGTGTGTGTGTGTGTATAGGAGTATCTGAGTGTGTGTATAGGAGTATCTGTGTGTGTGTGTATAGGAGTATCTGTGTGTGTGTGTATAGGAGTATCTGTGGGTGTGTATAGGAGTATCTGTGTGTGTGTGTGTATAGGAATATCAGTGTGTGTGTGTGTGTGTATAGGAGTATCTGTGTGTGTGTGTGTATAGGAGTATCTGTGTGTGTGTGTGTGTAGGAGTATCTGTGTGTGTGTGTATAGGAGTATCTGTGTGTGTGTGTGTATAGGAGTATCTGTGTGTGTCTGTGTGTGTGTGTATACGAGTATCTGTCTGTGTGCGTGTATAGGAGCGTCTGTGTGTGTGTATAAGAGTATCTGTGTGTGTGTGTATAGGAGTATCTCTGTGTGTGTGTGTGTCTGTGTATAGGATTATCTGTGTGTGTGTATAGGAGTATCTGTGTGTGTGTGTAGGAGTATCTGTGTGTGTGTGTATAGGAGTATCTCTGTGTGTTGGAGTATCTGTGTGTGTGTGTATAGGAGTATCTGTGTGTGTGTGTATAGGAGTATCTGTGTGTGTGTGTACAGGAATATCTGTGTGTATAGGAGTATCTGTGTGTGTTTCTAGGAGTATCTGTGTGTGTGTGTGTACAGGGGTATCTGTGTGTGTGTGTGTGTATTGGAGTATCTGTGTGTGTTTATTGGAGTATCTGTGTGTGTGTGTGTTTAGGAGTATCTGTATGTGTGTGTGTTAAGGAGTATCTGTGTGTGTGTGTGAGTGTATATAGGAGTATTTGTGTGTGTGTGTGTATATAGGAGTATCTGTGTTTGTGTGTGTGTATAGGAGAATCTGTGTGTGTGTGTGTGTGTATAGGAGTATCTGTGTGTGTATGTATAGGAGTATCTGTGTGTGTGTATAGGAGTATCTGTGTGTGTGTGTATAGGAGTATCTGTGTGTGTGTGTGTGTTAAGGAGTATCTGTGTGTGTGTGTGTGAGTGTATATAGGAGTATTTGTGTGTGTGTGTGTGTATATAGGAGTATCTGTGTTTGTGTGTGTGTATAGGAGAATCTGTGTGTGTGTGTATAGGAGTATCTGTGTGTGTGTGTATAGGAGTATCTGTGTGTGTGTATAGGAGTATCTGTGTGTGTGTGTGTGTATAGGAGTATCTGTGTGTGTGTGTATAGGAGTATCTGTGTGTGTTTATAGGAGTATCTGTGTGTGTGTGTGTATAGGAGTAACTGTGTGTGTGTGTACAGGAATATCTGTGTGTATAGGAGTATCTGTGTGTGTTTATAGGAGTATCTGTGTGTGTGTGTACAGGAGTATCTGTGTGTGTGTGTGTATTGGAGTATCTGCGTGTGTTTATTGGAGTATCTGTATGTATGTGTGTATAGGAGTATCTGTGTGTGTGTATAGGAGTATCTGTGTGTATAGGAGTATCTGTGTGTGTGTATAGGGGTATCTGTGTGTGTGTATAGGAGTATCTGTGTGTGTGTGTATAGGAGTATCTGTGTGTGTGTGTGTATAGGAGTATCTGTGTGTGTGTGTGTGTGTATAGGAGTATCTGTGTGTGTGTGTATAGGAGTATCTGTGTGTGTATATAGGAGTATCTGTGTGTTTGTGTGTATAGGAGTATCTGTGTGTATGTGTATAGGAGTATGTGTGTGTGTGTGTATAGGAGTATCTGTGTGTGTGTACAGGAGTATCTGTGTGTGTGTGTGTGTGTGTATAGGAGTATCTGTGTGTGTGTGTATAGGAGTATCTGTGTGTGTATATAGGAGTATCTGCGTGTGTGTGTGTATAGGAGTATCTGTGTGTGTGTGTATAGGAGTATCAGTGTGGGTGTGTGTGTGTAGGAGTATCTGTGTGTATGTGTGTGTATAGGAGTATCTGTGTGTGTGTGTATAGGAGTATCTGTGTGTGTGTGTGTGTAGAAGTATCTGTGTGTGTGTGTGTATAGGAGTATCTGTGTGTGTGTGTATAGGAGTATCTGTGTGTGTGTGTGTGTATAGGGGTATCTGTGTGTGTGTATAGGAGTATCTGTGTGTGTGTGTGTATAGGAGTATCTGTGTATGTGTGTGTATAGGAGTATCTGTGTGTGTGTGTGTATAGGAGTATCTGTGTGTGTGTATAGGAGTATCTGTGTGTGTGTGTGTGTGTATTGGAGTATCTGTGTGTGTGTGTATAAGAGTATCTGTGTGGGTGTGTGTGTGTGTGTATCGGAGTATCTGTGTGTGTGTACAGGAGTATCTGTGTGTGTGTGTGTGTGTACAGGAGTATCTGTGTGTGTGTGTGTGTGTATAGGAGTATCTGTGTGTGTGTGTGTAAGGAGTATCTGTGTGTGTGTGTGTGTAGGAGTATCTGTGTGTGTATAGGAGTATGCGTGTGTGTATATGAGTGTGTGTGTATAGGAGTATCTGCGTGTGTGTGTGTGTATAGGAGTATCTGCGTGTGTGTTTGTGTATAGGAGTATCTGTATGTGTTTATAGGAGTATCTGTGTGTGTGTGTATAGGAGTATCTGTGTGTGTGTGTACAGGAATATCTGTGTGTATAGGAGTATCTGTGTGTGTTTATAGGAGTATCTGTGTGTGTGTGTACAGGGGTATCTGTGTGTGTGTGTGTGTATTGGAGTATCTGTGTGTGTTTATTGGAGTATCTGTGTGTGTGTGTGTTTAGGAGTATCTGTATGTGTGTGTGTTAAGGAGTATCTGTGTGTGTGTGTGAGTGTATATAGGAGTATTTGTGTGTGTGTGTGTGTATATAGGAGTATCTGTGTTTGTGTGTGTGTATAGGAGAATCTGTGTGTGTGTGTGTGTGTGTGTATAGGAGTATCTGTGTGTGTATGTATAGGAGTATCTGTGTGTGTGTATAGGAGTATCTGTGTGTGTGTGTGTGTGTATAGGAGTATCTGTGTGTGTGTGTATAGGAGTATCTGTGTGTGTTTATAGGAGTATCTGTGTGTGTGTGTGTATAGGAGTATCTGTGTGTGTGTACAGGAATATCTGTGTGTATAGGAGTATCTGTGTGTGTTTATGGGAGTATCTGTGTGTGTGTGTACAGGAGTATCTGTGTGTGTGTGTGTGTCTTGGAGTATCTGTGTGTGTTTATTGGAGTATCTCTATGTATGTGTGTATAGGAGTATCTGTGTGTGTGTAGAGGAGTATCTGTCTGTATAGGAGTATCTGTGTGTGTGTATAGGAGTATCTGTGTGTGTGTATAGGAGTATCTGTGTGTGTGTGTATAGGAGTATCTGTGTGTGTGTGTGTATAGGAGTATCTGTGTGTGTGTGTGTGTATAGGAGTATCTGTGTGTGTGTGTGTATAGGAGTATCTGTGTGTGTGTGTGTGTGTTAAGGAGTATCTGTGTGTGTGTGTGATTGTATATAGGAGTATTTGTGTGTGTGTGTGTGTGTATATAGGAGTATCTGTGTGTGTGTGTATAGGAGTATCTGTGTGTGTGTATAGGAGTATCTGTGTGTGTGTGTGTGTATAGGAGTATCTGTGTGTGTGTGTATAGGAGTATCTGTGTGTGTTTATAGGAGTATCTGTGTGTGTGTGTGTATAGGAGTAACTGTGTGTGTGTGTACAGGAATATCTGTGTGTATAGGAGTATCTGTGTGTGTTTATAGGAGTATCTGTGTGTGTGTGTACAGGAGTATCTGTGTGTGTGTGTGTGTATTGGAGTATCTGCGTGTGTTTATTGGAGTATCTGTATGTATGTGTGTATAGGAGTATCTGTGTGTGTGTATAGGAGTATCTGTGTGTATAGGAGCATCTGTGTGTGTGTATAGGAGTATCTGTGTGTGTGTGTGTATAGGAGTATCTGTGTGTGTGTGTGTATAGGAGTATCTGTGTGTGTGTGTGTGTGTATAGGAGTATCTGTGTGTGTGTGTATAGGAGTATCTGTGTGTGTATATAGGAGTATCTGTGTGTTTGTGTGTATAGGAGTATCTGTGTGTATGTGTATAGGAGTATGTGTGTGTGTATAGGAGTATCTGTGTGTGTGTACAGGAGTATCTGTGTGTGTGTGTGTGTGTATACGAGTATCTGTGTGTGTGTGAATAGGAGTATCTGTGTGTGTATATAGGAGTATCTGCGTGTGTGTGTGTATAGGAGTATCTGTGTGTGTGTGTATAGGAGTATCAGTGTGGGTGTGTGTGTGTGTAGGAGTATCTGTGTGTATGTGTGTGTATAGGAGTATCTGTGTGTGTGTGAATAGGAGTATCTGTGTGTGTGTGTGTGTAGGAGTATCTGTGTGTGTGTGTGTATAGGAGTATCTGTGTGTGTGTGTATAGGAGTATCTGTGTGTGTGTGTGTATAGGAGTATCTGTGTGTGTGTGTGTGATTAGGAGTATCTGTGTGTGTGTGTATAGGAGTATCTGTGTGTGTATATAGGAGTATCTGTGTGTTTGTGTGTATAGGAGTATCTGTGTGTATGTGTATAGGAGTATGTGTGTGTGTGTGTATAGGAGTATCTGTGTGTGTGTACAGGAGTATCTGTGTGTGTGTGTGTGTATAGGAGTATCTGTGTGTGTGTGTTTCGGAGTATCTGTGTGTGTATATAGGAGTATCTGCGTGTGTGTGTGTATAGGAGTATCTGTGTGTGTGTGTATAGGAGTATCAGTGTGGGTGTGTGTGTGTGTAGGAGTGTCTGTGTGTATGTGTGTGTATAGGAGTATCTGTGTGTGTGTGTATAGGAGTATCTGTGTGTGTGTGTGTGTAGGAGTATCTGTGTGTGTGTGTGTATAGGAGTATCTGTGTGTGTGTGTATAGGAGTATCTGTGTGTGTGTGTGTATAGGGGTATCTGTGTGTGTGTATAGGAGTATCTGTGTGTGTGTGTGTATAGGAGTATCTGTGTATGTGTGTGTATAGGAGTATCTGTGTGTGTGTGTGTATAGGAGTATCTCTGTGTGTGTATAGGAGTATCTGTGTGTGTGTGTGTGTGTATTGGAGTATCTGTGTGTGTGTATAAGAGTATCTGTGTGGGTGTGTGTGTGTGTGTGTATCGGAGTATCTGTGTGTGTGTACAGGAGTATCTGTGTGTGTGTGTGTGTGTACAGGAGTATCTGTGTGTGTGTGTGTGTATAGGAGTATCTGTGTGTGTGTGTGTAAGGAGTATCTGTGTGTGTGTGTGTGTAGGAGTATCTGTGTGTGTATAGGAGTATGTGTGTGTGTATATGAGTGTGTGTGTATAGGAGTATCTGCGTGTGTGTGTGTGTATAGGAGTATCTGCGTGTGTGTGTGTGTATAGGAGTATCTGTATGTTTTCATAGGAGTATCTGTGTGTGTGTGTATAGGAGTATCTGTGTGTGTGTGTACAGGAATATCTGTGTGTATAGGAGTATCTGTGTGTGTTTATAGGAGTATCTGTGTGTGTGTGTGTACAGGGGTATCTGTGTGTGTGTGTGTGTGTATTGGAGTATCTGTGTGTGTTTATTGGAGTATCTGTGTGTGTGTGTGTTTAGGAGTATCTGTATGTGTGTGTGTTAAGGAGTATCTGTGTGTGTGTGTGAGTGTATATAGGAGTATTTGTGTGTGTGTGTGTGTATATAGGAGTATCTGTGTTTGTGTGTGTGTATAGGAGAATCTGTGTGTGTGTGTGTGTGTGTATAGGAGTATCTGTGTGTGTATGTATAGGAGTATCTGTGTGTGTGTATAGGAGTATCTGTGTGTGTGTGTGTGTATAGGAGTATCTGTGTGTGTGTGTATAGGAGTATCTGTGTGTGTTTATGGGAGTATCTGTGTGTGTGTGTACAGGAGTATCTGTGTGTGTGTGTGTGTCTTGGAGTATCTGTGTGTGTTTATTGGAGTATCTCTATGTATGTGTGTATAGGAGTATCTGTGTGTGTGTAGAGGAGTATCTGTCTGTATAGGAGTATCTGTGTGTGTGTATAGGAGTATCTGTGTGTGTGTATAGGAGTATCTGTGTGTGTGTGTGTATAGGAGTATCTGTGTGTGTGTGTGTATAGGAGTATCTGTGTGTGTGTGTGTGTATAGGAGTATCTGTGTGTGTGTGTGTATAGGAGTATCTGTGTGTGTGTGTGTGTGTTAAGGAGTATCTGTGTGTGTGTGTGAGTGTATATAGGAGTATTTGTGTGTGTGTGTGTGTGTATATAGGAGTATCTGTGTTTGTGTGTGTGTATAGGAGAATCTCTGTGTGTGTGTGTGTGTGTGTGTATAGGAGTATCTGTGTGTGTGTGTATAGGAGTATCTGTGTGTGTGTATAGGAGTATCTGTGTGTGTGTGTGTGTATAGGAGTATCTGTGTGTGTGTATAGGAGTATCTGTGTGTGTTTTTCGGAGTATCTGTGTGTGTGTGTATAGGAGTAACTGTGTGTGTGTGTACAGGAATATCTGTGTGTATAGGAGTATCTGTGTGTGTTTATAGGAGTATCTGTGTGTGTGTGTACAGGAGTATCTGTGTGTGTGTGTGTGTATTGGAGTATCTGCGTGTGTTTATTGGAGTATCTGTATGTATGTGTGTATAGGAGTATCTGTGTGTGTGTATAGGAGTATCTGTGTGTATAGGAGTATCTGTGTGTGTGTATAGGAGTATCTGTGTGTGTGTATAGGAGTATCTGTGTGTGTGTGTATAGGAGTATCTGTGTGTGTGTGTGTATAGGAGTATCTGTGTGTGTGTGTGTGTGTATAGGAGTATCTGTGTGTGTGTGTATAGGAGTATCTGTGTGTGTATATAGGAGTATCTGTGTGTTTGTGTGTATAGGAGTATCTGTGTGTATGTGTATAGGAGTATGTGTGTGTGTATAGGAGTATCTGTGTGTGTGTACAGGAGTATCTGTGTGTGTGTGTGTGTATAGGAGTATCTGTGTGTGTGTGTATAGGAGTATCTGTGTGTGTATATAGGAGTATCTGCGTGTGTGTGTGTATAGGAGTATCTGTGTGTGTGTGTATAGGAGTATCAGTGTGGGTGTGTGTGTGTGTAGGAGTATCTGTGTGTGTGTGTGTGTGTGTAGGAGTATCTCTGTGTGTGTGAATAGGAGTATCTGTGTGTGTGTGTGTGTAGGAGTATCTGTGTGTGTGTGTGTATAGGAGTATCTGTGTGTGTGTGTATAGGAGTATCTGTGTGTGTGTGTGTATAGGGGTATCTGTGTGTGTGTGTATAGGAGTATCTGTGTGTGTGTGTGTATAGGAGTATCTGTGTATGTGTGTGTATAGGAGTATCTGTGTGTGTGTGTGTATAGGAGTATCTGTGTGTGTGTGTATAGGAGTATCTGTGTGTGTGTGTGTGTATAGGAGTATCTGAGTGTGTGTATAGGAGTATCTGTGTGTGTGTGTATAGGAGTATCTGTGTGTGTGTGTGTGTATAGGAGTATCTGTGTGTGTGTGTGTGTATAGGAATATCAGTGTGTGTGTGTGTATAGGAGTGTCTGTGTGTGTGTGTGTGTGTGTGTGTAGGAGTATCTGTGTGTGTGTATAGGAGTATCTGCGTGTGTGTGTGTAAAGGAGTATCTGTGTGTGTCTGTGTGTGTGTGTATACGAGTATCTGTCTGTGTGCGTGTATAGGAGCGTCTGTGTGTGTGTATAAGAGTATCTGTGTGTGTGTGTGTGTGTGTATAGGAGTATCTCTGTGTGTGTGTGTGTGTCTGTGTATAGGAGTATCTATGTGTGTGTATAGGAGTATCTGTGTGTGTGTGTAGGAGTATCTGTGTGTGTGTGTATAGGAGTATCTCTGTGTGTGTATCGGAGTATCTGTGTGTGTCTGTATAGGAGTATCTGTGTGTGTATATAGGAGTATCTGTGTGTGTGTATAGGAGTATCTGTGTGTGTCTGTGTGTGTGTATATAGGAGTATCTGTGTGTGTGTGAATACGAGTATCTGTGTGGGTGTGTGTGTGTGTGTATCGGAGTATCTGTGTGTGTGTACAGGAGTATCTGTGTGTGTGTGTGTGTGTACAGGAGTATCTGTGTGTGTGTGTGTGTATATAGGAGTATCTGTGTGTGTGTATAGGAGTATCTGTGTGTGTGTGTGTGTGTATAGGAGTATCTGTGTGTGTGTGTGTAGGAGTATCTGTGTGTGTTTATAGGAGTATCTGTGTGTGTGTGTATAGGAGTATCTGTGTGTGTGTGTACAGGAATATCTGTGTGTATAGGAGTATCTGTGTGTGTTTATAGGAGTATCTGTGTGTGTGTACAGGAGTATCTGTGTGTGTGTGTGTGTGTGTATTGGAGTATCTGTGTGTGTTTATTGGAGTATCTGTATGTATGTGTGTATAGGAGTATCTGTGTGTGTGTATAGGAGTATCTGTGTGTATAGGAGTATCTGTGTGTGTGTATAGGAGTATCTGTGTGTGTGTATAGGAGTATCTGTGTGTGTGTGTATAGGAGTATCTGTGTGTGTGTGTGTGTATAGGAGTATCTGTGTGTGTGTGTATAGGAGTATCTGTGTGTGTGTGTATAGGAGTATCTGTGTGTGTGTGTGTGTTAAGGAGTATCTGTGTGTGTGTGTGAGTGTATATAGGAGTATTTGTGTGTCTGTATGTGTGTATATAGGAGTATTTGTGTTTGTGTGTGTGTATAGGAGAATCTGTGTGTGTGTGTGTGTGTGTGTATAGGAGTATCTGTGTGTGTGTGTATAGGAGTATCTGTGTGTGTGTATAGGAGTATCTGTGTGTGTGTGTGTATAGGAGTATCTGTGTGTGTGTGTGTATAGGAGTATCTGTGTGTGTTTATAGGAGTATCTGTGTGTGTGTGTGTATAGGAGTATCTGTGTGTGTGTTTACAGGAATATCTGTGTGTATAGGAGTATCTGTGTGTGTTTATAGGAGTATCTGTGTGTGTGTGTGTACAGGAGTATCTGTGTGTGTGTGTGTGTATTGGAGTATCTGCGTGTGTTTATTGGAGTATCTGTATGTATGTGTGTATAGGAGTATCTGTGTGTGTGTATAGGAGTATCTGTGTGTATAGGAGTATCTGTGTGTGTGTATAGGAGTATCTGTGTGTGTGTATAGGAGTATCTGTGTGTGTGTGTAGAGGAGTATCTGTGTGTGTGTGTATAGGAGTATCTGTGTGTGTGTGTGTGTATAGGAGTATCTGTTTGTGTGTGTATAGGAGTATCTGTGTGTGTATAGGAGTATCTGTGTGTGTATATAGGAGTATCTGCGTGTGTGTGTGTATAGGAGTATCTGTGTGTATGTGTATAGGAGTATCTGTGTGTGTGTGTATAGGAGTATCTGTGTGTGTGTGTGTGTGTGTATAGGAGTATCTGTGTGTATGTGTGTGTATAGGAGTATCTGTGTGTGTGTGTGTATAGGAGTATCTGTGTGTGTGTGTGTAGGAGTATCTGTGTGTGTGTGTGTCTTGGAGTATCTGTGTCTGTGTGTGTATAGGAGTATCTGTGTGTGTGTGTGTGTATAGGGGTATCTGTGTGTGTGTGTGTGTGTACAGGAGTATCTGTGTGTGTGTGTGTGTATAGGAGTATCTGTGTATGTGTGTGTATAGGAGTATCTGTGTGTGTGTGTATCGGAGTATCTGTGTGTGTGTGTATAGGAGTATCTGTGTGTGTGTGTGTATAGGAGTATCTGAGTGTGTGTATAGGAGTATCTGTGTGTGTGTATAGGAGTATCTGTGTGTGTGTGTGTGTATAGGAGTATCTGTGTGTGTGTGTGTGTATAGGAATATCAGTGTGTGTGTGTGTGTATAGGAGTATCTGTGTGTGTGTGTATAGGAGTATCTGTGTGTGTGTGTGTGTGTAGGAATATCTGTGTGTGTGTGTATAGGAGTATCTGTGTGTGTGTCTGTATAGGAGTATCTGTGTGTGTGTGTGTGTGTGTATACGAGTATCTGTCTGTGTGCGTGTATAGGAGCGTCTGTGTGTGTGTGTATAGGAGTATCTGTGTGTGTGTGTGTGTGTATAGGAGTATCTGTGTGTGTGTGTCTGTGTATAGGAGTATCTGTGTGTGTGTATAGGAGTATCTGTGTGTGTGTGTGTACAGGAGTATCTGTGTGTGTGTGTGTATTGGAGTATCTGTGTGTGTTTATTGGAGTATCTGTGTGTGTGTGTGTTTAGGAGTATCTGTATGTGTGTGTGTTAAGGAGTATCTGTGTGTGTGTGTGAGTGTATATAGGAGTATTTGTGTGTGTGTGTATATATAGGAGTATCTGTGTTTGTGTGTGTGTGTAGGAGAATCTGTGTGTATGTGTGTGTGTGTGTATAGGATTATCTGTGTGTGTGTATAGGAGTATCTGTGTGTGTGTATAGGAGTATCTGTGTGTGTGTGTGTATAGGAGTATCTGTGTGTGTGTGTGTATAGGAGTATCTGTGTGTGTTTATAGGAGTATCTGTGTGTGTGTGTGTATAGGAGTATCTGTGTGTGTGTGTACAGGAATATCTGTGTGTATAGGAGTATCTGTGTGTGTTTATAGGGGTATCTGTGTGTGTGTGTACAGGAGTATCTGTGTGTGTGTGTGTATTGGAGTATCTGTGTGTGTTTATTGGAGTATCTGTATGTATGTGTGTATAGGAGTATCTGTGTGTGTGTATAGGAGTATCTGTGTGCATAGGAGTATCTGTGTGTGTGTATAGGAGTATCTGTGTGTGTGTATAGGAGTATCTGTGTGTGTATAGGAGTATCTGTGTGTGTGTGTATAGGAGTATCTGTGTGTGTGTGTGTGTGTATAGGAGTATCTGTGTGTGTGTGTATAGGAGTATCTGTGTGTGTATATAGGAGTATCTGCGTGTGTGTGTGTATAGGAGTATCTGTGTGTATGTGTATAGGAGTATGTGTGTGTGTGTGTATAGGAGTATCTGTGTGTGTTTGTATAGGAGTATCTGTGTGTGTACGTGTGTGTATAGGAGTATCTGTGTGTGTGTGTATAGGATTATCTGTGTGTGTATATAGGAGTATCTGCATTTGTGTGTGTATAGGATATCTGTGTGTATGTGTATAGGAGTATCTGTGTGTGTGTGTATAGGAGTATCTGTGTGTGTGTGTGTGTAGGAGTATCTGTGTGTATGTGTGTGTATAGGAGTATCTGTGTGTGTGTGTGTATAGGAGTATCTGTGTGTGTGTGTGTAGGAGTATCTGTGTGTGTGTGTATAGGAGTATCTGTGTGTGTGTGTGTGTGTATAGGAGTATCTGTGTGTGTGTGTGTATAGGGTTATCTGTGTGTGTGTGTATAGGAGTATCTGTGTGTGTGTGTGTATAGGAGTATCTGTGTATGTGTGTGTATAGGAGTATCTGTGTGTGTGTGTATAGGAGTATCTGTGTGTGTGTGTATAGGAGTATCTGTGTGTGTGTGTGTATAGGAGTATCTGAGTGTGTGTATAGGAGTATCTGTGTGTGTGTATAGGAGTATCTGTGTGTGTGTGTATAGGAGTATCTGTGTGTGTGTGTGTGTATAGGAATATCAGTGTGTGTGTGTGTGTGTATAGGAGTATCTGTGTGTGTGTGTGTGTATAGGAGTATCTGTGTGTGTGTGTGTAGGAGTATCTGTGTGTGTGTGTATAGGAGTATCTGTGTGTGTGTGTGTATAGGAGTATCTGTGTGTGTCTGTGTGTGTGTGTATACGAGTATCTGTCTGTGCGCGTGTATAGGAGCGTCTGTGTGTGTGTGTATAAGAGTATCTGTGTGTGTGTGTGTGTGTGTATAGGAGTATCTGTGTGTGTGTGTCTGTGTATCGGAGTATCTGTGTGTGTGTATAGGAGTATCTGTGTGTGTGTGTAGGAGTATCTGTGTGTGTGTGTATGGGAGTATCTCTGTGTGTGTATAGGAGTATCTGGGTGTGTGTGTATAGGAGTATCTGTGTGTGTATATAGGAGTATCTGTGTGTGTGTATAGGAGTATCTGTGTGTGTGTGTGTGTGTGTGTGTATTGGAGTATCTGTGTGTGTGTGTATAAGAGTATCTGTGTGGGTGTGTGTGTGTGTATCGGAGTATCTGTGTGTGTGTACAGGAGTATCTGTGTTTGTGTGTGTGTATAGGAGAATCTGTGTGTGTGTGTGTGTGTATAGGAGTATCTGTGTGTGTGTATTTAGGAGTATCTGTGTGTGTGTATAGGAGTATCTGTGTGTGTGTGTGTGTATAGGAGTATCTGTGTGTGTGTGTGTATAGGAGTATCTGTGTGTGTTTATAGGAGTATCTGTGTGTGTGTGTGTGTATAGGAGTATCTGTGTGTGTGTGTACAGGAATATCTGTGTGTATAGGAGTATCTGTGTGTGTTTATAGGAGTATCTGTGCGTGTGTGTACAGGAGTATCTGTGTGTGTGTGTGTGTATTGGAGTATCTGTGTGTGTTTATTGGAGTATCTGTATGTATGTGTGTATAGGAGTATCTGTGTGTGTGTATAGGAGAATCTGTGTGTATAGGAGCATCTGTGTGTGTGTATAGGAGTATCTGTGTGTGTGTATAGGAGTATCTGTTTGTGTGTGTATAGGAGTATCTGTGTGTGTGTGTATAGGAGTATCTGTGTGTGTGTGTATAGGAGTATCTGTGTGTGTGTGTGTATAGGAGTATCTGTGTGTGTGTGTGTGTTAAGGAGTATCTGTGTGTGTGTGTGACTGTATATAGGAGTATTTGTGTGTGTGTGTGTGTGTGTATATAGAAGTATCTGTGTTTG